>NW_011494807.1:2344355-2374317 GCF_000754665.1 Bison bison bison | reverse complement strand
AGAGGATGAGATGCCTGGATGGCATCACTGACTTGATGGACATGAGTCTGAGTGAACTCCGGGAGCTGGTGATGGACAGGGAGGCCTGGTGTGCTGCGATTCATGGGATTGCAAAGAGTCGGACATGACTGAGCAACTGATCTGATCTGATCTGATCTGATACCATTTTGTATAAGAGACTTGAGGATCCACAGATTTTGGTTTCAGTAGGCAGTCCTGGACCCAACTGCCCAAGGATCTTGAGGCTGGATTACCTATATACCAAATCCAATAGAAATGAGAATCCAGCCAAGGACTGTGTACTGAACCAAGCCCTATACCCCATGGTAAAGACTATTCAACAAGAAATGAGCTACCTGCATCTATGGCATGAAGCTCCTCCCAAGAACAGAGCTAGACAAGCACATCAGAGGTGGCTTTATGACTAGGTAGACACATGTATTAGGTGCTGTAGGACTAGGAAGAAAACTGAAGGAGAAACAAAGTTAGGTTTTCCTTAACTGATTTAATTCGTATATTGTTTCTTTTGACCACATGCATTCTGAATGCAGATGACTTTCAAAGCTTAATTCTCCTTGGAAGTCATATTTTCTTTGAACATAGCCCTATAGTACCGGGCACTCAGAGGAAGAATAGTTTCAAGGCCATGGTTCTTTATATGTCAATATACAATTTTGCAAAGTATTTCATTAGAATTCCTTGAAGATTAGAACAAGGGTCGACAGTCTAGGGTTCCCTGGTCAAACCTGGCCAGCTGTCCATCTTTTTTTTTTTTTTTTTGTAAATAAGGTTTTACTGGCACAGAGCCATGCTTGTTCATTGGTGTATTTGTCTTGATTGTTTTTGTCTTACCACTGCAGAGCAGACAGACTACGAGGCCTAAATTATTTATTATATGGCCATTTATAGGAAAAGTTTCCTAACCTCTGAATTAGAGCACACAAACGAGAACACTCCATTTTAACAGTGAAACATCCAATTATTCATCAATGTGAATGTACAAAATAGCACTCGGTGCAACCACAATCCTAACAAGTTTTGTTTGCGAGAACTCCATAGGCCTCCTTTTAGAATTCTCTGAAATAAATGTTTGGCTGCACTGACTCTGGACATTCTATTTGCGTTGTTGTCACTTTTAACCTGCTAACAATGTGCCTCCTTTACATTTCCCTTCCTGTTGCCCCCAACACCGTGTGTGCATTCTGCTGTACTTGTATGCTGTAGTTTAGAAAAAGTTTGTCTACGGCTTTAAGACTCCACAGGAATCTCCTCTGCTGCCTCAGGAAGGGTGCTCTGGAATTGCTCACATTCTTCACCACTTACGACTTATCTCTTGAACTGCAAAATGCCTAAAAATGTTTTATTCACCAGGGAGTTTGGGGAAATTTTTTAAAATAATAATATTAGAATAAAATAATATTCATTTAAATTATATAAATCCAGAGAAGAAATGGTCATATTAAAGTCCAGTTTCTGAACAAATTTCTCTTAGAAATAATATATAAGATTCAACTTCCAAAACAGGTTGGAAAATTCAAATGGATAGAAGGGATAGTTTACATTCTCGGGCTTAAAAGAAATGGATGTTTTATGACAGGGATAGCAAACTTGAAAAGCCTGAGGAAGTATTTTTCTTTAGTAAACTTCTGAGTGCTGATAATTTTCTGTAAATTCATAGGAATGCGTAAAAACATTCTATCCAATGTTTATTTTATCAGGCATAGGTTTTTTTCTCTATAATTGTGAGGTATACGCTGTTAAATAGGCAAGAGAGTAGAGATTATAAGTATTGTTTCCTTGTAGAAATTATGAACAAATATTTTTCTCCCCTCTTTCCTTGTTTAGACCAGTGTCTGAAAAACAGTAGACAATAAATTATTGAATGAATGAATGAATGAAAATTAAGTTCAAGCCACATTTTGTACAAATGGGTTTGAAAAATGCATCCCTTTTACTGGGATTATCATTCTTGATTAAATTTATAACCATATATTTTTGGTTTTTGCTTACCACAGAATAGCTTAAGATCAGATTACTGTCTAGGAGGAGATTTGGAAAACATAAGAGACAGAATGCCCAATCTGATTTAAACTCTTATGCATGGTTCCACTGGGAAACAGTCATGGAAGCACTCAACGTGTATATCTGTTTTGAAGTTGGACGCGACTGAGCGATGAACACTTTTCATACACACAAGCCAAGATAACTGGCTTATTAAAAATTAATGATGCCAATAAAGACATCAGTGCAACTATAATCCTATCAAGTTTTGTTTAGATTGATGTAATGGAATAGAGTCTAGAAATAAATGGTCGATTCACATATGTGGTCAATTCATATTGACAAAGATGCCAAGATAATTCAATAAAGAGAGGAAAATCTTTTAAACAAATAATGGTGGAACAACTGGATTCATGTGGCAGAAAAATTAGTATCAACCATCTACTGTCACCAAACGCAGAAACTAACTCAAGGTGAATCACAGAACTACATATAAAAACTAAAACTATAAAGCTTCTAGAAGAAAGTATAGGAAAATACTTTATGATCTCAATATTTGCAAAGATTTCTTAGACAAAGAAACCAAATGGCACTAAACATAAAAGAATTTAAAAGTGTACTTCATGTAAATTAGAAACATCTATCCTTTAAAAAATATCATTAAGAAAACTAAAAGATAAGCCACAGACTGGGAAGAATTTTTTGCAATGCATGTATTTGACACATATGTGGCAAGCAACCCAACATGGGTTGCCCAAGACAGGCAAGAGCTTTGAATAGACTATTCACAACAACAAGAAAATGTATAAAATATCAATAAGCTCATGAAATAATAGTGAAAGAAAGTGAAGTCGCTCAGTCGTGTCCGACTCTTTGTGACCCCATGGACTGTAGCCTACCAGGCTCCTCCATCCGTGGGATTCTCCAGGCAAGCGTACTGGAGTGGGTTGCCATTTCCTTCTCTAGGAGATCTTCCCAACCCAGGGATGGAACCCGGGTCTCCCACATTGCAGGCAGACACTTTACTGTCTGAGCCAACAGGGAAGCTACAAATAATAGTAAATTAAACTAAAAAAATTAATTTGCATTTTCCTGTTATTAGAATGGCTAAAAAACTTTAAATTGTCAATACCAAGTGTTAGGATGTGAAAAAAACAGAAACTCTCATATATGCCTGATAGGAGTATGAAATATTACAACCATTCTGTAGAACCTTTGGGCAGTTTCTCATAAAGTCAAATCTATATCTAGCTGATAACATGGACATTCTATTCCTAAATAATTACAAATGACATAAACACAGGTTAACAGGTGAATGGATAAATCATCTATGATGCATTCATATAACAGAATATTACTCCACAATACAAATAAACAAATCACATACAATGACATAGATCTCTTTCAAAAATATTATGCCAAATAAAAGATCATATGCAAAAGAGAATGTATGAATTATTTCATTTATATAAAATTCTAAACAGATAATGCTAATCTGTAGGTGACAGAAAGTAGATCAGTGATTACTTAGTGGCTGGGTGGGCAGAGAATGAACTACAAAGGTTAATGGACATGTTCTTATATTGTATCATTGGTGATAAAATGGATAAAATCACTCTTCAAAACTCATTAAACTGTGTACTTAAAATGAGTGTATTTTATTGTATGTGAATTATATATCAATGAAGATGATATAAAAAGAAGAAACATTTAAACGGGACAAGAAATATGAATAGATAGTTAACAAAAGAGAGATACAAGTCTCTAACAAGCTCGTGTAAAAAATGCTTAACTAATTTTTAGTCATGAAGGAAATATAAATTATAACCACAGTGCCATATCATTTCATATTCCTTATAAAGTTAAGCATACATCTACCCTATCATCCATCAATTTTAGTCCTAGGTTTGAACCCAAGATAAATGAAAACACATGTCCACCAAAAGACTTGTGCGAGAATGTTTAGAGCAGCTTTAGTTATAGGAGCCCCAACCTGGAAACAAACCAAATATCAATTAATAAGAAAATCGATAAACAGCTGTATAATAATTCTATAATGCTATAATACTCATCTATACAAGGAATTGAACTGCTTATATACATAGCAACAGGAACCGTCTCAGAAACATTCTTCTGAGCCAATGAAGTCAGATACAAGAATATACACTGAATGATTCTACTCATATAGAACTCATGAACAGCCAAATTATTCTCATAGTAATAGAAATGAGAAGTGTGGTTGCCTATGGAAGGGGGATTGACTGGAAGGCCTGTGAGGAAACTTTCTGGGCTATATAATTCTGATAAATGTTAAAAATGTATTTTATCGACTTTTCTTTGAAGAAAATTTTAAATATCGACCCCTTAAGTGGAATTTGATTCTTTTAGTAATTAAAACATTTAATTCATAGTTCACATTATTGCCAAAATCATCCAGTGAAGTAAAACCGTATTTGTTCATTTGTTTAATAGTACTTGAGGGTTATTTTTTTAACTCAAGAATGGATTACTTTTCTTTGGATTCCTTTTCTATAGCAAGCAAGTATCCCTACATAGTGGTGAGAAGGAAGTGGAAGAGATTAAGGTCATTATTGCTAGTTGAAAGATAAGACTTGAGACTGATTAGCTACCAGACAACAGAGAAAGAACACACCTTCTGGGAGCCTCACCTTGTAATACTCGTTCTTTATTTTTCTATTTCGGCTTTTGTCATGGCTTGCTGAATCCCTTGGTGGGGTAGCTGGTGGAAACAGGAGTAGAACAGCTGGGAGCTCCAGAATTCACATCCCCTCTTGCAGGAGTTCTTTTAGGAGGTGAGGCTGGCTGCCAGGAGCAGGAACCCCTGCCTTTGTCGCCTGGATGTATCCTGGCAACCTGTCAACAAAACGAACAGGACTGAGTTCTATAGTAACAGATTGGAAACTCCAAAACAAGGGGAGAAGAAACTCAGAAACGGATGGCAAAATAGGTATGGACCTCAGCTTTCTTTGAAGTTGACTCTGGGAGTTTTACCAGTGGACTAAGCATCACAAAAAGGGATGCAGATTGATTTAAGCCATTCTTGGCAATGGAATGGAGAAACACTCCTTTTTTCCTAAAGAAGAAAAAAAAATACTGATTATTCTACTGATCTTTTCTAGAATGTTTAAAAATAGGAGACCTTGACCTCTTCTAAAAGGAAATGGATATTCTCCATGGTTCTCAAAGGATGTATTGGTGTGAAATATAACAAAAATGCAAGAGATAGAAGATAATTATTTTCTAATGTGTCTTAAGATATAGAAACCATTGCTAAAAACTAAGGTCAACATTTAAAAAATGTCTCTAAAATATTTTTTAAAACCCTACATTTAAAAATACTCTAAGATATTAGGCTAATCATGGTACAATTCTAAGAAATTATTTTCTAATTCTGTAAATATTAAAAACTCATAAGGTCAGTTTACTAACTTAGGAAGAAGTCCATAATATGTTTCTAAATGAAAAAGAGAAACTACAAAGCAGAATAAATATGATCTCATTAAACTCTGTGTATGTGTGTATGCACACATGTCGACATACATGTGCTTAAAGAACATATACAAAAATGTTAACAGCAGTTATCACTGGATGATGACCTTAAGAAACATTTTATTAAATGTTCCTTAGGGCTAGGAATTAGCGAGAAAATTCTAACCTTCTAGATTCCAAAATCCTATCCTTCACCCCCAGATAACTGAATTGGGATATACAGGTAATTCACAGGACTACTAATTCTGTTGAAATAACTTCAGACCACACAGTCTAAAGACCTCACTGGATAATGAAGTTCCATATTCTAACACTAGATAATGCTCTAGAGATGAGCAGATGTGTCCTCGACAGAGATTTAAAGATATTTCAATTATACTATCACATAAAATAGTTCTAATTTGGATGCTTTTCTCCCAAAACCGTTCAAAAGAGACCATACGTAGATGATAAAGCATACCTAAAATAACTAAACAGCTGCTATGACAGTGACTAAATATTGAGATGGGGAAAGAAAACTTAGTCTTACATTTGGCTTCTTACAAACTTGCAGGTCCCTAGTTAACATATTTTGTACTTTATACAAACTGCATGCCTTCTTGGCCCTATTGTGAGCTAAATGAGATATTTCTCATTTAGCCCAATAAGTAAACACCACCCCAAGTGCACACACAGTATTCAGTCCAGTGGCCAGCTATTTGAGCCAGATGGCAGAAGAACAAACAGGAAATGCTGGCGTGGGACAGGACAACCCCGGGAAAACACCAGGAGAGCAGATATTTCCATGCTAAAATAGGGCAAAGAGTTCTTTATCTGGACGGGAGGGACTGCTCTCAGGAGGCCCGAGAACAACAGCTCTCGGGGCAGTGGGCACATGAGTCAGCTGGGTCACTGACAGTGCAGTCACAGCCCTCCCTTCCCTTAGCGCGGCTGCTGAGTGGCCAGCTGCTTTTCTGCATTCGTTGGGGACACTTCGGAAAGTGAGAGAAGAGGAACCTTTGTATTTTCCCCAGTTCTGGACCCACTTGAAATTCTTCGGTTTGTAGTTTCAGCTTAAATTGAACTTCCTGGTGTTCAAATTTATTTAATCTTGGCTAAATAGGCCTTCCTAGGTATCTCTCTTTCTCTTCTCCCTCTCTAACTTTTAAAGGAACAAAAACTCTGAAGCAGCTTATTTTTTAAAAAATCAAGCTCAAAAGCTATCTTGGACATCACACAGCTTTACAACACAATCTTTTGATGATTTAAGTGTAAATGAAGCAGAAACATATGGATTCCATTTCCCATAAATCATACACAATCCTCAAAAAATCAAGGGAGAATGTGCTCAGCACAATGTATTCTGTTTGGTTGAACCCAAAACATCTGAAGAATACTTGGAGGCTGATGGATCCAAAATATTTATCCATCTCTATTTATAACCTTGGGAGTGGGGGAAGCCCTTGATTCATGGCGACAGTTAAACTGCTCACATGTGCTAAGTGGGCAACCAGAAACCAGTGCAAGCTTAAAAATAATGGTGTTAGCCTTCTCCTGTTCCCGCTCCAGACATTCAAGTCGACCTCAGATCAATAATACTGAAGCCCTTACTTAAACGGAGCTAGTCAAGTCTGGTACTGCTTGAGCTTTCCTCGCCTAAAACAACTGCAAGTTATTTCAAGCTATTGGATGTACAGTCAAGTTTGTGTCGCTGTAGGATGATGCCAGCCTACACCAATAATCCAGAACTGACCCCTTGTGGCAACAGACCCCCCAAAAGGAATTCTGGATTACTTTCCCCTCATAAAACCACAGCTGTTGTGCCTCAGCAAGCCCCCCCCCCCCCTTTTTTTTTTTTTCATTAAAAGGATAAATCACCGTGATTTTATAGACCAAGAGAAACGCTGTTCCTTGCTGGTATCTCTGACTGTCCTGATGTCTCTTGATTGATGCAAAGCCCAAATCTTAACTCTGAAAGTTACTAATAGTCCTTTTGAGTTTATTTAAATTGGGCAGGGGCCACATGCTGTGTGGAAGAAAAATTTTTTTTTATAACAGCAGCAGAAAGAACTCAAACAGGATGTTTGTGAAGTTTCACAAAATAGGTAAACTGGGCATCATGTCCTCTTCTTGCCAGTTACTGTCTTCTTCTGCCCCTTGCCTTACTGCCTAACTCAGAAACGGCCAGCACCAAACCACCCATCAGTTGTCTCAAAACCTTCAAGAATGCTGCAGCAGGAAGCATTAGCAGCCTTTTTTTTTTTTAAACAGATGAGGAAACTGGGCTTCCAGGGCTTTCCTGGGCTTTCCCCTAATTGCAAGGCTAACCCAAAGCAAATCTGGGATCGAAACATGTGTCTTTCTCTTACTCAGCAACTCTCCTTCCTCTGCCTCCTGCACAGCCTCTCTGCTAGACTGCCAGACAGAACAGTCCGACCTCAAAAGAGACAGTCGTTTTTCAAGATGTGGCTTTTGTCACAAGAAAAGTCTTTATGTAAAGTAAATTTGAAAATGTCTAAATTTAAACCATTGCAAAAAATTTGTCCTGTAGGAGATTAGAAAGAAAGGGGGAAGATAGACTTTAAATACAGACTTCAAAAACTTTTAAAAAAATAAAAAAATGTGTTGTATGTGATGGGATCCTAACCCAACAGATCTTATAACCCTACCCTCCCTCAGGACTCTTTGCCCAGGGCAGTATTTCTCAACACTTTTAAAATTTATTATTATTATTGCTCCCCCTCCAAGTATTTTTGGCTTTCCTGGTGGCTCAGATGGTAAAGAATCTGCCACAATGTGGGAGACCTGGGTTCGATCACTGGGTTGGAAAGATTCCCCAGAGAAGGGAATGGCTACCCACTCCAGTATTCTTGCCTGGAGAGTTCCATGAACAGAGGAGCCTGGCGGGCTACAGTCCATGGGGTTGTAAAGAGTCGGACACAACTGAGCGACTAACACTTTCACTTTCCAAGTATTTTTATATTTTTTTTTCCTAATTCTCCTGGATTTCATCACCATCAAATTTTAATACCATAGATATGCCTTATATCTGATTATGTATTGCAGCCCTTTGGTGGCCTACAAACCAACATATTATCTAAGATTACATCACCCTCCAAGCCAATTTTTACTGCCCCTTGGGGGAATACATGCCTGGGAGACATTCATCCAAAGAGCTGACAATGTTGGCCTCAGATAATCTATCGTCAAGCTGATGCACAGAAAAACTGACCAGGAGACCACAGAAACCATGGAAACCCTTCCTAAATTACCAGAACTAAAAAGCACAGTAAATTGTCCCTAACTGTGTTCAAGAGAAAAATGGACTTTTTGAAAAGGGGCAATAAACACACTATATTTTCTATGCATCTGAGTGGCTTTGTCATAGAAATAGAACTCTTAGAGCTCAAGTGGGCTTTAAAATAGCATCCAGCGCAGCCAACTGTCTGCAGGCAAGAAGATATTATTGGTCTATTTTAAACTGATGAGGCATCTAAGCTGAGGACATTAAGTTATTTGTTTATGGGCCACAGATTGAAACTCAGACTCCAATAAAAAAATTAGTCAAAGGACTCCCCTGCTTTATCTCTGACACAGTGAAAACATTGGCAGGCCAAAGAGAAGGGTTTCTTTCTTTTGATCCCCTTTCCTAAGGACAGAGGATATTTCTTCAGTACTGATATCTAGTACTCTACCAATAATAAAATATTTTGTATATACTGTGCTGTAAAACCTCCTTGTTTCAAGGGCCTGAGATTCTAGCTGTGAGTCTGGAGGAGTCATCACAGCTCTGGCCCTCCAGGCGTCCTGGCTCAGCTCCCCACCCTGCTACTCCACCTTCTTCCCAACAGCCACCAAGCCAGGTCTGAAACACAGTACTTGTGAATTGCAGGCACTCAGTCAACATTAGCCCACTAAACTGGGCACACACCTTTTTTGTTATGAGAGATAACAGTGACCAGTTTGGCTGAAGATGACAAGAAGTTACAAGATGTTAAGTCCAGATTAATAGTCAAAGTTTTCTATGTAATATAATGTAAACATTTTGAAATAAGTTTGCCTTTCCAGAGAACTGGCAGAAGTCCAAATCCTTAGGGCATGTGAATGATAAATGTTTAATAAATATTTAATCATTAGTGTATTACCCACAGATTTCTAAAGCTGGTTTAAATTAGAGTGTTCCCAGCTGATAACAGTCTAATACTTTACCTTTTCATGTGTATTTTATGAAGGGCATTTTAGCCTCTTAATTGAAAACAGTAAATTATAAGGGGATTCCCTCTAATTCTTTCCACAGGTCTCCAGGGGATGCATGTTTCTTCTCTGAAATTTTGCTCCCCTGGTTGGTGTCTCCTTTCTACAACATCTAATTTCTTTTGTTCTTCTGGCTTCTTACCCTCCACTGTCAGAGTCTCAGGTATCCTCTGTCTTAAAAACATTGAGAGAATAGCAATGAAATGTATACATTACCACATGTAAAACAGATGACCAGTGCGAGTTTGATGCATGAAGCAGGGCACCCAAAGCTGGTGCTCTGGGACAACCTAGAGGGGTAAGATGGGGAGAGAGGTGGGAGGGGGGTTCAGGATCGGCGGGGGGACAAATGTATACCTGTGGCTGATTCATGTTGATGTATGGCAAGAAACCATCACAATATTGTAAAGTAATTATCCTCCTATTAAAATAAATTAATTAAAAGAAACCAATCTATGTTGTGGGCACCTACCTTCTTCTTGATAAAGATGAGTCTAAGCCACTGCCCCCATTCTCCTCATATCTCCTTTCATTTTAAACACTTTCTCTAGCCTATCGTCTGGTTCCTACCCTCTTTTCTCACTGGAGCATCATCTTAGAACATCATGAGTGCCATCTTGATCAACTCATCTAGAAGGGTTCCTTGGTTCCCATTGCCCACAATGACTTTGATGCACTTAACACTGTTACCCTCCCACCACAGAAATGTTCTCCTCTCTCAATCATCCCATTGAGAGTACAAATTCCTCAGACTGACTTCAAGATCTGATGACTATAATCAATCCAAGCAGAGTCCAAAACCTAAGTCACAGCCTATAGATTTTGATGTGGATGCTGTTGGTCACCAGTCTGATTGAGTGGGGAGAGAGATGGCAGCTGGTTGGCAGGAAGCACTGTATTCTGAATCCTAGAAAGAAAGAATGAAAGAAAGAGGAGAGATGACTCTTGGAATTTTCTGTCTGTCCTTATTCCCTGCTTTCCTGCTGAGCTTCACCAAGATAGAAACTTGGTTACAGTAAAAACATGTGGAAGCTTTACCTGAGAGTTGGTCAATATCAGCAAGACCAAGTTTGTTTGCCTTGTCAAGGCTCTCCCTGAATTCTGAAAGCCTTAAGTGAACTCTTGAGGCAACCAAGTCCCCACTGCCCTAGAGAGCTGCCTAATGAAGCTGGATTGAAGACACAAAGAAGGGAACGTCAGAAAAAGACAGTATTGTTCAGACACCCACCCTAGTCTGACTCTGTACAAACCAAAATGAAACTTGATAGGAAGATAATCCTCTGAATCAGTAGTGTTCAACTTGTGGTGATTACTAAATGTCCACCCCCAGAGACACTACATTTGGCAATGTCTAGTTGCTTATTGGTTGTCACATATGGATTTGGGGCACTGCTACCAGCATCTAGTGGGTACAGGCTAGGGATGCTGCTAAAAATCCTACAACATACAACAGCCCTCCACAGCGAAGAATGATCTGGTTCAAAAAGTTTCTAGTGCCAAGGTTGAGGCTTGTGCTCTAGATTCTCCACGTGTTCAAATAAGGGTGTTTTTATCCAGAAGAGCCTGTGTTGACGGATCTTTCCAGATTCATGGTGCATAACTAAGGGATTACATTACAAATGAAGCAGCAGGCATGGAGATTTTAAGCAGCTGAGTCATATTTCTATGGCCAAGTGAGGACACCTTTAAAATGTGAATGTAAGTCTGGCCTGACGGGCTTTGAAGCTTAGGCTCTTTTCCACATGCTCTGGCCCAAGTTAGGTGGCAGACATTCAGTCTTACATGACTAAGGGTGAAATCACTTCTGCCATTCAAAAACCAGCTAAAGAAAGTGCAGGGCCAGAGACGTGAGCTGAGTCTTCACTGGTGAAAGCTGTAATGGAATTAGGGTGGGCGAGAATAAAGCTAGGAGATGTCTGAAGCGTGGGCAAGCAAAGACCCTGAGGGATGAGTATAGAGCCCAGTTACAGGAAACCTATAAGACACCATCAACTGGGCTGGTCAAAGGCAGACACACCATAGTTTGCTCCTAGATAAAGAAAGGACAGACAGAGGCTCTTGTGAAGTCATAATTGCAGTTAGGTGACCATGGTCTTAGGCCATTATGCCCATGAACATGCTGTTTTGTACTGCCCTTTGGGCTACTAGATATTTTGCCCTCTAGTCCCCCACAGCGTCCACCCAATAAGAAGCAATTTCTCCCTTCCCCTCTTACTTCCTGAGTGCTCCTTCTCAGAGCAGCTGCTCAGTATATAACCACTGAATTTTGAACTTCATGGCTAGCAAGATATGGCTTTTGATTCATATTGCTATTATTAACTACATATGTTATCTCTCTCCACTGTCAGAATCAGATGAAGATGTTTATTTTCTATAATTGTGGAGTCCCTGATTTAACAAATATTAACTATGTCTCTAGTCTAAACTCTTTTTATTGTTCTGTCGCTAAGGTGTGTAGCTAACCCTAACCCAACTCTTTGTGACCCCATGGACTGCAGCATGCCAGGCCTCCCTGTCCCTCACTATCTCCCAGAGCCAAGTTCATGTCCATTGAATCTGTGATGCTATCTAACCATCTAAACTCTAGCCCACTTCAGTTTAGAAAAGAGGCTTCTAAGGTCTGGAGGGAGAAAATGATCCACCTAATTTAATGAAGAGTCAAACACACACATTCATATGTATTCTTCCTCACTCTGTCTTTGGACACTATTATTCATTTTCTTAAAGGGGTATATAGATATGCATATATATAAAATTTTTAAATTTAAGAAAGGGTATACACACACAAAATATTTTTTCCCCACCCTGACTCACCAGGTTCCCACTTCAGGACCTACCGCAGCAGCAGCCTCTGTTACAGTTTCTTGTGGATTCTTTCAGAGCGTCTGTGCATTTACAGAAGTACACTTATGCATGCATGTCACCTTCTGACCTGCAGGCTGGTGTCCTTCCCATTCCTCTCTATGGCCACTGCAGCTTCTATTGCTCAAGACCAGCTGTGACAAAACAGATGACACATTTGTCCTGTTGAAGGAAAACTTGGTGACTCAGACACAAATTGTTCCATACACCTTTCATCCTCATTACCAGGTAACTCTGCCAAGGTCAAGTGGTGACATTCTGATTTACTACTAAGCAGACTGACTACGACTCACATTTGACGAGAATCTGAAATTCAAATACCAAAAAGAAAAAAAATATATATTTCCTTAAGGCTTCCAGTTTCGTAATCAAACTTGCTTTTTTTGCTTTGTTGAAAATATTATTTTCCTCTTGGTTCAATGAACACAGTCTGTCTGAAGGAACAAAAACAAGACTTCCCCTGAACCTCCAATTAATCACCAAATCTTTAAATTTAAGATTCAATTCCACTCCATTCCTAAAATCTCTATTTAGTGGCTCAGAGGGACAAAGGAGCCTCACTGTTTTCACTGGCAAAATGAGGCTGAGCCAAATCCAGGCTCCAGGTATGAAATACAAATTTGGCTGACTGTAGATATGCCATTTACTAGAACCTGTATTCGAATAAATCAAGGATACATTTCTCTTGGCTCTTATAGAGAGCCTTTCAAATGGTGACTCCAGCCCTCCTAAGGATTTTGTCCAGATCGCCTGAAAGTGAACAATTTTCACAAGTTTGTTTTGGCATCCACAGCATAAATTTTTATTGAAAGTCACAGTTGTTTTAGTGGGCACCACAGTCTCCCAAGAGACCTCTATTGGGGCCTCCCAGCCAATTTGATGAGAACTATGTGCACCTAAAACATGCCAAGTGTTGTAAGAACTGACCTGCCCTCCAACTCCTTGCTCGTCGGTGCACGACCACTGACTCATTTGTACTTTGCATTTAAGGACATGCTCTCGAGTGTGTCTGCAGCATTTCTGAAATCAAGCAGCCATCTCCATATTGAAGATTCTTTTTTTTTTTTTCTTCAAGGTTTCTGTTTCTCTGGAGTTACATCCAATTTATTCTATCATATCAAACAGGTAAGGCAATAGGAGAATGGGTTCACTAGGAATATACATTTTCCATGGAATGAAACAAAATAAAGATGTGCTTGGGAAGGAAAGGAATATAGCCCAACCCAATTCTCAGAATGTCCTTTAAATAACCAGTGGGGGAAGATCACAGGTTTAGGAGGCTTCAAAAGAGTATGTAGAGGTATTCTGAGACAAAAAAGGACATCTTTCATTTCTATACTACCATACATAAATCATCACATAATCACTAGGAAGGCAAACCAAAATGGGCTGAAATTTGAGTTTACAAGGTCCTTGTCCCATGATTGAGAGGTCTTTCACATTTTTCCTTTATTACTTTTTCTATGGGCCATTTTATCCTTGTGTTTTATTACTTGGAATGATGGGAAAACTTAGAATTTTACTTTATGAAATAATTAAGAAGAGTTAAATTATTAATGGGTCAACACTGAAACAGCACAATTCTCATTTTAAAAAATTAAACTAAAACCCTCTAAGCCATCTTTTTCATATTTATAAACAGCTTTCTTAACAAATTTTCATTAAGGCCAGAAAACTAATATAACAAAGAAAAAAGTACATGAAATAAATTTTATTAGCGTCTCTCAGTGAAGAAAATGTCTCATGCCAACCAGAAGAGAAAAGAAACCTGCTATTTTACAATTTTCACCTTCCCTTCAATCATGCTAGCTTTAATATTTTTCCCTTGAATTCCCATGGGTTGTACAGAACTCTTAAACCTCAAGAATAAAAACAAGAAGCCTTTTCAAAATCACATGAGTAAAGTCTCAACTTGCTGTTAAAAATACTACTGATGAGGCCAGTGCTTCCTTCTCTGGGAAGGTTTCATGGGTTACGTGAACTCAGAGAGCCACTGTGGGTCACGCTGAATGACAGAGGGTGTGGCATTCTGTATCACCACTTCTCCAGAAAAATATCATGGCAGATTCTAGGAGCGATCCCACCAAAAGTTATTCCCTGCTTCATTTCCACTTTCCCACTAAAGAGGCTTAAAAAAGGAAGATTACTTTCCCATCCTCCCTTGCACCTGGGGATAGCTATATCACTAAGTTGTGGTTAAAATGACATTAGAAAAAGTTGATAAAGGGCAGTGCTGCTAAAACTTTACTATGGTTAAGAATTATCTGGGGATCTTGGTAAAATGCAGAATCCAAATCAGTAATCAGGATGGGACCTGGAATGTTTGGGTACCAAGGTGTTAGAGGGCATCTGGCAAGGACTTTCCTCCTTGATTTGGAGAGAGGTGTGCAAAGAGAAAGCTACTTCCTGTCCTTCCCTTCAGCTTCCTGCTTTGAATAGAATTGAAGGAGGAGGTAGGTGTGGGGCTGTATGAGCTATCGTGTATTCAAGAAGGATGGAATTCCACAGAGCAGTGCAAAGTAGAAGAATGGAAAGTCCAGGTATTGTTAATTATTTTCTTGGTCTCCATTTAACTCTAACTCAATTTTAGTTCAGAATCTTTTTATATCCACATCCTTGTCAATACAATCAAAGAAACTCCTCAAGCTTGAAAAGTATTTGTAGGTGAATGCTGAAGCTGAAACTCCAATACTTTGGCTACATCATGTGAAGAGTTGACTCACTGGAAAAGACCCTGATGCTGGGAGGGATTGGGGGCAGGAGGAGAAGGGGATGACAGAGGATGAGATGGCTGGATGGCATCACCGACTCAATGGACATGAGTTTGGGTAAACTCCGGGAGTTGGTGATGGACAGGGAGGCCTAGTGTGCTGTGATCCCTGGGGTCACAAAGAATCGGACACGACTGAGCGACTGAACTGAACTGAACTGAACTGACACATCTTGGGCTTAATCAATGATCACCTTAAGATAAATGTGGAGGATGGCAGGCTGAGTCTATAAATCATTGTGTTCTAAAGGGCCTATGGAAACTCCCAGGAAAGAAATTTTCTGAAGAGAAGAAGCAATCTTTTAGATGTATTGCTTTGTTTGGGGGTACTCAGTGCCAGGACAGAAGGATAAGGATGATTCTAAGCATAACCCCATTTATGTCTGTAACTGTGGTCTAGCCACCATGATCTCATACTTGAGCTCAAGACAAAGAGGACTGTAATAGAAAAAGATGCAGAAAAAAAAAAATAATGCAAACAGTATTGTTGAGAGTTTGTGGCATTGCTATAAGATGTTAGAAGTTTACGTGACAATGTGAGGGGTCATTTGTATTAACTGCAAGAGTCAGAGCTTTGGTTTAGGTGGCATTGTCATTGGCTTATGACACTGCCATCTTGGCTCAGCAACTGCTGTACAATAGAAACAGCTCCGCTGTGCATTGTTAAAAGAGCGGCTGCTGTGTTCATTGCCATAGTGATTTGGGGCTAAAGAGAAGATCACAGATGGCACACTACAGTCAAAGGATGCGGCTGCAGACTACTTGGGAAGCATTTGAATGCTACTAGCATTTCCACATGGAGAAGGAAATGGCAACCCACTCCAGTGTTCTTGCCTGGAGAATCCCAGGGACTGGGGAGCCTGGTGGGCTGCCATCTATTGGGTCGCACAGAGTCGGACACGACTGAAGCGACTTAGCAGCAGCAGCAGCCTTTCCACAAAGCAGGTAACATGTAGCTAGAAAAAACTGATTTGTAGTTGTCTGTTTTCCTCTTGCTATGATTATGAAAGTTAATTCTTCATTCAATACTTCTCACAATTCCACATTTCCCAATGGCTATTGTATGGATATGGTTCAAAGCATGCCTGTTTGATTCCATCTTCCACCAGCTACTGCTCCCGTCTGAAAGAGATGCACATCACTTTCATTCCCATTCTACTGCCCAAAGTGAGTTACAGCTTTAAGGAGGACAAGGAATGAAAATAACGACCGTGTTCCAAGAAGGAGGAGAATCAGAATATAACAGTCAACTGACTGCCACAGTACTTAAACAGTGAATTACAGATGTCATATAATAGTAGAGAAATTAGTGATGCTTGTTATAAGCAAATCAAAATTAAATTATTCCACCTAATTTTGGAGCTAATAATTTCATTATTATTCTCCTCACTTAGCAGAACTCTGCATGACTCCCTAAGTACAGGTTGTGCCTACTAACGTATGACCTAACAGCCAAACAGTATTTTTATTTCCTTTATTTTCCTTTAGGAAGCCATGATTCTTTTGGTCTACATTACATTGGAAAGTTGGCCATGCAACAAAAAAGGTCTCATATCTGATGTTTAAAATAAGTTACATTTTAAAAGTATTTCCAACTTTCCTCTTGAATGGTTACAGTGGACAGGGTTCAGAGTAGGAAAATTTGTGAATGGGGTATGATTTGGAGCCATTTCATTATTGTTTGGGGATATACTTTCTTTCTACTCTCTACTCCTATATTCCAAGTCTTCTACAAGTCTATGATTCACACTTAAGTTTTCAGTTTTCTAAAGAGAAACCCTTATTAGGAACTGTTCCAATCATTCACAATTAAGATTTGACTCTACTGTGACCCATTTCTTTAATGACACACATCTTTGCTAATCAATATGAAAAAAATAATGTATTATAAAGTGTTCATGGTCAAAAGGAACAGAATATGTGACCCTTTACATTAGAAAATTTACAAATTAACATGGGCTTTCAATATGTGAAGCCAAAGGAAAGAGAAGCACTAGGAATTTCAGTGTTTAGGAAAAGAATTATGGCATAACTTGTTGAATAGAGCTTCCCTTGAGGGTTTCCCTCAACTCACTCCATCGACCTTGAAATGATACTAAAAACATAATATCTTTTTCATTCTCCTGCTACTAAAATAACCCAAATGATACCATCTGATGCTGGCAAGTGTGCAGTATACTGGGCCCTCTAATACAATGCTTTGTATCAGAATAGGATGACTTTGGCTGGAAAGGAAACTTGGATGATCAACTCAACAGATATTTCAAGGTTTGAATCTGATTGCTAACGAATGTTAAGCAAAATGCAAAAGAAACATTCAAATATTCCTACACGTGAGCCCTTCTGCAGGCACGCTGCTTTCTTTCAGGGAGTTGTTCACCACGTACATTCCCTTGTTTCTGCGGGTTTTCACGTGCCATTAGCAGAGCTTGGAGTGTATCACCCTCTTTCTCTATCCCACCTGACATTTCTGCTGATTAGGCCTGTATTCTTTATTTAAATGTTACTTCTTCTAGGAAGCCCTATAAGGCTCTGGAATGAGAGGACTGAACCTCATCTATGTGTTTTTATAGTATGTCTGTGTCCCTGTCAAAGCACTGTCTCTTCTATAGATCTGTCTGCAGCATCCATAATAAAGAAAGCTTTATTAGGACAGGGGTGGTGTCTCTCTAATGTGTCAGGAATAGTACTTGACATACTGTTCAAAAAGGATATTTTGAGTAAATTAATATATTTAAATTGCAGAAAATGATCTCTTCCTAATCCACTGATTGGTTGTACCCATGCCTGATAGTAGGGCTACAACATTTAACTATTGTAGTAAATCAGTAATAAATAGAGACAGATACACTCTTTAGATATAGACTCAGGCAAATTAATAGTCTGCTGCTGCTGCTGCTAAGTCGCTTCAGTCGTGTCCGACTCTGTGCGACCCCATAGACGGCAGCCCACCAGGCTCCCCCGTCCCTGGGATTCTCCAGGCAAGAACATGGGAGTGGGTTGCCATTTCCTTCTCCAACGCATGAAAGTGAAAAGTGAGTGAAGTCGCTCGGTCGTGTCTGACTCTTAGCGACCCCATGGACTGCAGCCTACCAGGTTCCTCCACCTATGCAAGAGTACTGGAGTGGGTTGCAATTAGGAATAGGTAAATAATACCCCATTAGGTTAAGCAAAATATTTTAAAAAGTATAAGCTCAAAGATGCTCTTAAGATTCTTGTTTATCAAACTTAAATATCAGATTTATTTCATATGGTCACCAATAGGGGATTATTTAAATAAATTATAGTGTGCCGTTGAATGGAATATTATACAGCCACTGGAATGATGATTATAAAAGAAAGGTTTGAGCAGACTATGTCATAACATGGAAAAGCCTCACGATAAAGTGTTAAATGATTATAAATTAAGACACTAAATTGTTATGGACATTATTATTATAGCTATGTGAAAACATGCATGGGGAAATAAGGAGATTAATGATTGTATTAAAGTGGTAGATTGTAGGAAAATGCTATCTTTTCCTTCAGTTCATATTTTAATTCACATGACTATGTTACTTTTATAACTAAACTATGTAATAAAGATACATGTGACTTTCAAAGCAAATCAATATACATAATGGGTGACAAAATAACAGTTTGGCTGATCATTGTGATTCAAAGTTTGAAAGACAAGATGCTAATGATGGAAATTAATACTGACTGGGAAAATGTAGAGAGTTTACTTAGTTTGACAAATTAAAAGAAAATAAATTCCAAATTTGATAACAGATGTTCCTGTGGCAGAACTTTTTACCCAGTAGAATGAAGGCAGCTGCATCGCTTTGCCAAGCAGGGAGGAAGGCACCGCTGGAAGGAGGCAATGCTAATCATAACAGGAAGTGCTCGTGTATAATTCTTCTCTGATCTTTGTAAATAGAAATGCTAAATTTTTACGTGCAACACCTGAACAACTGGGCGCCAAAAGCAGAAGAAATGGAAAGGTGGAACAAGCAAATAGCTAAGCAAGGGAGTGTTTCAGAGAGGAAATATCCTGTCAGTCTTTGGCTCAAAAGTAAATGGTTTTCTTGTGGAGAGAAGTGTTCACAGCATCTATTAAATGCATACTCAATCCACTCTATCACAAAACAAAGCCATCTGTTTAAAATCAACATTTGCAATAAACATGTTAAAGAAAAGACTATAGAAGGCATATATACTCGAAAATGAAATCTACACTCTTGGGATAAGTAATACTTCCTTCAAAAGAACTGCAGTGCTCCAGAGCTTATTCTTTATACCAAAAGAAATAACAATTAGATGCACAATGTTAACAGAGGCATATTTAGTTCTCTGAGAGGAAAGTCTATTAAGCTGCGAATCAAACACATGATCCCACTGTTTAGTATGCCAAACTTCCTTAGATGCAAATGACTAAAGCAAAAACATGTAACTGGAGTGCATTCTAAAAATTAGAAACACAAATTGCACATCTTAAAGCCATGACTTAGATATATTACACTGTTTGGCTACCCTAAGAAGCTATTTGTTAGGAACTTCAACACAGAATCACGATTTATCAATTTATATTTGGACACTAGCACTGAATGGATACATGAGCGTTTTTTAAAGGGATGTATTTAAGAGAGCAAGACTGGGGCAATAGAATCATAAGGCTTAAATTGACGTTTTTTTCCACCTTTTCCAGTATTTTTATGGCTAGGTTTCATGCACATGGACACAGACCATATTAGATACTTAGCAAGTGGAAAGAAAAAAATCCTGTTTTTTATATTCCTGTTTTAAAATATCTGTGTTGAGAAACACTTTAATAAGTCTGTCCAGTTCTAAAATAGTGGCCTCTTGCTCAATATTGAATGATTGGGAGCTGTGGTATCCAATTTAATAACCATTATAATAGACACATGTAGCTGTTGAATGTTAACATAAATTAATTAAAATTAAATGTGATACTTAATTCATTTCAAGCGCTCGGTAGGCACTTGTGACTAACAGATTGTATAGCACAGATTATAGAACGTTTCCATCACCAGGGTTGGATAGTGCTGATTTAGGGGAAGTTTAAGAGAGAAACTATTCTATAGGAATATTAGATTTGAGGGACCAGGAAATTTCTAAGGAGGGGACAAAGAGATCTGAAGAGTGGGAGTGGAAGCTGCAGTGTGGGAGAGGCAAGGTCCTTATTTGAAAAGAGGTCCTGTTGGCTATTGTCTGGAGTATTTTTACAAACACAGCTAACATTCAGTATTAAGTACTCCACTTGATCCCACCCTTACCCTTTGTTCCAAATCTTCAGGACATTCTCTGCCCTGTACCCGCCTCGCCAGCAGTATTATTTAGAGGAAGATAAGTTAGTGTCACAGAGTTAAGGTGAAATGAAAACGTGGAGATTAGAAATTCAATAGAAGTAGGAACTTAAGAAGAAAGACAAAAAAAAAAAAAAAGACATTCCCTTCCTCTTATTCCAAACTATCCCCAAGAACGCTTAGAGTGGGGGCTTCTGTCAACTTTTATTGAAACTAATCAAAGGACAGCTAATTCCAACTGACCCTAGAATTACTTCAGTTTGCCAAATGACACAGCTTATAACACACGTGTGAAAAAAATCATAAACTATCATTGTCTGTCTTTATCTTCTGAGACAATAAGCCTTTTCTTAGGCAATAAGAGGGATAAAACAAAGAATCCCAATGCATTTTTATCCATTTATCCAGCTGAGAAAGGCTTAAGTTAAAAAGAAAAAAATACTTTTTTTTTCAAGGTGGGAATTCCTTGCTTGATGATGAGGGGTCAACTTTGGAAACTTCCTCTTAGCTTTATTCTGTCTCTGTCTACTCTTTGCTACCAGCTTTAGAAACATTAAGAATAGAAAGGGCCTTCGTGCAGGGCCTACTCTCTGGGTGATGTTCCAACTCAGAAATAAAATAAGGCTTATGTCATGAGGTTTCTGGGTTGCCAACACCAGAAAGTCCGCTAGCTTTTGGGTTGGGTGCAAGAGTGACTGACTGTTCTTTTGTTTTTCAAAAACCAATAACATTCACCATATTAAACAGGAATTTGATGTTTATTTGTGGATTTTTTAAAAAGTCTTTTGGTCAGCCCTGCAAATAATGCAGACTTCCAAAATTAAAGGAATACCAAAATAACTGTGGTATTTCCTCAGTTGAACAGAATGGTTTCTTCAGAGCAGATTTGCTGCATAAACACTAAACATTTTCTTTCCCTCCAGTAACATCTGTGAACAAGTTTACCACTTGGGAAAATGAAGGACTAATAACTACATCCAGACATGGGTGGGTACAGGTGCTTCCACACAGTTCCACAAACACATCCCAGTTCCGACAAGAGGGCTATTTCTGACTGCCCTCTTCCCTTTTAGACTTCAGTCACACTGTGTGTTTGGCCTGGGAAAAAGGTGACCTGCTGGCAGGGTCGTCAGCATCTAAAGGGACAGGCTTTTTACTGGCAGAGTGCATTCCCTGAACATATTGACTCTCTGAACAGAGGACAACAGCCCAACAATTTATTAAAAGCAATTGTGTGCTTCTTAGGTCTAGCCAAACATTTGGTGCATGTTATACAACCCTCCAAGACCAAACTTCAGTCATACTTCTTTCAAGAAAAGCTTCTCCAAGTATCCCAGATTTTGATGAACTTCTGATTTCCCATGGCAACCATTGTCTGGAAGGTTCATTGGACACTTAACTATGCACTGCCTTAGAAGAGGTACCTCTTCCACTTTTAATAAAAAGTTATTTAAAATTTTTATTCTTTGTAATTTCTCTCATTTAGAACTTCATAATATTTACTGGAAAAGTTAGATTTTTACATTTATTTGTTTGCTAAATAATTCTTAGTATGATAGATTGGACGTGAGTCTGAGTGAACTCCGGGAGTTGGTGATGGATAGTGAGGCCTGGCATGCTGTGATTCATGGGGTCGCAAAGAGTCAGACACGACTGAGCGACTGATCTGATCTGATCTGATCTGATGATAGATTGTACCTAACAGGCCTTAATACATTTTTGTTGATTTTTTATCATAATGATGCATCAAACATAAATATATATATACACACATGAAATCAATGCCATAATTGCAATAGTGAACATGTCATCACTTCTAATAATTTCCTTGTCCCCTTTGTATGGTTCCCTCCTGCCCCCCACTCACCCTGAATTACCATCCCCAGACAATTAGTGCTAATCTTCTGACACTATGGTCTTCATTTGCTGGAATTTTATGTAAATGGAATCATATAGAACATATGCTCTTGTGTTTACCTTCTTTCATTCAACAGAACAATTTTGAGATTCACTCATGTTGTGTGTTCACAAATGGCTCAGTTTTTTTTAATTGCTGAGTAGTATTCCATTCTATGGATACACCAAATTTTGTTCATCCACTCATGTTTCACAGATATTTGGGTTGTTTCCAGTTTTTTTTTACCATTACAAATAAAGCTGCTATGAATGTTTATCTATTTATCTGTCTTTGTATGGACATATGCTTTCACTCCTCTTGAGTAAATGTCTAAAGTATAGAAGTCGGATTGTAATTGGTGTGTATTTAACTTTTTAAGGGACTTCCAAATTGCTTTCTAAAGCAGTTGTATCATTTTATATAGCAAACAGCAATATATGAGTCTTTAAGGTCCTCTACATCCTCGCCAACCCATTATATGACGAGTCCCTTAATTCCAGCTACTCTAATAAGTGTAGAGTTGTATCTTGTATTTGTGGTGTTGCTTGCATTTCCTAATGACTGAGGATTTTTAACATCTGTTCAGGTGCTCATTTGCTATTCATAGGTCTTTTTAGTGAAGAGTCTGTTAAAATATTTTCCAAGTTAAATTTTTTGACTGTTCACCCATTTTTTCATTTTTGAGAGTTCCTTATACAATTTGCATATAAGCCCTTTATCAGATATATGATTTACAAATAGTTTTCCTCATCTCTGACTTGTCTTAATTCTCAGAAGTTTTAATTTTGATAAAGTCCAATTTATCATTTTTGTGTATGTGTGCAGGTCCTGCTTTTGTTATTGTACTTATGATCTCTGCATAAACCAAGGCAAAACACACACACACTTTTATCCTGTGCTTTCTTCTGGAAATTTTACAGTTTTAGATTCTCTATTTGAGTTCATTTTTGTATGTGGTGTGAGATATGGATTGAAATTTGTCTGCATATGAATAGCCATTTGTTCTAGAACCATCTGTGGAAAAGGCATCCTTTCTTCACCCAGTTGCCTTTGCATATTATTGAAAATCAATTGACCATATACGTGTGGGTCTGCTTCTGGACTCTGTACTCACTTACATTGGTAAACTGGTCAGTCTTTAAAGCAGTATCATATTGCCTTGCTTTCTGTAGCTTTAGAAGTCTTCAAGTCAGGTAGTGTTTGATCTCTTGACTTGTTCTATTTTTTCAAAAGTGTTGTGACTATATTGTCTTTTTTTCATTTCTGCATGAATTTTAGCATCAGCTTGTCAATTTCTACAAAACAGCCTGTTGAGGTTTTTTTTTTTTTTTTTCCGATTGAGCTGAACATATAGATCAATTGCAGAGAATTAATACCTTAACAATATCTTAACATCTTCTAACCTATGAACAAGCAATGTTTCCGCATTAATTTCAGTTCAGTTCAGTCGCTCAGTAGTGTCTGACTCTTTGTGACCCCGTGGACTACAGCACGCCAGGCTTCCCAGTCCATCACCAACTCTCGGAATTTGCTCAAATTCATGTCCATTAAGTCAGTGATGCCATCCAACTAACTCATCCTCTGTCGTCCCTGTCTCCTCCTGCCTTCATCATTCCCAGCATCAGGGTCTTTTCCAATGAATCAGTTCTTTGCATCAGGTGGCCAAAGTATTGGCATTTCGGCTTCAGCATTAATTTAGGTCCTCTTTAATTTCATTCAACACTGTTTTATAGTTTCTAGTGAATGGGACTTGTATATATGTTGTTAGATTTACCCCTAAGTATCTCATATTATCTAAGGATATTAGAAATAATATTGTTTTTTACTTTCAGTTGCTTAGTGATTGTTGCTAGCATAGAAATACAGCTGATTTCTATCTACTGATTCAGAATCCTACAGCCTGGTTAAACTCACTTATTAGCTCTTGAACTTTTTTGTGTATTCCAATAAATCTTCTACAAAGATAATCATGTTGTCTGTGAATGCAGTTTCCTTCATTCCTTTCCAAACTGGATGCTTTTGTTTTTTCCTGCTTTATTGAATTAGCTAGATCTTCTAGTATAATGGTGAATAGACATGGTGAGAGCAGACTTCCTTCTTTGTTGCTGATCTTTGAAAATTCAGTATTTCACCATTAAAATATTAGCTATAGTTTTTGTTTTCTTTTTTTTTAATTTTATTTTATTTTTAAACTTTACATAATTGTATTAGTTTTGCCAAATATCAAAATGAATCCACCACAGGTATACATGTGTTCCCCATCCTGAACCCTCCTCCCTCCTCCCTCCCCATACCATCCCTCTGGGTCGTCCCAGTGCACTAGCCCCAAGCATCCAGTATCGTGCATCGAATAGATACCCTTTCTCAGGTTGAATAAGTCTCCTTCTCTACCTGCCTGCTAAAGTTTTGGAGACTTGTTTGCTTTTAACCAGGAATGGATGCTGAATTTTGTAAATGATTGCTCTGTGTCTACTGACCTGATGCTGAAGCTGAAACTCCAATACTTTGGCCACCTGATGCGAAGAACTGACTCATTGGAAAAGACCCTGATGCTGGGAAAGATTGAAGGCAGGAGGAGAAGGGGATGACAGAGGATGAGACGGTTGGACGGCATCACTGACTTGATGGACCTGAGTTTAAGTAAACCCTGGGAGTTGGTGACGGACAGGGAAGCCTGGCGTGCTGCAGTCCATGGGGCCGCAAAGAGCTGGACACGACTGAGTGATTCAACTGAACTGACCTGATCATATATTGCTTGCTTTGCAGTCATATTTAATATTTCTCTGCCTTCTTTAGAATTAAATATTTTTATGGTTCCAATTTCATCTTTTTTTTTGCTTATATCTTTTGCTTTGATCCTTTAGTGGTTTCAGGTTTACAGCATAACACCTTTACTTGTCACAGTCTGTCAAGTGATATTATACTACTTTGTATGTAATTTAATAACACTAAAATAATATACTTCTTTTTTCCCCAGGGACTTTATACTATGGTTTTCATACATTTTTATTACACATATATTCTTTAAAAAATAATGATAATTATCTTGTAAATAAATTCAAATCATAAGGAAAAATCATATAATAATATTTGTCCATATATACTTGCATCTTTTTGGTGCTCTTCTTTTGTGTATTCTATATTTCCACTACTGTTATTTTCTTTCTGAGAGGCTTCCTTTAAAATTTTATATTATGTAGGGCTATTGGTGAGGAGGGCATGGCAATCCACTCCAGTATCATTGCCTGGAGAATCCCAGGGACAGAGGAGCCTGGTGAGTTACATATCTGTATGAATGTTTATATCTGTATGTTTCCTTTATATCTGTGCTTTAATGGGTAAAGGAGACCAAGAAGAGATTATTAAAGCTACTCTGTGCTTTACACTTGGAAGAGATGCATGAGGTTAGTGTGGCAGAGTGAGGGGGACATGCTGAGAATCAAGGGTAAATAATGTTAGCCTGTTTTCCCAATCTTTTAACTAGAAAGATTATGTGAGTTCTATTTCTTTCATAATCAATGGGCTGGATCAGATTTGGATATATGCTTCTTTTTGGAGTTTTTATTACTCAATTTTCTAAATACCTTTAGTTCACCCAGGAACCCAGCTTCCCAGAGGTCTTTGATTGCTATTCCTTGGATAAGAACATGGAATGTCTTTGGGAAGGTATGTACCCAGACAGAAACAACAGGGCTGGAAGAAGGCAGGAGGTAATATTTTACCTGGGAAGAATAAGCATTTAAAAAATACTACCTAATATATTTTTTTCTCACAGTAATCCAGTTTTTCACCTTCCACTATTGCCCTTGAGCAATTAAAGCTAGACCCAGAGTTTTACTGTCCCATGGAAGGAGTAATAGACAGATATTCCCTAGACCAAAAATGCCATTGTTCAGATTTGAGTATAAAAACTGACTGTTTTGACTTCTTTCTGAAATCCAGACCTCACTGAAACAAAGTCTTTAAAAAAACAGATTCTAAACTTCCCTTTATATATCAAGAACAAAACATGAGGGTCTGAGAATATTTATTGTAAGCCACAGTAAAGAGAAAAATGAAGATAATTGTAAAGGAAGACTCCATCCAACAGAAATAAGAAAAGATTTTTCTAATTTCTATGGAGTGGAGCCTAGAAGGATGGGTGTGGGGCAAGTGGTCCTATGCAAGGATATCTAGCTCCTCTCCCGGGGTCAATGTCCCTGGGGTGAGAGGAACGTTAGTCACTCAGTCATGTCCTGACTCTTTGCATCCCCATGGACTGTAACCTGCCAGGCTCCTCTGTCCATGGGATTCTCCAGGGAAGAATACTGGCGTGGGTTGCCATTCCCTTCTCCAGGGGATCTTCTTGATCCAGGCATCAAACTTGGGTCTCCTGGATTACAGGCAGGTTCTTTACCATCTGAAACACCAGGGAAGTCCCAGGGTGAGAGGAGGGAAGATATCAAACAGGTTGAGGGATACTTCAAAAGCATGGGAGCTAGTGGTCTATGTTTCTAAAACGAGACAGCAAAATCCCATATCCAGTTTGGTGTTGCAGCAACAGGGCTCATATGGGCAGAATAGCAATGGCTAAGTGAGGGGTCTTGAGCTGTCCCACAGAATCCTGTATCCCACAGTCAGGCACGGCAAAGCAGTCAAAGGTCCTGGCGCTTCCTGGTGGGGCACTCATGTATAGGACCAATAGACCAAGGAGGCCTAGAGCATAGGTCATTGTACATAAAGGCAGTGGCTAAATCTATGACCACTGACCTGCGAATGCCAGCACAGTACTACAGAATCAGTCTAGGTAAGACCAGCCACAACTCACCGGGCACCAGGCACAGCCCTCACAGGCTCAAGGCAAAATGAGAGCATCTCATTAAAGGCTAGAGAGAAAGAGACTGCTTCCCTCAAAGCTCTAAGGCCGCTAGAGCTTCCCCTAATACCTGAACACCAATTTGAGCAGAAAGAAAGGGAGTAAAAACCTTGAAAATAATAAATCAGAATTTATAATCTTCAAAATAAATTTGAATTTTAAGAGAATAACTTGCCTTTCATTCAGTTCAGTTCAGTTGCTCAGTCGTGTCTGACTCTTTGCGACCCCATGAATCGCAGCACGCCAGGCCTCCCCGTCCATCACCAACTCCCGGAGTTCAGACTCACGTCCATCGAGTCAGTGATGCCATCCAGCCATCTCATCCTCTGTCGTCCCCTTCTCCTCCTGCCCCCAATCCCTCCCAGCATCAGAGTCTTTTCCAATGAGTCAACTCTTCCCATGAGGTGGCCAAAGTACTGGAATTTCAGCTTTAGCATCATTCCCTCCAAAGAAATCCCAGGGCTGATCTTCAGAATGGACTGGCTGGATCTCCTTGCAGTCCAAGGGACTCTCAAGAGTCTTCTCCAACACCACAGTTCAAAAGCATCAATTCTTCAGTGCTCAGCTTTCTTCACATTCCAACTCTCACATCCATACATGACTACTGGAAAAACCATAGCCTTGACTAGACGGACCTTTGTTGGCAAAGTAATGTCTCTGCTTTTCAATATGCTATAGAAAGTGATTATTTTTTTGCCATCAGCAGGAACAGGGTTTCTGAGGCAGGATGAGATCTGTTTTAGAAAATTAAGATATTACAATCTGTTGCAGATTTGAATCTTGGTGTATATAGTTCAACCACTCCCCTCGCTGCACTACACATTCCTAAGTTTTAGCAGTCACTCCTAACGCAGAATTATGCAGAGAGAGAGCTCCAGAGTGATACAGATGCCTGCAATCTCCCAGGGTCAGACTTACTCCCTTCTCTGAGCAAATGATGCTCTGCCTTCTGCACAAGAAGAATCTCCTGGAACAAGTAAACACAGATGGTGAGGCTTTGTTGAATTAGTTCACCTTCTCACACTTTCACATAAGGGAAAGGACAAGAGAATTAGAAACTTGTTCTATTTTTCAAACATGAAAGGATACATGAAAGAGAAACCCTAAGAAAGTTTATGCAAGTCTTTCATATCACTGTTAATCTTAAAAAGTAGTGCTATTTATTCATTTAAAAATATTAATTGAGCACCTTCTGCATACACATGAGCAGTGCAGAGGGCTCTAGGGTTTTCTGTGGTGACTGAATATATATTCAGTCAAAATCTTGGTGAGGAAAACAGACAATTATCAACTTTGTGCTGGATTTAGCTATATTTTCCTGTTTTGGGGAACAAGGTATACAGCATGCCTCATTAAAATTTTGCTAAAGTTTTGCTTTCTAATAAAAAAATACTATTTGTAAGAATAATATAATTTTATATTCTGATTATTTTTTTCTTATACTGAAGTATATTTGACTTACAATACTATATTAGTTCCAGGTGTACAGCATAGTGATAAAATACTCTCACAGATTATACTCTATTTAAAATTATTACAAAATAATGGCTATATATCCCTGTGCTGTACAATTTATTCTCATTGCTTATTTATTTTGCACATAGCAGTTTCTATCTCTTAATCCCCTCCCCCTACCTTGCCCCTCCCCCTTCCTCTCCTCACAGTAGCCGCTAGTTTGTTATTTATATCTGTAAGTATGTTTCTGCTTTGTTATATTACTTTTTTTCAGATTCCACATATAAGTGATGACATACAGTATTTGTCTTTCTGTGTCTGACATTTCCCTCAGTATAATATGCTCTGTGCTGTGTTTAGTCACTCAGTTATGTCCAACTCTTTGCGATCCCTGGACTGTGGCTGACCAGGCTCCTCTGTCCATGGAGATTCTCCAGGCAAGAATACCGGAATGGGTTTCCATGCCCTCCTCCAGGGAATCTTCCCATCCCAGGGGTCAAACCCAGGTCTCCCACATTGCAGGTGGATTCTTTACCATTTGAGCCACCAGGGAAGCCCATAATATGCTCTAGGTCCATCTATATTGTTATAAATGGCAAACTTTCACTCTTTCTTATGGCTGAATAATATTCCATTGTATATATGTATGTGTATACTGCAGCCATGAAATGAAAAGACGCTTACTCCTTGGAAGAAAAGTTATGACTAACCTAGATAGCATATTGAAAAGCAGAGACATTACTTTGCCAACAAAGGTCCGTCTAGTCAAGGCTATGGTTTTTCCTGTGGTCATGTATGGATGTGAGAGTTGGAATGTAAAGAAAGCTGAGCACTGAAGAATTGATGCTTTTGAACTGTGGTGTTGGAGAAGACTCTTGAGAGTCCCTTGGACTGCAAGGAGATCCAACCAGTCCATTCTGAAGGAGATCAGCCCTGGGATTTCTTTGGAGGGAATGATGCTAAAGCTGAAACTCCAGTACTTTGGCCACCTCATGGGAAGAGTTGACTCATTGGAAAAGACTCTGATGCTGGGAGGGATTGGGGGCAGGAGGAGAAGGGGGTGACAGAGGATG
>NW_011494807.1:2327480-2344255 GCF_000754665.1 Bison bison bison | reverse complement strand
GACAGAGGATGAGATGGCTGGATGGCATCACTGACTCGATGGACGTGAGTCTGAGTGAACTCTGGGAGTTGGTGATGGACAGGGAGGCCTGGCGTGCTGCGATTCATGGGGTTACAAAGAGTCGGACACGACTGAGCGACTGAACTGAACTGAACTGATACATATATGTGTATGTGTCACCACTTTATCCATTCATTTATTGAAATACACTTAAAGTTGCTTCCATATTATGGCAATTGTAAATAATGCTGCTATGATCATTAGGGTATATGTACCGTTTTGAAATAGTGTTTTCATTTTCTTCAGATATATACCAAGAAATGAAATTACTCAGTCATATGGTAGTTCTATTTTTAGTTTCTCGAGGAACCTGCAGATTGTTTTCCACAGTGGCTGCACCAATTTACATTCCAGCAACAGTGTGCCAGGATTCCCTTTCCTTCACATCCTCGCCAACATATAAGTTGTTTATAGCCTTTTTGATGATAGCCATTCTGACAGGTATGAGGTGATACATCATTGTGGTTTTGATCTACATTTCTCTGATGATTAGTGATGTTGAACATCTTTCCATATGCCTGTAAACCATCTTATACTTTCTTTGGAAAAATATCTATTCAGGTCTACTTCCCATTTTTAATCAAGTTGTTCATATTTTGATACTGAGCTGTATAAACTTTTTATATATTTTGGATAGTAACCCCTCATTGGTCAGAGTATTTTTAAAATTTATTGATTTCTATAAATAGTTTATTATCACACTGTGATAGATGAATAAGATAAATGAATTAGTTTTTGGAACTGGTTTAAAATATTAATTATAGAATGCTACAGTCCAAAAAAAAAAAAAAATACTTTCAGCTGGGTGGGAGGCTACTGTCAGGTCTGGGATTTGATTTTGCTCTACTTACAAACTAATAAATTAGCCTGTTACTGTTTCATGGATTCTGGCTGAAGACATAAGACTCTTTGATTAGAAACACAGAACTCTATTACTCATGGAACAGCAAGGACTATGAGTGTTAGCATATTTACCAATCCCTGGGTTTCCCTTGTCCCCAAAGCCAATCAACATATAACCAATATGCTCAGACTGATCTGATGCACATGGTGGGTTTGCATCACAGCTAAAGTACACTGACCTTGAGGAATCTATTGTTTTTTGAACAAACAATAAGCAAGCCTATTCTTTATCTGGGGAAATATACTTACCTCTTCTCACAGAAGAGATCAAAAGTCTAATTATATCTTAAACTAGAAACTAGGTTAGGTGACATTTCTGGTCACACCCAACTCTGATATGCTTGTCTCTCTGATTGAAAATCAGTCGCCCAGTTGTGTCTGACTCTTTGCGACTCCATGGATTGCAGCACACCAGGCTTCCCTGTCCATTACCAAGTCCCGGAGCTTACTCAAAGTCATGTACATTGAGTTGGTGATGCCATCCAACCATCTCATTCTCTGTCATCCCCTTCTCCCACCCTCAATCTTTCCCAGCATCAGGGTCTCTTCCAATGAGTCAGTTCTTTGCATCAGGTAGCCAAAGTATTGGAGTTTCAGCTTTAGCATCAGTCCTTCCAGTGAACATTCAGGACTGATTTCCTTTAGGATGGACTGGTTGGATCTCCTTACAGTCCAAGGGACTCTCAAGATTCTTCTCTAACACCACAGTTTAAAAGCATCAATTCTTTGGCACTCAGCTTTCCTTATAGTCCAAATCTCACATCCATACATGACTACTGGAAAAACCAAAGCTTTGACTAGACAGACCTTTGTTGGCAATGTAATGTCTCTGCTTTTTAATATGCTGTCTAGGTTGGTCATAACTTTTCTTCCAAAGAGTAAGTGTCTTTTAATTTCAAGGCTGCAGTCACCATCTGCAGTGATTTTGGAGCCCCCAAAATAAAGTCTCTCACTGTTTGCACTGTTTCCCCATCTATTTGCCATGAAGTGATGAGACCAGATGCCATGATCTTAGTTTTCTGAATGCTGAGTTTTAAGCTGACTTTTTCATTCTCCTCTTTCACTTTCATCAAGAGGCTCTTTAGATCTTCTTCGCTTTATGCCATAAGGATGGTGTCATCTGCATATCTGAGGTCATTGATATTTCTCCCAGAAATCTTGATTCCAGTTTGTGCTTCATACAGCCCAGCATGTCTCTTGATGTAATCTGCATAGAAGTTAAATAAGCAGGGTGACAATATACAGCGTTGATGTACACCTTTCCCTATTTGGAAGCAGTCTGTTGTTCCATGTCCAGTTCTAACTGTTGCTTCTTGACCTGCATACAGGTTTCTCAGGATGCAGGTCAGGTGCTCTGGTACCTCCATTTCTTTAAGAAAGTTAAAGTCATTAGGCCAAAGAATTCCTACTTCAATCACAATTTTTAAACAGATAAATAGGATTCCTGATGGCTTCATATTAAAGACTCTGCCTGCCAAGGCAGGAGAGATGGGTTTGATCCTTGGGTTGGGAAGATTCCCTGGAGAAGGGAATGGCTACCTCTCTAGTATTCTTGCCTGGGAAATCCCATGGACAGAGGAGCCTGGAAGGCTACAGTCCATGGGGATGTGAAGAGTCAGACACGAACGAGTGACTAAACAACAACAGTAGAAGATAAAATTTTTCAGTAATATGTTTCATATAATTTCTCATTCTGAGATTCCCCCCACCCCCCACATTCTCTGTGTGTGTGCTTAGTCACTCAGTCATGCCCAACTCTTTTCGAGCCTGCCAGGCTCCTCTGTCCATGGGGATTCTCCAGGCAAGAATGCTGGAGTGGGTTGCCATACCCTCCTCCAGGGGATCTTCCCTACCCAGGGATTTTTTTTTTTTTACTGTCTGAGCCACCAGGGAAGCCCCTGTGCATTCTACCTAATGGCAAAAACTGAAAGTAAAACTCAGTGATTTCACAGCTATTTAACACTCAATGACATTGGGCTGCCCCCTTTCCCTGAGGTCTGATGCTTGTAGGGTTTACACAAAGGCTGCTGTTGTAGGAGTGAGCACGGGAGGGAGGAGGGTGTTCATTTCCTCACCTGCTTAGGCTCGAGGCTGCCTTCCTGTTTCACACATCATTCCTGTCATGTGCAATCAGGCCATATGCAGGACTCCTTGGGATTGATGGTGAAGTCATGAGAAAAAGAGAAGAGCACACCGGGTAATAAAAGTATTATTCTCCCATCCAAGGCTAGTTAAATATTGTTTGATGGTCAAAGGTACTAGGGTGAGTGAGGGAAAGAAGACTCTAACTCCTGTAAGGTCGAGAGTCACTTTTCTTAAGATTTCTTTCCTCATATAGGAAGCCCAGCACGGAGTTCATGTATAATTGCACAGTGTTGTTGTTTAGTTGCTAAGCCATATCTGTCTCGTTCACGACCCATGAACTGCAGATGGTCAGGCTCCTCTGTCCATTAGATTTTTCAGGCAAGAATACTGAGTGGGTTGCCATTCCGTTCTCCAGGGGGATCTTCCCAACCCAGGGATCAAACCATGTCTCCTGCCTTCGCAGGCGGATTCTCTTCCACTGAGCCACCAGGGAAGCACAGTTGCACAAACCATGTTTCATAGAAGAGCAGGTCTAGAGAAAGAATAAGCTTCTGCAAGTTACCCACAGTGACCAGGAGAGGGCACTTAGCACAAATGAATGAAATAATTCTGCCAACACCTGGTTTTAAAAGTTCCTCTCTGACTTTACCATCTGTACCTAACAAGTCAATTTATTTTATGTGTGTCCGTGGCAAACTGTTTTTGATCTAAGGATAATTGCAATTCTGCCTTCCTCTTGATGAGAGTCCCCAAATTTATAATACCCCAGGTGGCTGAGATACTCATTTTTCCATAGAAGACATAGAAACAAGTTCATATGAATATGAAAAAATGTCAAAGAAAGGAATTTACTTTTGTAGATAATTTCTCAAAATGAAGACTTTAGAGGAGCCAAAATGTGAGCAATTTTTTTCAGAAGAAGGAAAACATATACTTATTGAAACCCTTTAAGGAAAGACTTCTGATATATATTCTCTTTCCTCTGTCTCTTACATGTATAGGTGGTTCGGTTCAGATTTTGAGCCCAAAGAATTCACCATTGAAGACACCAAAACAAGGGAAAGAATACTATTCTATCATAAAACAAAATGAAACGCTGTTTCCTGAGGGGGGAAAAAAGACTTGAATTCTATGTATTTACTTTTAGGCTACCATAGACAAACAACAATAAATTGGCCAACCATGCTCTTCAGGCATATAATTTTCTTTCTTCCCAAAGTGGACACTCCCTGGGAAAATACAAATAACTTCTAATTTCAAAATCCTTCAACACAAAAAGAAAGTAGGCCACCTTGACCAGAGCACAAAATAATCTTTTCCAAGAGGACTTGAATGAGTACCTCATTATCCAAGGAAAAAATACATACCAAGATATTTTTAATACTTTGTTTCATTTCATTTTCAAATACTTTTTATAGCCATGGAAAAATATTGATGAATTTATTTCTCCAAAACAAAGCCATTATATATCTTTTAATTTTAGCCTGAAAGTGGCTCCTCATCACAAGTATTTTAGAAATAATAACACTGGCTGAGAGTAGCTGAGAGATTTGCTCATGGACATACAGTGTTTCCAACTTTGGGGTAATATTTCCACCCATGAGACATTAATTTTTATACTATAAAGTTGCCTAGAAATTTCAAACTGTTCCTGTCCTACTAGAAATAAAGAAATGTTTATAATCCAAAGAGATTATGGTTTAATTTACATTTAGTAACTGTAACCGATTTCAGTTTGGGAACCTAATTCTGAGTCAAAGGAAGTACATTTTGCTCTTGATTGACAATTCACTCCCTATGTCTTTAATAATAAACGATACCATTACTGAGCAAATACTTTGTGCCATTATCCTTGCAGCTACCTTCTAAGATAGTATTTATCGTCCCCATTTTACAAAAGAAAAGACAGGGAGCTCAGAGATGTTGCTGCCGTTTAGGTGCTCAGTGCTGTCTGATTCTTTGTGAACTAGGGACTGAAGCCCACGAGGCTCCTCTGTTCATGGGATTCTCCAGGCAAGAATACTGGAGTGGGTGGCCATTTTCTTCTCCAGGGGCTCTTCACCACACAGGGACTGAACTCGCTTGGGAGGTGGGTTCTTTACCACTGGGCCATCTGGGAAGCCCCCTCAGAGGCGTCCCTAAATATAGAGTCTTAGAGGCAGAGGCAGAACTGGTGCAATGGTGTCGACTCCTAACCCTTGCTGTCTCTACCATGCCTCATTTTTCTTAATTGCATACATTATTCTACCAAATTGAAACACAAATGTCATTTTCGCTTTCTAGTAACACTAACTACTTTCTTGAGTTTTTATTTTTCAATTTTTGGCAGAAAGGGATTACACAGTGAAATAATTTTGTATTGCATCTGGCAAGAATCCAAAAAGTACTAAGAATTCTTCCTATAAAAAGTATACCTCTATTACTAGGCTGAGAACATGCTGCTACATATATTTTCTAAGAGATCTTGTTATTAATCAATATTAAGGCACTTTGTTGACTTATTTATTTCATTGTAAACCAAGGTTAAAATCTTGTTGTTGGATATAATACTTAATGATCTAACAATCAAGTTCTTGAAACAACAATATACAGTAATCTGAATAAAAGTATAGATTTCAGAAGGATACTCTGATGCTGGGAGGGATTGGGGGCAGGAGGAGAAGGGGACAACAAAGGATGAGATGGCTGGATGGCATCATCGACTCGATGGACGTGAGTCTGAGTGAACTCTGGGAGTTGGTGATGGACACGGAGGCCTGGCGTGCTGCAATTCACGGGGTCACAGAGAGTCGGACATGACTGAGTGACTGAACTGAACTGAAGCAGATTCTATCAAATATCCTGTATGCACTCACATTCAGAGACCCACATGGTTTTTTAAAATCACTTTCACATACTTTGCCAAGTTTCAACTAGGTGATATAACAAGCTTTAGAAAATCTAGGGCTTCTTTTTAAAAGATCAGGTACATAGAACCTCAGAAGGGCATACAATCCTTTAACGTAGCTGCCATCTTCCTGAGAGCCATCAGCTTCAAAACAACAGGCAAGGTTTTCCACGTGGTCACTGGTAGCCTAAGCCATTCCTTGGCAGGAGTATTCAAGACCAGCTGAGCTTTGGGGAAAATACCCAGAGGATAGATTTCTGGGAGCCCTAAACCATCTCAGACTAACCCCTCTGCCTGGTTCTGTCCCTTTCGCATGGATTGTAGCCGAGAGACCTGTAATCTGATCCATGTGTTGAAAGAGCCTGCATACAAGGCTGCTGTGTGTGTCAGAGTGCTTGTGTGCCCAAGCAGAGGCATGACCCAGCCTTCCCTGAATGTCTCCCTGCCTCCTTGTGGACCCTGGATTAGGTCCTGGTATTTCAGCCGGAGATGGTGCAGGGGCTGCCTAGCTGGTGGGAACTTGCATTCCCCCTCTGGCCAGGCAGTCTACATGTTCTCTCCAATGACTATCCCAGTGTCTTTAGGGAAGGAATCTACCACATTCTGTGCCACTCACACCCCAGCTCTGTCCTCTATACTGGGGTTGCTTGTGGGGTGGAAAAGAGAGAGAGCTTTCTGTGGGGAGATATGCCCAGCGAGGACTCAGCCCAAGTCACCTGAGTGGCAGGGCTCCCTCAGTCCTCTCATCCCGCTTGCTCACCTCTGAGACCTATGACTTCTGAAGCCCCAACCACTACCTTCGGCCTTCACCCCTGCTGTCAATCAGCATCAAATGTCAATCAGTAGAGCTGTTTCAACCCCAGCTTCTGTATTTACTCTCTGTGACAGGGGAAATGACTTTGCGTCTTGGCTGAGCTTCATACTTTATGCAATATAGAAGTGAGATGTAGCATTGTATAAGTTTAAGTTATACAACAAAGCAAATCAAGACAAATAATAAATTAATTAATAATAAGAGAATAATAAAGCTCGACTCTGAGGAAGCAGCTTGAAAGGCACTGATAAATTACTGGACTGTGAGAGACACAAGGCAGACAGAACTCTTAAATTATTATCTTCTCAAGAAAGCAACACTGCATATTTGCTGAAATGGGAAGTTTTTTTTTTTTTTAATCTAGAAAGGAAAGGAAAGTGGGAGTCCTAATCTCACTCTTTACACCAAAAAGTCCACCATGTTTTAAAATACAGCAATAGAAACTATAAGTGAACTGAAAACAAGATTCTGCCTCGAATAACAGTTTTGTAAACAAATACTGAGGGATTCCCTGGTGGCTCGGACGGTAAGAGTCTGCCTGCAATGCCGGAGACCTGGGTTCAATCCCTGGGTCAGAAAGATCCTCTGGAGAAGAAAATGGCAACCCACTCCAGTATTCTTGTGTGGAAAATCCCATGGATGGAGGAGCCCTTCAGGCTATGTCCATGGGGTCGTAAAGAGTCAGACACGACTGAGCAACTTCACTTCAAACAAATGAGGATAGTATTGGTAACAGAACAAAATAAAGCTTATTTCATGAATCTTTAACTAGCATAAATCAAAGTGAGAGGATTAACAACTCAGGAGATAAAGGATATGCACACACTTACGACTGGAAATATTACTTTTAGACTTCAGATGTTCAAAATCACCTATAATAAAAGAAAAGCAAATTAGGACTTCCCTGGTGCACAGTGGACAAGAATTTGCCTGCCAATGCAAGGGACATAGGTTTGATCCCTGGTCCAGAAAGATCCCACATGCTGCACAGCAGCGGAGCCCACTGGCCGCAGCTACCAAAGACTGCCGGCTCTCGAGCCTGTGCTCTGCGGCAAGGGCAGCCGTCGCAGTGAGAAGCCTGCACCACGACAAAGAGTAGCCCCCACTCTGCAACCAGAGAAAGCCCGCACACAGCAAGCAAGACTCAGTGCAACCAAAAATCAAATGGATAGTTTTTTAACAACAAAAAAAGAAAATCAAATGAAACCTATAAGGAAAATAAGAATTTCCACTTATCAGGTTGATAAAGATTAAAAATGATAAAACCCTGAGTTGAGCAGGATAGTACAAGAAAATAAGTGCTTTCATACATGGCTGATAGTAATAAAACCCAAAATTATACTTTTGGAAGGCAATTTGGCAGTAACTAACACATTAAAAGCACGCATATCCTTTTATTCAAAAAATTCTCTTTTTAGGACTATATCCTGCATATATAATCCAATATGAGCAAAAAGCTTTCTATACGAGGGTATTTATTCATTGCAGCATTTTTAAAGTTGGAAAGAACTTAAAGATGTATAAGCAAGGCGAGTTACACAAATAAAGCTCTATATGACAATAAACACTATACAGGTAACAGCAAGGCTTTCCTGATAGCTCAGTTGGTAAAGAATCTACCTGCAATGCAGGAGACCCCGGTTCAATTCCTGGGTCGGGAAGATCCGCTGGAGAAGGGATAGGCTACCCACTCGATTATTCTTGGGCTTCCCTTGTGGCTCAGCTGGTAAAGAATCTGCCTGCAATGTGGGAGACCTGGGTTCAATCCCTGGGTTGGGAAGATCCCTTGGAGAAAGGATACCCATTTCAGTATTCTGGCATGGAGAATTCCTTGGACTGTATAGTCCATGGGGGATGCAAAGAGTCAGACATGACTGAGCGACTTTCACTTTCAGATAAGAGCAAAATCAACAAGACCACACTACTTTACAAATATGTAATGGTTGCCAAAACAGTCAAATGGATATATTTTTTAAAAAGCATAAAATAATCTTACGACACTATCTTTTTGTGTTTTTAGGATAAATATTTGTGTATGCTTGTATATATGTGTACATATACACAGGGGGAGGAGGGCATGGCAACCCACTATATTCTTGCCTGGAGAATCCCATGGACAGAGGAGCCTGGGGGCAGGGGGTGAGGAGCTACAGTCCATGGGGTCGCATGGGGTTGGACACGACTGAAGCAACTGAGCACAGATCCATACATAAGGGATTAAATAAGAAACTGGTACAGTAACAGACACCCCAAGTAAACTGGTATTTGAGGGGCAGGGATGAGAGGGAAATTTACTTTTTACTATATATACCTTAATTGTACCTTTTAAATGTTATAGCATATGCATAATTTGCTTACTTCATTTTCTTTAAGAGTAGGGGCTTTATGGTCAAACAGCTCTATATGAAGTTCCATTTCTACCACTATAGACAGATTACTTAATCTTCCATCATCTTTACAATGAAGATAATTCCCTAAGTAGAAAACATTTGCCATTTTTAAAAGGGCAAATTTTAAACAATGGTAATTATTTGTTTGCGGTGGATTTTTAGGCTTTATGATGGGGCAGTAGCTTCCTAGATGACATGACAGTTCTTTTGCTACCCAGATTTCCCTTCCCTTCCTCTGGCAATCATATTCAGATATTCCTTTGGAGAACTACCATCTGCCCACTTCTCAAACCATTTGCTTTGAGTGGACCTGATGCTTGACACTGAGGGTTGACGTTTAACTTAGACCTGGCCACGGAGATCTTGGTATCCCTAAACGTATAAGGCAGAAGCAACAGTTTGGCAAAACTGATACCAGCATACCATGAAGAGTGATATTCCTAGTTGCACCTCTTCCTGCCCAGACCCATATACACACTACTCACTGGTTGAAAACAGATTCCATGTTCTCTGTGGACCCCAACTCACAAGAAGCTGACTTCTACCTAGCATCATAAGTGCTGTCTTTAATAATGTCATTTCATTATTTGACGAGGCTGGCTGCCTTTGTGCAATGAGGTACACAGTAAGAACTACAAATCTTGTGAGAATCAGCACCTTTCTTTACTTCTTTTAGCAATGTTTTTCAATGTTTCGAAGTACAACATATTTGCCTTTCATGTGTGTCTTTGTAACTGGGTCCCGGCAGGATCAGCTTCTTTTTTTTTTTGGATCAAATTCTTTTTTGGGGCTCCAAAATCACTGCAGATGGTGACTGCAGCCATGAAATTAAAAGACGCTTACTCCTTGGAAGGAAAGTTACGACCAACTTAGATAGCATATTCAAAAGCAGAGACATTACTTTGCCAACAAAGGTCCGTCTAGTCAAGGCTATGGTTTTTCCAGTGGTCATGTATGGATGTGAGAGTTGGACTGTGAAGAAAGCTGAGCGCCGAAGAAGTGATGCTTTTGAACTGTGGTGTTGGAGAAGACTCTTGAGAGTCCCTTGGACTGCAAGGAGATCCAACCAGTCCATTCTAAAGGAGATCAGCCCTGGGTGTTCTTTGGAAGGAATGATGCTAAAGCTGAAACTCCAGTACTTTGGCCACCTGATGCAAAGAGTTGACTCATTGGAAAAGACTCCAATGCTGGGAGGGATTGGGGGCAGGAGGAAAAGGGGATGACAGAGGATGAGATGGCTGGAAGGCATCACCGACTCAATGGATGTGAGTTTGAGTGAACTCCGGGATTTGGTGATGGACAGGGAGGCCTGGCGTGCTGCAGTTCATGGGGTTGCAAAGAGTTGGACACAACTGAGTGACTGAACTGAACTGAACTGAACTGAAGATCAGATTCTACTTATAGGTCAAAAAGAAATGCTTTAAGTAGGATGAAACATGAGGCAAATTAGTATCCCTAGGTTAGGTGACAACTTCACTGAAAGTCACCATGGCTTTTTAAAGAAAAGGAAAGACTAGAACACAGGATAGAAGGGGCTATCTTTGCTCTCAACGGAAGTTCAATGGGTTTAGTTTTGCTGTAAACAGAATTATCCAAATCCTTCGCAGGATCACCTCTCCAAATTCCAAAATCTTACTTTTCCCCAAGATATGTATTTTCATGCACTTTCACATAAGAAACCTGACAAGTCTTTGAATTCATCTATGTTGTAATTTAACAAGCTATAGGGTCAGACTCTGGTTTCTCGCTACCAACAGCCACAAGCAAGAAGACTCTTTTAAAGCTAAAAATCTTCTGGTTTTCTAACCACATTGAGTGGATAATTTAAAGCACTGAGTTTTTCATGTTTCTTCTTAATCTCTCTAGCACAACATGCAGCAACCAGTTTATGCCTACTCATCAAGTCTTCATACTGTGCCACCTTATCACTCAGTTAACAAAGCCAAGTTTCCTATAGACACCTCAAGCCAGGTGAATACAGGTAACAAATTAAGTAACTATTTCACCACCAGCCACCATAGGTTATTATTATTCCATTATTTAATGGTAGGTCAATCCTACATCCTTCAAACCTAACCCAGTGCCTCAAACATTATCATCAGTCAGAATTCAGACACAGATAACAGAAAACAGTCTATTTCAACCAGGAAGTCACAAATCTGGGAATTAGGTACTTATAAAATCATTTAAAGAAATGGGGAACTGGATTCTAGAAACAGTTTCAGACTTATTCTGGCTCACTAACGGAGCTGTTACCTTGACCATGTTTAGGGAAGCTGGAAATCTGGAAGCTGTCCCTGGAACTATTGCTCTGGGAACACTTACCTTAGCTGTAATCCAGGGATATGGAAGATGGAGCTGTCAGCTCTAGAGCCAGCCTGTACCTGCTTGGCTCTGTACTATACCCTGGCCCTGCAGAACTACTGAATAGACCTCTGACTTTTCTTGAAGCAGAGAATCCGAACTGGTGAGCAATCATGCTTACCAGCAAAGGCGGCAGAAATTGAAGGAGAACCGCCGCCTCACTTAAGTTTCTATTTTGTGCCTCCCATCTGATCTCAGAACCTAATCCTTCAACCCTGGCTTCAACAGACTCTGAGAGGTTCAGATTTTAGCTTTCTCACCTCTGCCATTCAGGAAGTCACATGAGGCGGACCACATCCCCATAAAGTCTTGAAGCAAAGTTCTAACAAGCTTGAAACAGATGACCTCACTTATTCTTGGATTTGTAATAAATGTGGTTCTTGGATGCATCATATTTACAAAATGTTAATGAGCTACATTCTGAGCCTAAAATCACTTAGGCACAGTGTTTTTCCCAGCTAACCTCCAATGAGTTGGGACTATACTACTTGAACTTCCTTCCCTCATGTGGTTGCGGGTTGAATTCTAAGCAATGCAAACTAACTTCTAGGGATTTATGAACTGAAAGGTTCTATAAATATCCTATTAAACAATGTTTAAATTTGTTTAAAGAAGTTCTGGGGTAAAGTTTCATATGTATCCGTGGAAGGGGTAGGGAAACATTTCAGATACTATAGGTATAACAGAGGAATATTGTCTCCTTGAGTAGCTTTTTTTTCCTTAGAAAATTCAGTGATCTTTTTACTTACATTAACTGACAGAGAAGGCAAATTATATCCTGATAAGGTACTGCTAAGTCACTTCAGTCATGTCCGACTCTGTGCGACCCCACAGACAGCAGCCCACCAGGCTTTCCTGTCCCTGGGATTCTCCAGGCAAGAACACTGGAGTGGGTTGCCATTTCCTTCTCCAGTTGATAAGGTACAGTAACTTTCTAAAATAAAGACTATGAAAATGACTTGTGTGCAAGGTGAAAACAATGAATGAGAACCCTGAGCACATGGACATCCCTATGCAGCAGGTGTGTGTATGTGTGTGTGCACGTGTGTGTGTGTGTGTGTGTGTGTGAGTCACTCAGTCGTGTATGGCACTTTGCGGCCCAAGGACTGAAGCCCGCCAGGCTCCTCTGTCCATGGGATCCTCCAGGCAAAAATACTGGAGTGGGTTTCCATGCTCTCCTCCAGGGGATTTTCTCGACCCAGGGATTGAACTCGAGTCTCTTACTTCTCCTGAATTGGTAGGCGGGTTCTTTATCTCTAGGGCCACCTGGGAAGCCCATACAACAGGAGGCCCACGGCAAATAGAACCACACATGTGCAAAGTCTCAGATGAGATCTGCACAGCCACCTTATGATTTAGTGTTTTTAACACATGGACAAATCAAAGAGTAGAACAATTTTATACTATGTAACTGTTTATGCTAATGGTTTGAAGTTTAAAAGCAAAAATGAACTGTGTACAAATATGTTCAACTGAAATAAAATGCTTATATTTATATTCTAAGTAAGTTTCCATAAATTCGCTCCACACATTGTCAACTTGGATAGAACAACATGGAAATTCAGTCTCTACTCAAATTCAGTGAAAGAAGAATGTGAAAATCCAGACCTGGACCTCATGGCTGGGAACTGAGCGTTCTGTGTTGCTTGGCTGAGCAGTGGTGCAGTTGTCCTCTGGTTCCTATTTTGCTCTAGTTCCTCATACTTTGTGGTTGTTTCCAGTCAATATGTGCTCTGAAATAGACGAACCCACCCTTCTTAACATGACCTAAGTGTGGCCTTTGTACTTATATATCCAAAAAGAGTAGAATTTAATAAATGATTTATTAGTGTGGTATAAAAAACAAAAAAGGCAAGAAGAGTAGGAAAAAGGATGCAATCTGTTAAAAGAGGAACCAATAGCCCAGGTTACCGAAATTCAGTGTTAGCTTTGCAGAAAACATACACCATGTATTTCTTGGATCTCCTGTGTGAATCCATCGATAAATCTCTTCTTCCAGCATATGGGCTTGAACTAACCCCCCAACTTTCCAACAGACTAATGCCTCCACCCAGCTACTCATTCCAGAGTTATAGTTATTGAGTCAAATGCCTTGGCCATTCTAAGAAAATTCCACAAGTAACAATTACTGTACTTGGCAGGAAGCCTGGTAATACCCAGCTAGAACGTTTTTTGTGTGTTGTTGATTTTAAAATACATTTTTAAAATATTTTTCAGATTTATGGCTGCTTAGGAAAGTGTGTTATCAAAATATAAAGTGAAAAAAGAGCTAAAAAGAAGTAACTTAGGTTAATAAATACATAATGATATTCCAAATCTATATACTATTTAATTGTAACCTAAATATAATTGAATCCTTGTCCCCAGATGGCCTATTCTCAAGTAGTAAATAAAAGCAATTGGAATCTGTGCTAAGTCTCTTGGTGGGGGAAAAATGCCTGAAAACGGATGGTGTTCTTAATATAAGCCACATGACTTTACTTTTTTTTTTGTTTTGGATAGTTTTCTTGTTCCTCATCTCTTTACAATATTCAGCTCAGTCCCTTAACATGGTCCTCCCATTTCTACTTTCTCTCTCATCCTCCTCCTTCCAGAGGAGCGATCTGCCTATCAGTTCCCTATTACCAATAGCTTCAGCTACCTACAGAGACTTTCCCTATTACATGCAGCCCTCTGTCAAGTTTATTCCCAACCTAGGCTTTGCCTGCTTTTCTCCTAAGAACTATCTCATCACTAAAATTCTGCATACAAAATGAGATCCAGCTAGTAGCATTTTTTTCTTCTTGGGAGAAAACAAAGGGGTGAGAGAAGTGATTGATACTTGCAAATTAATTCTATTCCTCTGTTACTCTTCCTCAGAAGATCATAACCAAAAGGAGAATGCCATGTGTGTTTGTACAACTCACCACCACACCACCACTCATATTCCAAAATGCCTTTCTCCTTCTTCAGTATGGTCAGACATGCTTTCCATCAGGCACTCTGCAAAGTGTACCATACCTGTGTCTATCTAACTTTCTTCTAGAAAATTAGAAAGGAAATGGATCAGCATTAGGATTTTAATGCCTACCTACTCTCCTGGCATCCTTGTTTTCATAACAAGAGGATGAAGGTAATTTCACAGAATTCCTTCCATTACCTAGGCAGTTGACTATTAGATGACATGCACAAACATAACTGAGGAAGGATGGGACCAAGCTGAATAATCAGAGTTTGGGGAAATCAGAAGCAGTCCAGAAAAAATTTCCTCCTATCTTGGGTACTATAAAATGTAGAGAGTTAGCTGAAAAAAAAATCATACTGGAGTTAAATAAAGGGGGACACTTCCCACCCCAGCACTCCTTTGGCAAAACAGGTGCTACTCAGGGTCAGAAACCTCACTGTAGTTCATCGCACTTCAAGAGACTGAGTCAGTCTTGCTCCTTCCCTTCCTCTTCAAGTATTCTGCAGATCTCAGGTTTGGGGTTCATTCATCTACAATTCTCCTGCAGGGCAGTTTCATTCATCAGTTGGTCCACCTCAGTACTGTTTAGCTTCACTAGCCACAAAAATCTGAGGAGATTCAGGGGCACTAAAATAAAGTGAAAGCCTATTTAAGGTTTTCTCAAGTCTAAGAGTAATTAGTCTTCACTATCAATCATTGCCTCAGGAACTTGATCCAGAAAATGATGAGTCTGTATCATACTCTATTGCCCCCTAGAGGATGACTCATTTTAGTGGTTTTCTGTAGGAATGCAAAAGCAGAGTTTTTTACCCATTCATAGTTCTGAACCTGACACATGAATTCCATAAAACTCCATCCTTCCATATACTCATTCTGGAGCAGAAAGTTCACTACAAAAAGGAAAAAAACTGTGTGGCTTTGAGTCCACCAGACCTATAGACAATATTTTTTCTATCTCCAGGGAGGTCTACTAAAGTAGATTTAAGTCATTTGCTAACCACACCTAAAATTCCACTTCTTGGGTTCTTGGTGAGACACCTCCCATGAATTTCTCAAATTCCTAGTAGCAAGTGGCCTGTATCAGTAAATCCAGAAACTGATTTCAAGTCTCTCGATGGAAGCCATATTCAGAGGACATGAGGTTTTGGGACTAGGAGTGGAGACACTAAACTAATAAGCACATGTTTGCTATCATCTTTTTCCCCCCCCTTTTAGGAATTACAACCAAAAACCCAGAAAAATTCCAAGAAATTGAGAGTCTGTTGAGAACAGATTATAAATCAAGCTCATAGATACCCGCAGTACAATTCTGCATAAATCAAGTCCTATTTTTAAAACATCCAGTTCCCAAAATTGACGTTTTTGCTTCAGTGCATCTTCACAACCTTTCACTGGTTTTTAGTATTATTCTAAAACCCACTGGCACTTGTTCTCAGACCATCCTCTTCTTTATATCTATTCTGTTAATAGTTTGGTAAGTGTTTAGTTCTAGCAATTATTATACTCTAGGCTCAAAATCACAAAAAGTAGTCCCTAACTCAATGTAACTCAAATGTAATTCATACCAACCCACCAGGATGTCAATTCAATAAACAATGGTCAATCATCCTAATAGTAATTAAGCAATTAGAAACTTCACTCAGTCTCCAAGGAAAACACCAAAATAGAGAGCACATACTTAAGACAGTCAGTTTTCTTAAAACAAAACAAAAAAGTCTTCAGACCTCACATTTAGTCTCAATATCTAGCCAGTGTGAAATAAACATTGAATATTTAAGATATATCTCCATTCTCTTACAAAGTGCTGTAGAGCCATGCAGAAGTTAAGTTGGAGTACCATCACTATTGGCTTTATTGACTATGGCAAAGCCTTTGACTGTGTGGATCACAACAAACTGTGGACATTCTTCAAGAGATAGGAATACCAGACCACCTGACCTGCCTCTTGAGAAACCTGTATGCAGGTCAGGAAGCAACAGTTAGAACTGGACATGGAACAACAGACTGGTTGCAAATAGGGAAAGGTGTACGTCAAGGCTGTATGTTGTCACCCTGCTTATTTAACTTATATGCAGAGTACATCAAGAGAAATGCTGGACTGGATGAAGCACAAGTTGGAATCAAGATTGCCAGGAGAAATATCAGTTATCTCAGATATGCAGAAGACACCACACTTATAGCAGAAAGCGAAAAAGAACTAAAGAGCCTCTTGATGAAAGTGAAAGAGGAGAGTGAAAAAGTTGACTTAAAACTCAACATTCAGAAAACTAAGATCATGGCATCTGGTCCAATCACTTCATGGCAAATAGATGGGGAAACAATGGAAAC
>NW_011494807.1:2327223-2327380 GCF_000754665.1 Bison bison bison | reverse complement strand
CAGTCCCATCACTTCATGGGAAATAGATGGGGAAACAGTGGAAACAGTGTCAGACTTTATTTTTCTGGACTCCAAAATCACTGCAGATGGTGATTGCAGATAAAATTAAAAGACACTTACTCCTTGGAAGGAAAATTATGACCAACCTAGACAGCAT
>NW_011494807.1:2320057-2327123 GCF_000754665.1 Bison bison bison | reverse complement strand
TGATGCTTTTGAACTGTGGTGTTGGAGAAGACTCTCGAGAGTCCCTTGGACTGCAAGGAGATCCAATCAGTCCATCCTAAAGGAGATCAGTCCTAATGGACTTATGTTGAAGCTGAAACTCCAATACTTTGGCCACCTGATGCGAAGAGCTGACTCATTTGAAAAGACCCTGATGCTGGGAAAGATTGAGGGCAGGAGGAGAAGGAGACGACAGAGGATGAGATGGTTGGATGGCATCACCGACTAAATGGACATGAGTTTGGGTAAACTTCGGGAGTTGGTGATTGACAGGGAGGCCTGGTGTGCTATGGTTCATGGGGTTGCAAAGAGTCAGACACAACTGAGCGACTGAACTGAACTAAACCATCATGAAGGATGTACCTTTTGTGAAAGATGAATATAATTAAATATAATGAAATCAATGTGAAATATGATTAAATATATGCAGTATATTTAGCAGTAGTTTATTAGTGGTTGCCTAATATCACACGCAAAAATATGTTATTTACTTCCAGAAATAATCAATTTGATAATATCCATTTATTCATAAGGGAATGAGTAAACTGTGCTAATTTTCTCACTAATCACTTAGACAGCTAACTATTAGTACAGCTGATTAATAGTATAGAGCTATAGCATAGTAAAAATGTATTGATAAATAAAACAGTAACTTCTGTTTCTTTGTTCTTTGTTCCTATAGCTAGTTGCAGGGAATATTTTCTTTTGTGAAAGTAAGCCTTTAATGGAGACACTTAGAGAAAAGACTATTTGACTGTGTACTTAAGTGTCAGTATAAGCAAAGTGTGGTATAGTAATTTGTGAATTTCCTCTGTGGTTTGCTTTAAAAAATCACTAAATGATCATTTACAGCAGCACATAAAAATATTACTATTTGGACTGCAGCTGGAGTTCCTCTTACCTGGAACCCTGTTATTTCTAAGAACAAGTCAGAATTTTTAAGAACTCTATTTCAATGTTCATGCACACATTCTGCCACATTAACCTTGTAATTCAGTGTTAGATCACCTTAAAGTATTTCTTCTAATCTCATCCACAGTTCACTATGCATTCATTGTTGAGATGCCCAAACACCATTCTCAACAAAAGACAGCTCATAAAAACCAGAGTCCTAATAAAATGTGAATAACTGCTCAGTTAAGTGAATTATTCAATTTACAAATGAAAATTTAAATGGGATAACTCTAAAACTATTTAGTCTACTATAAAACTACTTTGTCTACAATTATGTTACCCTTACCCTTTTAAAATTAAGAAACAAGTAGATTTTGGTACATGAAATGTGAGGGCCTGACTAAAGCCAGTTTGGTGTGGTCAAGTATTGGGCAAGATTCCCCATTCACCTCCGCCAAGACCTTGTCATTTTAGCGAGATTAAGGTTCCAACTGCTTAGGCCCAAGACCTCTCTGGAGCAGACGCTCTGCTATTCTGGTTAAGTTAAGCCCATTTCTCTCCCAAGTGAATAAATACTTAAGTTCCCATGCTGAGACAGCTGAAGTGACTTTTCATTTGGCACACTGCTTCCAGGAGTCTAATACGTATTTGTTGAAACCATGCTAAGTTAGGACAAAGTATTTTTATTATTACTACTTAATAATTTGTATTGAGAATAGATATTGTACTTTGTCCAGACATAATACCTAAAGGAAGCCATCATTCCTACAGATAGGAATAAACAAATTGGATGAATATATTATTGATTAAACTTATATCCTTACAGAAACTATAGTTCAATTGAGAAGATAGACATTGAACACATAATTATAGATGAGGCTAGTTTTTTTAAAAAAGTACAGTACATTATGTATGTGCAAAGAAGAAGGAGTTGACCTTGTCTTGGGGGTTAAAGGAAAGTCTCCAGAAAGAAATCTGTACTGAAGCTTGAAGAATGAGATAAAGTTGGCTAGCTAAAGAATAGAGGAAATAGTGATTCATGCAAAAAAGACTCTGATGGGAGAGGGTATGACAGTTACATCTGGAAACTGCAACGAATAGTAGCAATACAAAGGAGGCAGAACTGTGGAGAGGTGGAGGTGGTGGTGGCATTGAACCTGTAGAAGCTGGCAACAGCAGAGTCCATTAGGCCATAGTAGGGATTTTCTACTTTATTCTAAGGGAAGTGTGATTCTCCTAAATTGTTTTGATGACAGGAATGACACGGTCATGTGTGTGCTTGTAAAAAGAATCACCCTTGTAGCAGTATGGAATATGTGAGGGTGAGCATGGGTGAATGTGGGGAAACTGGCTAGAAGGTTATTGCCCAAGAGAGAGATAAGTGGTAACTCTGTCAGGGTGTTTGAAATGGAGATAGGGAGAAGTAGAAATATTAAAGGAGGTCCAGTGAACCATATTTTAATATGGGTTGTATGTTAGGGTAAAGGATAGGGTGAGTTGAGGGGTGATCACCTGGTTTCTGGACTAGCCAGCTGAAGTTATAGCTACTATGATAAAAAAGAATAAAGAAAAATAATCAGTTTTGGACATATTTACTATATATTAAAAATATTGGACCATACCCTGGATATGTTCCAGTGTCTCCTGGTGTATAGTCTATGGGAATGTGAATAGAATTTGTATCCTGCTGTTGTGTGAAAAATGTATAAATCTTAATTATGTTGAATTGGTTCATAGTGCTTTTCAGGTCTACTATCTCCTTCTACTTTTCTATCCGTTCTATTAATTTTTGAGAGTCTGATATTGAAATTCCAACTAAAAATCTTAATTTATCTACTTAAAAAATTGCAAATATAGTGGAACCATATGTAACTGTATTTTATAAGACTTCTGTAAATGTATTACATATTTTCATAATTAAAAAAAGATAAACAAAAAAGAATTGTACTGTATAAATATGGATTATTAACATTGATTTTAAAATATGTCCTTTACATCCATGATTAAACAAACAACTTTCATATATACAAATGCTGCTCCTGATTCCTCTTATGTAAATATTTTACAGATTCTGTGATGGGTGACATTTATTTCAGAAGTAAATAGAATACATCATGCTTCCATTTTGCTTTTTTATTTTGATTCTTTATGAATCATCAAAATTATTTGAGAAGTATTAATATTTTATATTAATTAGTAAGTAAAATTTTGATAGTATCTGATTATCTTCAATATTATAAATAGGTGAAATGAATTATTCATGTTCCTTTCAATAGATATTTTTTTTTTTTACTACCTACTTTATTTTTTTATTTTTAAACTTTACATAATTGTATTAGTTTTGCCAAATATCAAAATGAATCCACCACAGGTATACATGTGTTCCCCATCCTGAACCCTCCTCCCTCCTCCCTCCCCATACCATCCCTCTGGGTTGTCCCAGTGCACTAGCCCCAAGCATCCAGTATCGTGCATCAAACCTGGACTGGCATCTCGTTTCATTTTTTTATGGTCAAATTGTCTGATTGGTCAATAAACTGATTCAATCACAGATAGAATAAAGTATGTACCATGCATATTTCTGAGACAAAGGTACAGTTGAGTGTATCTCTATGAGGGAGCCCAGGTGGAAACAGAATAAGCCTTCAGCTGACCCAGTGGATTGTGAAATAATACTATGTATATCATTTGAGGCGCCAGGTTTTGGGATGATCTGTTATATAGCAATAGTTAACAGATACGGTACTATTTTTTCATTACCTACCTTCTAAAACTGTCCATATATAATCATTCCTTGTAATCATACAGAATCATTCTTTTTTCTTCCCTTCTTGGCATCCATCAGATTTCTTTTGCAGTCTCCTATTTTCCTCTTTAAATCTCAATTTAAAAAAAAAGTTTTTAAGAGGTTATAAAGTCAGTTTATAGAATCAATTGTGTTTCTATCAGTTCAGTTCAGTCGCTCAGTCGTGTCTGATTCTTTGCGACCCCATGAATTGCAGCATGCCAGGCCTCCCTGTCCAACACCATCTCCTGGAGTTCACTCAAACTCACGTCCATCGAGTCAGTGATGCCATCCAGCCATCTCATCCTCTGTCGTCCCCTCATCCTCCTCCCCCCAATCCCTCTCAGCATCAGAGTCTTTTCCAATGAGTCAACTCTTCGCATGAGGTGGCCAAAGTACTGGAGTTTCAGCTTTAGCATCATTCCTTCCAAAGAACACCCAGGGCTGATCTCTATAAATTAGCACTAAACAACAAGAGAATTAAGTTTAAATATTTTCATTTATGAGGGCTTCTCTGGTGGCTCAGATGGTAAAGAATCTGCCTGCAATCCAGGAGGCCCAGGTTCAATGCCTGGGTTGGGAAGATCCCATGGGGAAGGGAATGGCTATCCTCTCCAGTATTCTTGCCTAGAGAATTCCATGGACAGAGGTGCCTGGTAGGCTACCGTCCATTGGATCACAAAGAGTTGGACATGACTGAGCTAGTAACACTTTTCACTTCATTTTCATTTATAAATAATCTCAAAAACACATAAAATACTCATAAATAAATTTAACAAATGAGATGCAAATTTTCTCCATTGAACATTACAAAACACTGCTGAAAGATATTAAAGACTGGAATAAGTGGAGTGTATACCATGTTCATGGATTGGAAGATTCATACTGTTAAAGTATAAATTGTCTCTGTACTGATATACAGATTCAATGCAGCTTACAACAGGTTTCTAGGTAGAAATTGTCAGGTTGTTTCTAAAATGTATATGGAAATGAAAAAAAATAAAAAACAGTCAAAATATTTTTGGAGAACTTTCACTATCTGATTTCAAGACTGACTATAAAGTAATAGGGCTTCCCTGATAGCTCAGTTGGTAAAGAATCCGCCTGCAATGCAGGAGAACCCGGTTTGACTCCTGGGTCAGGAAGATCCACTGGAGAAGGATAGGCTATCCACTCCAGCATTCTTGGGCTTCCCTTGTGGCTCAGCTTGTAAAGAATCTGTCTGCAATGTAGGAGACCTGGGTTTGATCCCTGGCTTGGGAAGATCCCCTGGAGAAGGGAAAGGCTACCTGTTCCAGTACTCTGGCCTGGAGAATTCCATGGACTGCATAGTCCATGGGGTCACAAAGGGATGGCTACGATGAGAAACTTTCAGTTTCACTATGAAGTAATAATCAAGACAATGTGGTAATGACATGAGAATAAACGTGTCAGTAAAAAGGAATATGATGCCCAGAAATAGATCTGAATATATACGCCAACTGATTTTTGGTAGATACCAAGGAGTGTCTTGGAGACATAGTCTTTTCAACAAATTTTGCTGAATCAACTGGATATCCATGTGAAAAAAACCTCAACTCCTGCCTTAGCTGTACCTAAAGTATTTTTAAATGGACCACAGACTAAACATAAAGCTAAAATTAGAAAATTTCTAGAAAAAAAGTGGAACAAAATTTTATCAATTTGAATTAGAAAAAGATTTCTTAGACAAGATGCAGAATGAAAATAAATTGATCAATTGGATTTTATCAAAATTACAAAACCTGTTCTTCAAAAGACATTAAGAAAACGAAAAGGTAAACCCATGGATGAAGAAAATATTTCTAATGCATATGTCTCACTTAAGTCTTGTTTCCAGAATGTATTAAAAACTCATATTCCTTAATAAGAATATAAGAAAAAAACGGCAAAAAATTGAGTATTTATTTCACAAATGTGCAGTACACAGAAAAGTAGCATATGAAAGTAATGCTCAAAATCGTAAGTCATTAAAGAGATGCAAATTAAAATTACATCTAAACGGCTAAAATGGAAAAAGACTGGAATATCAGGGGTTGGCAAAGATGTAGAACAAAGGAATCTCTGTATGAAGCTGCTGTGAATGTAAAATAGTATCCTCTGTAGCCAAAGATGGAGAAGCTCTATACAGTCAGCAAAAACGAGACGGGGAGCTGACTGTGACTCCAATCATGAACTCCTTATTGCCAAATTCAGACTTAAAATGAAGAAAGTAGGGGAACTACTAGACGATTCAGGTATGACCTAAATCAAATCCCTTATGATTATACAGTGGAAGTGAGAAATAGATTCAAGGGATTAGATCTGATAGACAGGGTGCCTGAAGAACTATGGATGAAGGTTTGTGATATTGTATGAGGCAGTGATCAAGACCAAGAAGAAGAAATGCAGAAAGGCAAAATAGTTGTCTGAGGAGGCCTTACAAATAGTTCTGAAAAGAAGAGAAGCGAAAGGCAAAGGAGAAAAGGAAAGACATACCCATTTGAATGCAGAGCTCCAAAGAATAGCAAGGAGAGATAAGAAAGCCTTCCTTAGTGATCAGTGCAAAGAAATAAGAGGAAAACAATAGAATGGAAAAGGCTAGAGATCTCTTCAAGAAAATTAGGGATACTAAGGGAACATATCATGCAAAGAGGGCACAATAAAGGATAGAAATGGTATGGGCCTAACAGAAGCAGAAGATATTAAGAAGAAGTGGCAAGAATACACAGAAGAATTATACAAAAAAAGGTCTTCATGATCCAGATAACCACGATGGTGTGATCACTGACCTAGAGCCAGACATCCTGGAATGCGAAGTCAAGTGGGCCTTAGGAGGCATCACTACGAACAAAGCTAGTGGAGGTGATGGAATTCCAGTTGAGTTATTTCAAATCCTAAAAGATGATGGTGTGAAAGTGCTGCACTCAATATGCCAGCAAATCTGAAAAACTCAGCAGGACTGGAAAAAGTCAGTTTTCATTCCAATCCCAAAAAAGGCAATGCCAAAGAATGCTCAAACTACTGCACAATTGCATTCATCTCACATGCTAGCAAAGTAATGCTCAAAATTCTCCAACCCAGGCTTCAACAGTGTATGAACCATGAACTTCCAGATGTTCAAGCTGGATTTAGAAAAGGCAGAAGAACCAGAGATCAAATTGCTAATATCCATTGGATCACTGAAAAAGCAAGAGAATTTCAGACCTGCTTTATTGATTATGTCGAAGCCTTTGACTGTGTGGATCACAACAAACTGTGGAAAATTCTTCAAGAGATGGGAATACCAGACTACCTGATCTGCCTCTTGAGAAATCTGTATGCAGGTCAGGAAGCAACAGTTAGAACTGGACATGGAACAACAGACTGGTT
>NW_011494807.1:2275832-2319656 GCF_000754665.1 Bison bison bison | reverse complement strand
AAAGAGGAGAGTGAAAAAGTTGACTTAAAACTCAACATTCAGAAAACTAAGATCATGGCATCTGGTCCAATCACTTCATGGCAAATAGATGGGGAAACAATGGAAACAGTGAGAGACTTTATTTTTTTGGGCTCCAAAATCACTGCAGATGGTGACTGCAGCCATGAAATTAAAAGACGTTTACTCCTTGGAAGAAAAGTTATGACCAACCTAGACAGCATATTAAAAAGCAGAGGCATCACTTGGTCAACAAAGATCTGACTAGTTGAAGCTTTTGATGTGAGAGTTGGATTATAAAGAAAGCTAAGCACTGAAGAATTGATGCTTTTGAACTGTGATGCTGGAAAAGACTCCTGAGAGTCCCTTGGACTGCAAGGAGATCCAACCAGTCAATCCTGAAGGAAATCAGTCCTGAATGTTCACTGGAAGTACCGATGCTGAAGCTGAAACTCCAATACTTTGACCACCTGATGCGAAGAACTGACTCATTGGAAAAGACCCTGATCCTGGGAACAATTGAAGGTGGGAAGAGAAGGGGACAATAGAGGATGAGATGTTTGGATGGCATCACCAACTCAATGGACATGAGTCTGAATAAGCTCTGGGAGTTGGTGATCGACAGGGAAGCTGGCGTGTTGCAGTTCATGTGGTTGGAAAGAGTCAGACACAACTGAGTAACTGAACTGAACTGAACAAATGAACCTCTGACTGAGCAACACATGCATGGATCTTAGACATGCTGAGCAAAAGAACAGACACTAAAGGATATTTGCTGTATGTGTGTGTGGTAATCGCTCAGTTGTGTCCGACTCTTTTGAGATCCCACGGACTATAGCCTGCCAGGCTTCTCTGTCCTTGGAATCTCCAGGCAAGAATACTGAGTGAATGGGTTGCCATTCCCTTCTCTAGGAGGGGATCTCCTCAACCCAGGGATCAAGCCCAGGTCTTCTGCATTGCAGGCAGATGCTTTACCATCTGAGCCACCAGGAAAAGTAATGTAGGGGGAAAAATCAGAACTGTGGTTTCCTGGGGCAGGGGTGCAGTGGGTTCACGGAGACTTCATGGAATGATGGAGATAATCTTGATTGCTGTACTGATTACAAAGGCATATACATTTGTTAAAACTGTGTACTTGAAAGTTACACATCTTATTTTATGTAAATTACATCTAAATAAAGTTGATTTATTTTTTAAAGAATCTTCTTGCCTCAACATAACAAAATAAGCATTTTAAAAATTAAATAATGTCCCTTTTCCCGTGTCTAGAGAAAATGCCTTGCTGCATGATTGTTTACATACATAATCTTGTTAACTTTTAAACTGCAATGTCCAAGTACCAAGCAATAACAATAGTTATTATCTCCTTACTGCCTAAAATAAGCTGGATTCTCTGCCATATACTTATAACAATTCTGCATAAGTCTATTATCTTATATTTGTTTGGGAAACTTAGTCTAAAAAGAATTAATTTATCCAAGAGCTCCCTGTTAGTAAATAGTAGAGGTAACAGTTATCTAAGAACTGTCTGTCTCCATCAACCAGTTAACTTGCATGTCACACTCATCCCAAAGCTATTTACTCATAGGCATCAGCTAAACAGCCATTGCTAGTCTTCCCATTTAATTGGCCTGGTCAAAATCTCTTTGTTATGTAAATAAACTTCAGTGAGTCACTAAGCCTAATATTCCAATAATTAAAACAAAGAAAGAAAATGAGAGAGACTAATACCTTTTTTTCTACTTCATGTGGCAAGAGTAATATAGTGTTTATAACAGGATAAACCTAAGGTTCAAGGACTAGTTCTGTCCATTTTTAACTGAGCATGTTGCTTAATCAGTTTCAACTTTCTATCCATAAGATGGAAGTATAAATAACTAGTTCACAGGGTTGTTGGGAGGATAAAACGAGGTAATACATTTAAACACATTGTACTGTGCCAGGAACAAAGCAAGTGACAAGAAATAGAACGGCTTATTATTAATGAGTAGACAGGTATTGTCCTTTAAAGAGAGTGATTAAGTTGCTTATTTTTCTTATTATTGCTCATTTTTTTAATTACTTCCTTCCTCTACCAAGCATCTATTTAGCAAGCTTGAAAAGAAAGGCCCTGTGTACTCAACTCATTATTTGGTCATGAGAGATTCCTTTGTCACAGATTATTTTGAAGTTGTATACATTCATTTACTAGCGTCACTTAATTAAAGATCTTCATTTAATCAATTTAATATTTTCAAGTATGTATGGCATCATAGGCTCTTGTATTAACTATTTGCCAAAACTTATACAAACTGTTGAGAATGAAGTATAAGAGATGTCATTGGAAAAACCTGTCTTGTTCCCATCAGTCGCCCAGAATAGTGGTCAAACTATTCACTGCCATTATGTGACCTATAGGGGACAGAGTTCCCACAAACAGTATGAGCTTCCATTTTTCTCTTTTTATCTCCTACTTTCTGGAAGAGATGACTGTGATCCATGAAATAGCTGAAAAGTAGGAAAAGAAAATATGTAGAAGTCAAAGAACCCATGTTTACAACAATGTCATAGCTACATAACTGACTGGGCCTGCTTTAAAAAATTCTCACAACTTTAAGGGCCATAATAATATAGTAGTCTTTGATTAAGGTGCTATATAATCAAGAAGAAATGGGATGGCTAAATAAGTGGTATTCTAATGATATCAGAAAGAGAAAGAACAATGATTCTCAAAGCTCATCTCAAGCAAGTATTAGTAGATAGATTTTTACCTTTAGAACCCCATCAAGATCTTTCTTCACTCTGCCTCTACTTTGAATATCAAAATACTCTCAAATGGTCTAACTACTGTTTCACAGGAGAGAGCAAAAAATGTAAAACTCCATTTAATTTGCATTATGTTGTCAGTAATCCGTGGTCTTAGTTCTCCTGGACACTAAATGAAGGCAATGCTCTTTGGGCTAAGTTAAAACAAGGGGAAGACAAGCTGATGGTGGAATGCAATCATAGCATGTTACAAGTAGATGGAGACACCTTAGTTAAGCATAAATGTTCTTCTGACCTCTATCCCACCATCTCAGAGGATCAAATCCAGGTAACAGTAAACAACTTTTAGGGTTCTGAGACAGTGAAGCTGAATCCAGGAAGAGCTGAGAAGCAGCAAATAAGGCAAGACATGGACCAAAGGACACACTTCACTGTGTCAATTACAAGCAGGAATGACCCTAGTATACCTCACAGCACGAAGAACAGTTGACTCTTTGTCATTGGACAGACCATCACGTCCAATCGAATCACTTGGAGTTCACTTGTAGGCAGTTTTGCCAACTGGCTGACCCCTTATTTTTGTAGTCAATACAGCCAAATTACTTTGAACTTTGATTAACTGAATTTCAAAGACTCATTCTCCTGTCATAACTTTACCCCTTCTCATTTTCCCACTTTGTTATAGTGACTAACAATATTTACTTAATCACATATGAATATGCATTAAGATACTAGGAAAAATACTTTTCCATTCCCTGGGGTTAAGCTCCACTTCCTAGGTGGCCTGAGGGGATAAGTAACCAAACAAGATATACTTAAAATTCATTATTTCTGGGATTCTTCTGGTCTGTTTACAGACTTTTTTTTTTTTTTCCATTTTGGTCTTGACACAGAGACAAGTGTGTACTAACTGTTTACTTTTTATATTTGGGGAAGTACCTGGAAGTGGTATGTGGTAGAAGAAAAGAATGAGGTGAAGAGAACACAAGCACATTGTTAATGTCAAAACCAACTCGCTCCTCTCCTCCATTTTACCCCAAGTAAGAAGATTGCTGGTTCAAATACTTCTGGTTCATGCTATATTCCCTTCTAAATTACTTTCAAAAATGCACTCAGTGTCTTCATTCCCCTCTCAACACATCTCCCTTGTGTTAGATATGATACTGACCTCTTTTCTCAATCATTTCTCACTTATACATCTCCAACTTCCCACTGCCTTTGTTGATTTTATTCTCTATGACACTTTCAAACTACATGACACCAAAGCATATATGAGCATTAGTCTATCAATGAACATTTTTATGAGCTTCCTGAGCCCCAGACTAAAGAATGATCAACTCTGTGCTCTACTCAGGGTCCTTTGACGAAGGCCTAAGTATTCTGGTTTTCTGTGTAACTCGACTTTCCGTTTATACGAATTATCCCACATATAGGGCTTCCCTGGTGGCTCAGACAATAAGCATCTGCCTATGGTGCAGGAGGCCTGGGTTCAGTCCCTGGGTTGGGAAGATCCCCTGTAGGAGGGCATGGCAACCGACTCCAGTATTCTTGCCTGGAGAATCCCCATGGACAGAGGAGCCTGGTGGGGTGCAGTCCATGGGGTGGCAAAGAGTCGGACATGATGGAACGACTAAGCACATCCTAAACATGTGAATACAGTTTACAAATATCAGAACACAGCCTTATAACAATGTTCAGTTCTTAATGGGGCAGACATTGCAGTTTAAATTTTTGATATTGATATTCTATTGACAGACCCTTGAAAAATAGCATTATTCCACCTCTCTTCCTCTTATGCTACATACTGCAGAACTGTCCACAAAAGAAGGTCTTAAGGTCAAAGTGGAATCAGTTATGGATCTTACTAAAGCTAAAAGTAAAGGTATCTTGATGTAGTTACAGTTGTTACTGATTATTTCAGTGATGAGTAGAAGGAACTGTTGTTTCTCCAATTTTGTGAGTAATAGTTTTGTCACTGAACAGAAGGCACAATGTGTGGCTAGACTGTGTCTTGTAGCATTTGCAAATACTTTCAATCTTCCCCAATGTGCAAGCCACATGTTTGTTTTCAGCTGGCTGAGTCCTAAGGCAGAGAGTTTAGAGAAAGTGGAAGAGAAAGAAAATCAACTAAGCATTTATTAGGAAGTATAACAAAAGGTTTCCCCTCGCCCCCAACAAGGCAGTGTTGTGTGTGTTTAAAAGAAAATAAAGTGTACACATTGCTATTCTAGTTGCTTTATTCTGACATTTTTTTTAAAGTCTGTTGGAGTAAATTTGATAAAAAAAAAGACGAACTTCATTCAGCCATAAATTTTGATAATGAGTTAATCAACTGACATTCATTGAGTGCTCAGGTGTGCAAATCACCATTATAGTATACTACACTTCACAGTATCACAAGATTCAAGAAATTTGTAAATCAAATGTATATTCAATTTCTGGTGCTGTTGCTGCTGCTGCTAAGTCACTTCAGTCGTGTCCGACTCTGTGCGACCCCATATACAGCAGCCCACCAGGCTCTCCCGTCCCTGGGATTCTCCAGGCAAGAACACTGGAGTGGGTTGCCATTTCCTTTTCCAATTTCTGGTGGGAAATATGTAAAAATGGAAAATGGCCACCTGCACGCTCTCATACATTGAATACATCTAAAGTTGCAAAGTCCAACTAAAGTAGTTATTCAATTAAATATTAATAATCATAAAGAAAAACTATAGTGAATGAAAGAGCTGATGAATGATATGTTTAGCTGGTTTTCTTCCCCCACCGCTTGAAGTAGGGGAAGTTTCAACAAAGCTCAGTCAGCCCCACTGTGCAACTGGGTTGGGGAAGTTTCCAAAAGGAAAATACAGTTGTCGTGACCAGAAAATTCCAGTTACATGAAAGTAAATGGAATTACTTGGATATTCACAAAAGTCAGTGGTTTTAAAAGAGGGAAAATGCTTTAGAAAGGATTTGGGTTAATCCTTGAATCCTGCATATAACTAAGAGTCAGGAAAAGTAAGTCAGCTGTCCAAAGATACACAGCTTTTTATGTAAACACCAGGATTAGAAGCTAGAGTATTTTATCCAAGATTCAGGAAAACTTTCCTACCCTTCCATTAAGGGCCACTCTGGTCTGCCACACTGACAGTCTGAACTCTACGGCAGAGTTCTTCCCTCAGCACTGTGTGGTCAAACCCTAGTGGTTGTGGGCTTCTCTTTCCTGGGGAATGAGCTCGTCCTGGGTGAATACAGAGCATTCTTCTGATGACAGATAATTACACTCTCTCCCTTCCTGCTTCTCCTATAATTTGGCCTGTCCATCCAAATTATATACACCTGCTTCTTCTTTTTATTCCTTCTCTTAGTGGGTTTAGGGAATTGAGTAGTTTAAGTCCTGCAGTAAGTTCATAAAATGATAGACAGAGATGCCTCTGAACTTCATACAGAGGGATAGCATGGCTGACCTGCCATTCATGGGATTTGCCCTTGAACTTTTATCTTCATCATATAAGACATTTGGCAATACCAGAAAGTTTTCACCTGACACCTGTTTGTGATCAAGGATGGTGTGTGGTCAGGGTCATAGCAAATCTAGCTTGACTGAGTAACAGTCAAATCAATCACCTTGGATTCAGAATCACTAGATCTGATTAGCTAAGAGAACCATCCCACCTTCGCCTTAGTGTCAGTCAGGGCTTTGGGTAGAAAACAATAGGGAGAAGGCAACGGCACCCCACTCCAGTACTCTTGCCTGGAAAATCCCATGGATGGAGGAGCCTGGTGGGCTGCAGTCCATGGGGTTGCTAAGAGTTGGAAACAACTGAGTGCCTTCACTTTCACTTTTCTCTTTCATGCATTGGAGAAGGAAATGGCAACCCACTCCTGTGTTCTTGCCTGGAGAATCCCAGGGACGGGGGAGCCTGGTGGGCTGCTGTCTGTGGGGTCGCACAGAGTCGGACACGACTGAAGTGACTTAGCAGCAGCAGACCACACTCAGCCACAAAGGAATGCAGTGGAAAAATGAAAGGAAAAGCTGAAGAATCAGCTCTTTGAAGATACTGGCCTAAAACAGCTTAAGGGGAATCGGTAGCAAGAACTCACAGGAACTTTCTTTACTAGCAGGAAGAGTGGGCTCCAACATTTCTGACCTTTGTGTACTTCTGCTCAAGAGGTGAATTCTACGGAGACGGTTTGATGAGCCAAGCTTGAATCTCATGTCCACCGCTTGATGTGGTGAACTTGAAGTTCTGCACTGATATCATCAAGGCAACTGGGTAGGGGAAGTTTCTAAAATGAAAACACAGTTATTCCAACCAGAAAATAGTGAAGTGGATGTTGGGAAGTCAAATCAGCAGAGGTTCACAACACAACCAAAATGTGGTGGTTAAACATCCAGAGGCAGAGACCAAGAGTGATAGGTGAATAAAACCTGGGTCCAAGTCTAGTTTAAATCAAGCTGTTAATTTTAATTTTTCCTTTGAAATGCTTCCAGCAATGCTGAAACCCTGAGTGGCATATGAGCAACTGGTCCACTAAACATCTCTTTCCAGTCAGTTACCTACCTCCTACCCACATCCTCCCACTCATTATCCCCTGGCCACCCTCATTCCTTTGTCTTCACCCAAATCTGAAGCCCAAGACTGTTTCTTCAGCAACCGCTTTGTTTAGCTTGGAAGATCAATTAAACACCACAGGATTCTTCACTGACTTATCAACATTTAACAAATGGTTAAGTTTTTTTTTTTTTTAATTCAAAGTCAAACCTCCTTATTAGACATACAAAGAGAAAAAATAAAAGCAGATGAAATGCTTATTTGAAATTGCCTTCTGAGTGCTCTCTGAGGCAGAATTTGCTCTAGTCCCCTTTGCTGAAACTTCCTGAGAGACACTGTGGAAAGGAAAGATGGTTCTTCACTTCCAAAGTACAAATCAGGCCGGCATTTTGAAAGCGACAGGTTTATTCATCACTTCAGCGTTAGCTGGCTTTGCTCCCTGTAAAATTTTACTTTTGGTTATTAAAATATTCACTGTAGGAAATAAATTTGTAATCCATTTCTCATATTACCTACACACAGAAAAACAAAATTTGATATCTTGGGGTTTATTTGCTGAGGGCGCTTCCCATAAAAGCAAGGGGTGTGCATTGGGAAACGTGTCTGGTTAACTCCTTATGGATAAATTAGTCACAACCTTTCCTCCGCCCACCCCATCCCCCCTTTCCCGACTCTCGCCCCCAGCACCCTCTCCACCTCCCGACTTCCCGCCTCTCCAGGGCTGGTGACCTAATAGCATTTTTCTTCATGCATATTTTGGCGTCGCCCCACGGCCTGGCTGCCTTTGCCTGTCTGAGTCTTTTGAAATTCCTGCATGTTCGCCCCAGATTAAGCCGAGTGTGTCTCAGGATGTGTGTTCCGTTTTGTTCTTTCCCCTTAACGCTCCCTGTGCAACGTGTCTGGGGGGAGGAGGACAAGACGGGGAGGGGAGGGGAGGGAGGGGCAGAGGCGAGGAGCTGTCCGCCTTGCACGTTTCCAATCACATTACGTGAACAAATAGCAGAGGGGCGGCCGGGCCAGAACGGCTTGTGTAACTTTGCAAATGTGCCAGAAAGTTTAAAAATCTCTCCTCCTTCCTTCACTCCAGACACTGCCCGTTCGCCGGGGCCCGCCACGCCGCTCCCCGTCGCCTTCCAGAAGGACTGAGAAAGAGAAGAGAGGAGAGTGCCACGTCTCACCAGCCGCCTTTACTGGAGAGGGTCTGCAGCCCACCCTAGGCGCTGCTTGGTAGGGACTGAGATACCCGGGCGTCCAGCCCGCCTCCTCGGTTGAAGAGTTCTTCCTCCCTCACGTGACTTGAGCCCCGTTTTTTTTTTTTTTTCCCCCCCTCCGAGCTACGTCTTCCCGGAGTGGGGACAGTCCAGGAAAGGGAGCGATGCGCTTCGCCTGGACCGCACTCCTCGGGTCGCTGCAGCTCTGCGCACTCGTGCGCTGCGCCCCGCCGGCCGCCAGCCACCGGCAGCCCCCTCGGGAACAGGCGGCGGCTCCCGGCGCCTGGCGCCAGAAGATCCAATGGGAGAACAACGGGCAGGTGTTCAGCCTGCTGAGCCTGGGCTCGCAGTACCAGCCGCAACGGCGACGGGACCCCGGCGCCACCGCCCCGGGGGCCGCCAACGCCACCGCCCCACAGATGCGCACACCAATCCTGCTGCTCCGCAACAACCGCACCGCGGCGGCGCGAGTGCGAACGGCCGGCCCCTCTGCGGCCGCAGCTGGCCGCCCCAGGCCCGCCGCCCGCCACTGGTTCCAAGCTGGCTACTCGACGTCCGGGGCCCACGACGCTGGGACCTCGCGCGCTGATAACCAGACGGCACCGGGAGAGGTCCCGACGCTCAGTAACCTGCGACCGCCCAACCGCGTGGACGTGGACGGCATGGTGGGCGACGACCCGTACAACCCCTATAAGTACACCGACGACAACCCCTATTACAACTATTACGACACGTACGAAAGGCCCAGGCCTGGGAGCAGGTACCGGCCCGGATACGGCACCGGCTACTTCCAGTATGGTAAGCACCCCAAGTCTCCACTAACCCCCGTGCACCGTCTCCCCAGCTCCGCGTCTCCCCGACGTGGCTGCCTGGGCGCGGCGGGCCTTGGTCCGTGCAGATCCAATCCCTCCCCCTGCGCCGGCCGAGGCAGCCCTGGAATTTGGTGCAAACCGCGCGCGCCTGGCCCCTCCTGCTTCGTTTCCACTTTACTTTGCAGCCCCGGGCGTCCCCATTCTTCTGCTACCCGCAGCCCAACACCGCAGCCCAGTTGACTAAAGGGTGAGGAGTAAGGCACATGGAGGGACCCGGAGCCACGGTGGGGGCCGCTAAATTGTCTCACTGCTTTGCCCATCGCCTGCTGACGTTTAGGTCTTCCGGACCTGGTGCCCGATCCCTACTACATCCAGGCGTCCACATACGTGCAAAAGATGGCCATGTACAACCTTAGATGCGCTGCGGAGGAAAACTGCTTGGCCAGGTACCAGCTGGGATCTCCTCGGCCTAGCTCCCTCGTCTTGGTTCCAGGGGGCTCCTCAGGTGCTTGGTCCTGACCACTCTTGTTCTGTGCAGACAAGGGTTGGGAAGTGGAACGTGATCTCTCGGGCATGCTGACCTGGGTGGAGAATTAAAATTTGGAATATTTCTGTGGGTTCTGACTTTCAAACCGTGGCATAAATCAGGGAGATTAAGCAAACCCTTAGCCTGGAGACTGGAGGTCTCCTATTCTTTTTCCAAGATCCTTAAACTTTGGAGCCAACTGTTTCCAATGACGTTCTATTAAACTACTATACCGTGGAAAAAATACTGTAATGGAAGAGCTTGTTAAAACCCCCTCAAAACATCGGGGGGCCACTTGGCCAGTGTGTCACCCCTCCGATGGATGACACTGTTTTCTTCTGTTTGAAGTCACAATTAACTTAGTTGTTTTGGCATTACTTTAGCCAGGATAAGATCAGGAGCAAGAGCTTTGCTTTTGCATTAAAAGCATTAGTCCTAAAATAAAATCTTAGCAGTTTGGGGAATGGAATTCCCTGAGTTTGCTGCTGGGAAACCAGCAGAGGGAGTAAAAGATGTTTTGATAAGACACACAATTTTTTTTAATGTAAAATAAGGTCATCGATAGTATTTGAATATATATTCACACAAAATATTTTACAAGACAGAAATGTTTATATAGTCAATTTCTTCCACTTCCTTTATAACTGTCAGGCTAAAAGAAGAGAAGAAATCCAAGCTCATCATTTTCATTCTACTTGAGTCTTGCATCATACACCATTGCATTCCCTATGGTAGTCTTACAGTAATGCCATTGTTTTAAAGTTACTAAATTATTTATCTTATCTGGGTATACTCTATCAGGATTATTTCCCCAATTTACATCTTCTTTAACTGGGTGGGAAAAAAATGTATGCAAAATGCTCTAGTCTTTTGGAACTGATAACCTCATTGGGAGATGAGGGCAGTGAACTCTTGGAAGGTTTTGCTTGTAGTTTTGTCTTTAGTTTCATATTCTGTGAAAATCATAATGTTTCTCTCTGTAAAATCACAGCTCAGCATACAGGGGAGATGTCAGAGATTATGATCACAGGGTGCTGCTAAGATTTCCCCAGAGAGTGAAAAACCAAGGGACATCTGATTTCCTACCAAGTCGACCAAGATATTCCTGGGAATGGCACAGTTGTCACCAGTAAGTGGATGGGATGCTTGGGTACTTTTGAGTTGCTTTTTCACTTTACAGGTGATTCTTTTTGTTTTTTAAGAGTTAACTTTTTGTTTTGAACTTTTTATTTTGTAGTAGGGTATAGCCGATTAACAGTGTTGTGATAGTTTCTGGTAAACAGCGAAGGGACTCAGCCATACATATACATGTATCTATTCTTCCCCCAAAACCCCTCCTATCTAAGCTGCCACATACTACTGAGCAGGGTTCCATGTGCTATACAACAGGTCCTTGCTGGTCATCCATTTTAAATATAGCAGTGTGTACATGACCATCCCAAACTCCCTAACTATCCCTTCCTCCCCTGGCAACCGTAGTTCATTTTCTAAATTACAGGTGATTCTTGACATGACAAATCCTTACACAAAGGAAGAAAATTGCTGTTATTTACACTAGAATTTCTCTATATAATTTGACATAATCAAGGAAATCTATCTTTAGGATAATACATCAGTTACTATATATTGTTATCTTTTAAACTGGAAACTCTTTTAAGCCCAGCTTATTAAAACTGTTGATAAGATTACATCAGTTAGCTTCACTAGAATTTTATCCCAGTATACTACAGGTAGCGCTTCCTGGTGGTCATTGGTAAAGATCTACCTGCAATGCAGGAGACTTGGGCTCAATCCCTGGGTTGTTAAGATCCCCTGGAGAAGGAAATGGCAACCCACTCCAGTATTGTTGCTTTCGAAGTCCCATGGACAGAGGAGCCTGGCGGGTTGCAGTCCACGGGGTCGCAAAGAGTTGGACATGTCTTAGCAACTACACCACCACCACCAGTTCTACAGTATGACTTGGTAACTTGCTTAGGTGTTCATTGCCAGGAAATCCTGTTTTATGTTCTTAAAATTTCTACAGTTTGAGCCATCACTTTTTGTTCTTTTATGAGAAAATGAACAGTTCAGCACCTTCACTTAAATGAAAAAAGAAATAAATGTGAGCAACTACTTTGCTGATAAAGTAGATTTATAAATAAAAGTTTATACTAGTTAGATAAGAATGGTGGATAAAACATGCTTTTATTTCTCCTTTGCATTTTAGTATAGATTAAAATGCGTGAGAATACAATTTTTAAAAATTTCATAGAAACCTCCCAAGAGAAAAGTGCTCTTCTCTTTTGGAATGAAATATAAGTAGTAGCAGCCAAAGGAGATATACTAGAGAACATATGACAAGTTTCACTTAAACAAAGATAATTTACCATCTATCTCTATTTAATCTTCAAAGTTAAAACAGGGTGAAATAAAAAAGCAGAATACTCAATACTTTTTTTTCCCACATACAAAGCTAAAGCCTTACCATTTTGATAGATTTTTGTCCTGGAAAAAAAAAAATCTAGCATGAATCTAGCTTTAAGCAGCTCAACTTGATCCCAATTTTGATGCAAAAACAAACGTGGGAAGCAGTGTATGTGTGTGGGGGGTCATCTAGAATCCTCACTGCCGTCTCTGTATGTTACTGACTGCTGTCTCTGTGTCGTGTGGGACATTAGGCATTACCACAGCATGGATGAATTCAGCCACTATGACCTGCTTGATGCCAGCACCCAGAGGAGAGTGGCTGAGGGCCATAAAGCGAGTTTCTGTCTTGAGGACACATCGTGTGACTACGGCTACCACAGGCGATTTGCATGTACTGCACACACACAGGTAGGATGGCAACCCACACGCTTCAGAGAGAAAACAGCCATCTATCTTCTTTCCTCCTGCCCATCTTTGTGAAAAACTAGTTTACTCGGGGGGTCATCTAGTCCAAATGGTAAACTATTGGGAAAAGGAAAGTGATGGCTTGATGATCCAAATTACTTTTAAAAAGTATTCCATCATCACAGAAGGTCAAGGTGTATATTTGGTATGTTCCACAATGAAGAGCAGTAGTCTATTATCTGAAAAGATCGGAAGGGTTTCCCATTTTTGCACTCAACTCAACTGGTAAGTAACTGTAGGAGAGAGATGTTTTGTCACCTGTAAAACTATCTCTCCATCTGAGCTAAAAACAGAATGGTGGTTGGGGTTAACAAAAGGACAGAAATAAGTTTCTTAAAGAGCACTTAAAAAAATGTCTCTTTTAATCATGCAGAGAAGAGCAGAAGGACAGTTTCTTTCTCCATGCATATATATTTAAACCTACGGTATAATTGATGTCAGATGTTCTTTGGATGGATTTTTAAAAATAGTGCTGTCCTAAGCAGTTTGTATGTCTTATAATGGGAAAATGTGTGTCAGTTAAAAGCCGCGCCAGTATTTCCATAAGAAACCCTAATTTGTAAAAGGACATTATAATTTTACTCCAGCAGAAATCTTGGCAGGGAGTAGTGAATATATGTAACTCAGGGCACAAAGATCAGCAGCTGGCATCTTGGGAAGCAAATTCCAGGCCTGTGGCAGGAAGCTTTCTGGTGACCTAAATATTATCACTGCTTCTTTCTCTGGACTTAAAACATCATAGCAATTGGAAGGCAAAAGGTTCAGTTCCTCTCACCTGGGGCAGCGCTTACTCTAAGAACAAGAAGATGTAACCTCACATTACACGTATGTTTGTGTAGATTCCCTTTTCACACAGTGATTCCCAAGTCCCACAGCACCTGCCAGTGCAGGGTACCTTGAGTTTACTCTCTTAACTTAGGAAAAGAGGCACTCTGAACAGCTCAGTGCTGAAGTATTTGAATCTAAGACTATAGGCAGCATGTGAATCCCCCAACTCCTTGGCTGGTGACCCTACTTCATTTTATGTGGTAGCTTTCTGATTAATTACCCTCCATTTTATATCCTGTTTAACCACTGTTCACTAGATCTTGCACTGCAAATGACTAATGTATTTGTGTTTTTCACTACACTGGTTGTCTCTTGAACATGGGCTTCCTTTAAAGGGAAAAAAAATTTTCACAAAGCCCCAGTGTTGACTTAGTTATATTATGACCCTTTTAAATGTATCCAAATATAAAACTAGATATAACTTCTTTATATTTATACTCTCATATAAATTCTTGGGCTTCCCTTCCCTCAGCTGGTAAAGAATCTGCCTGCAATGTGGGAGACCTGGGTTCGATCCTTGAGCTGAGAAGATCCCGTGGAGAAGGGAAAGGCTACCCACTTCAGTATTCTGGCCTGGAGAATTCCATGGACTGTATAATCCATGGGGCTGCAAAGAATTTGCATATTAAATATATATGAAGCTAGAAATTACATTAACCTCATTCATGTAATAGTTACATTTGGCTAAAACCAAATAATTTATGTAGTCTTGGCTGTGGTTCTACATTTTTTAAGTTTTTCAAGTTTGAATACAGGAAATGCCTGTTTGCTTACTGCCCTGAAAAACCCTTTTTTTTTGTTTGCCAGTTCAAATAATCAAAACTTATACTTAAATTCTGCCATCTGAGTAAGGTAGAGTGCCAATGTCAGCATTCTTTAAAGTGCTCTTGTTCACTTGAGGGTAAGATAAGCATTATTGAAACCAGTCTTAAATAGGTATCTAATTTGGTGAATCCCTTACAGTGCCATGAAGGTGGTACTAGTAGTAGAAGTAGCAACGATAGTAGCTAACACTGAGTATATGCTCTGTGCCAGAGTAAGAATTATGTGCTGGGAATCAGAAACTGAAAATTCTTCACAATATATTGACTACGCAGCATAAGGTTAATGAATGATTGCAGGTTGGTATGGACCAGCATGGGAAAACACCTCTCACTGCAGTGGCACAGGTCCTTTCTGAGTTTGGCCTGTCTGTACTATTGTGTACTGTATGAGAACACAGTGCTCCCCCGCAAACCAGCACTGGCACAGCATGCTCCAGATGATTCTGCCCTCTCTCTGGTGGCCAAGGTGATCTTAAGCACCAAACAATATCGAGTTTAAAGGACTGCAGCCTATTCTTTTAAATTTACTTTGATTAGTATTAGAATGAAAATACAACAGTGAAAACTTCTGATAAAGAACCAGTGGAATCAAGAATATACCTATGGATTCCACTTTGAGCAAATTTCTCCAGACTAACTTGCTGGAGGGCAAGAACCATATTTTAGTGGTGTTTTTCTCCTCTCAGCCGCTAGAAGGCACTCATTTACTACTGAAGTGAGTATCTGAGCAAGTAGAGTTGACGTGGCATTCATCCCTTTAACACAACAACAAAATATTCAGTGACGATGTGAGAAAGATTACAGCGTGGTGGTTACAAACAGGGACCCTGGACCCCAAATGCCTGAACTCAAAACCAGCTCAGCCACTTACCAGCTATTTATTCTTGGATGAGCTATTTGACCTTATACAGCCTTAGTTTCTTCATTCATAAAATGTGTTAATACTACCCTCTCCCTTGTGTAGTTGTGAGAATTAAATTTATATATATATATATAACATGCTTAAAATTGCTCCTGGCACATAATACATACTTCATAAGGGTTAACTATTCAAAAATGCAGTAAGACTCCATCCTTAGGGAGCTTACAATCTCTAGTAGATTCATTCTGACATAGGATGATTTTAATATAGAGAATAGAAGGATAAATAGCATAAAATGTATACACAAATTGTGTATCATGGGCTTTCACAGTATAGGAAGGTAATTTCCAAGAACAGAAATTGGAGAGAGTTCCACCGATGACAAGACATTTGAGCTAAATTATTATGTGGCCTTTATTCCTGAACTGGTAATATTCAAGGATTTTGGTGGAGGCCTATTTTGTCACTTAAGATTGTATTTATCACTAGTGATTTATTACACTTTTAAGCGAGATGTACTACTACTTATATTAGTCCTGTATTTTTTTTAGCTGGAGGTGCTATAAGGCTGAGTAATATATACTTCTCAAAGGAGATGCAATATAAGTATAGTTTTATGTCAAACTCTTGTAAGTACTAAATTAAAATTTAATTTGCAAATACTAAGCATATTCTTTAGCATACTCTAACCATATACCATCCTTTTAATTTTTGAATTTTATTTGTTTCAGGGCTTGAGTCCTGGCTGCTATGATACCTATAATGCAGACATAGACTGCCAATGGATTGATATCACTGATGTCAAACCTGGAAACTATATTCTCAAGGTAGAGAACTTTGAACATATACCCATAATGTATTTCAATTGTGACTCAGTGGGCTTATTCTCTGGAGTCAAATGTTAAATATTCATGGTCCTGCAAACAATTATACATCTTCTAGAACTACTTCTAAACCAACCTAGATATATTTAAAAAATTCTTATTTGAAAGAACTTTATGGAAAAAGATCCAGCCTCCTTCAAAAACTCCAGAGTTGAAACACATGCCTAACTTACACCCTCTTCCTTGCCTGATTTAGTTGAATTATGCTGTCTCTATTTTAGCCTCCATTCTGGAAAGAGGAAAAAAATTAACCAGTAAACACTGCTGATGAAATCTGAAACACAGATGATGTTTGTTTTGCCTAGGTCAGTGTGAATCCCAGCTATTTGGTGCCTGAGTCGGATTATTCCAACAATGTCGTCCGCTGTGAAATTCGCTACACAGGACATCACGCATATGCCTCGGGCTGCACAATTTCACCGTGAGTCCCATTTGCCTAGCTAAGTAATTCTCTTGACGATGAGTTTCAATTCATTAATAGGCATTCTACACATAACATCTGTTTTCACTACTACTGCAGCTTCCTTGTAAAATAGGTCAAAGGTAGAAAATGATAGCGAGTCTGCACTATCATATAATGGGAGCTGATCCTTTTTTGATAATGCTAGAAAACAGAGTCACAGATTTGATCCCTGGAAGATCTCCTGGAGAAGGAAATGGCAACCCATTCCAGTATTCTTGAGTGGGAGATCCAATGGACAGAGGAGCCTGGTGAGCTATATAGTCCATGGGATTACAAAAGAGATGGATACAACTTAGGGACTAAACAAAAACAAGAGGATGGAGGAGCAGATATGCTCAGGTTTTTAATCACCCTGAAACTTAGCTTTTAAGACAAGACACAGAACACATGTATTTACCCACAAAGCCTGTGTGGCAGCTGAATCTGTAAAATATGCAGTGTGGGTGACCTTGTGGGAGCCCAAAGAGTTGGGTTTCTGGCCTCTTCCTCATAGTCCATGAAGGAGCCCTGAAAAAATTCCTAGAATTCTTCAAAATACATTTTGAAAGTCACTACCTTAAAGTACACAACTGAAGAGGTCAGACCACCTGTTCTGTAGAAATCAAGATTCCACATATTTGAGTTATACAAACACAAGTAATAGGGAAATACCTTGCAAAAGAAGGGCTGTGTGGAGATGCCTTCATAATTTTTCTAGTCCAAAAGCCCTTCTTTGGATGAAATTTTAGAAGGAATCCCAGCAGTTACTATAGACATGGTGCTTTGACGAGAGTAATGAAAGAAAGTTGGGCAGTTTTGCCTTCTTGTGTCTCTGTCCCACCCTGACCTGTGGCACTGCCTGCCCCAGTGATGCTGGGTTATAGATTCTAACTCATATGCCACCTGGGAGGGATACCTTCCCAACAGTAAGAATACCATTAGAGTGATACTGAACACAAGCCAGGTTTGCTGTGATGTGAGAGAGGCACGAGTTAGTAGAAAGGTGTCTAACAGAACCACACTGGAAACATAATAGAAAATTTTCCCTGTTACACAAACCAGGGCAATGATTACTGCACATGGACCTGTAGTTTGTGGGCTTTCCGAACTCCACACGAACCTGTCTGGTTGTGCATATTTTGTCAACTACTCGGGGGCTAATAGCCAAGGGAAAGATGGAGCTTAAAGCAGCCCATGCTGTGCACTGTGGACTGGGCTACATTCACCTTGGAGAGGTGAATTTCCATGAAGGAAATTATTTCCTTATGCTCCTTATTTCCATGAAGGAGCAAAGCCTGTGTTTTTTAAGTGTCATTATAGCATTAGAGACATATGTAGTCTATGACAAACAAAGGTGTAGGACTGAAAGAAGATTATCAAGTAAATTCTTCTGAACATGCCTGAAATACAGAAAACCTGGCTGGGTTTATGGCCCACACTGTGTGGAACTGATCACAGTATAACTGAAAATCCCCAGAAAAGGAATATAACTTAATTTAAAATTATTAATTTCTATTAATTTTTATAATTCCATAATTTATTCACTCATTATTCACTGGCACTTTTTGATATAATGCTTAAATTGCATGGGGGGGGGGTGCTAAAATAAAATGCATTAGAAACAGGAGGACCTCTGCGATGATAAGCTAAGTGACTCTCAGGTACAACTGCTGATCTCCTATGAGGAAAAAGTCTGAGAGGTGATTCTATTGTTGTATAGAAAGTGACTTGCTTGTTTATCATCAGTAGAATCCATTGGGTTGGATATTGACAGACATTTAGAGCAAATAAAAACTGTTACTCTGTTCCAGCAGAGTTTCTCTTTTTTTCATTTTAGCCAGTTGTCATTGACTGTAAATTGTAAGAGTGGTTGATGAAAAACTTTAATGACCAATACGGATCAGATGAAAATATGCAAAAGTTAAAGGACACATGGGTAGTGATTTGTAATTAAATAACAATCTCATACATATCTATGAATGGAAAATAATGGGAAAAGTACAAAAACCTTGACTTAAACCCCCACCTTCAGGAGAATGATGCTCGCCTCTTATATTGACTCTCCGTTCCACCTCCCTTGATAGGGATCAGAGTTCAGAGGAAGAAATTTTCTCTGGCTATAGCTTTAGGACAGCACTTGAATTGGGCCTTGAGGGCTGAGGAGGACTGCACTGGAGAGGGTTAAGGAGGGCCATGCTAGGAGGAGTCAACATCACCCGCAACTACATGGCAAGAAGAAATTGCAGGGCATGTTTGGAAAAGCAAGTTAGCCTGGCTAAGGCATAAATTTCATGGGCAAAAAGAATAGAAAAGTTGGGACGAGATCAAAGTGAGCACTGAAGAGCAAGCTGAGAAGTCTCAGCTTCATCCTAGTGACCATGGGAAGTCTCTGAGGTTTCCTGAGCAAGGTGTGTATCTTGCCTAAAGCCATGTGGTCGCTCAGTGACTCTGTAAGCAGCAGTGTGTGTGTGATTCCCTTGGTAATGTTATTGTAATAAAAAAAAAACAAAACTCTTAAAGACATATCATCTCTTAGTTCACTGGTTGTTTTTCATGCTAATCAAATATCTGAGCGCGTGTGTGTGTTTGTGTTCGTCGCTTCAGTCATGTCCAACTCTTTGTGACCCTATGGACTATAGCCCGCCAGGCTCCTCTGTCCATGGGATTTCCCAGGCAAAAATACTGGAGTAGGTTGCCATTTCCTTCTCCAGGGGATCTTCATGACCTAGAAATTGAACCTGGGTCTCCTGCATTGCAGGAAGATTCTTTACCATCTGAGCCACTAGGTATCGGTGTGTAAAAAAGTGTGTGCCTTGGGTGTATCCCCTCTCTCTCATTTTCCTTTCTGTAAACCCAGTGAATGACCCAGGTGACTCTGTGGCCCAGCTCAGTTCTAAGATACCATCATTAAGTTCTTTCTTCACAGAAACTACTTGGGAATAAATTCACAGAAATTATTTGGAAACTGATGGTTTATAATCTGGACTAAGTGATTCTTATTTCATGTACATAGGGATCTGTGATCACAGTATAAATACAGTATTTGATTTACTGGCTTTGACCCAGTCTTGGCCTATTAGTGTAACATTCTACATCCAGAACTTTGCTGGGAAACAACCAATGCCGGACAGTATGGAGGTCATGAACCTGCTTCTTGGTGGGCCTGCCACACTAGCTGCACAGAGTGAACTCACTTGGCCAGGGCTGGTGGTCCTGTAAGCCCTGCTTTATTCTTACATGTTTCAGAGGGTGTTTCTTTTAACTCTAAACATCAAGTTTGTAGGTATCAGGCATAAACTTTCTCCTAGTGACATAGTCACCATCTTCAAATCATGTATTAAATAATGTATTAATGGATAATTTCAGAAGGTGACTGTTGCATAGGTGGAGGGAAATTGTCATATATATATATATTTTTTTTTTAAGATGACTTTAAACTTGTCTACTATACTCATTCAGAGTATTATCAGGTTAATAACTTGTTTTATTTTGTTTTCTTAATCTAGGTATTAGAAAGCAAGCCAAAACTCCCAAAGGATATATCAGTGCCTGGTGTTCTGAAGTGGAAAAAAATAGATTAACTTCAGTAGGATTTATGTATTTTGAAAGAGAGAACAGAAAACAACAAAAGAATTTTTGTTTGGACTGTTTTATAACAAAGCACATAACTGGATTTTGAACATTTCAATCGGCATTATTTGGGAAATTTTTAATATTATTATTCACATTACTTTGTGAATTAACACAGTGTTTCAATTCTGTAATTGCACACTTGGCTCTTTCTGAGAAATCCAAATTTCTTATGCTTCTTCTGAAATATATAGTGCAAAAGGGAAAAAAAATTCGATGAATGAGTCAAAATTATTTTAAAACTGAGAATTTTCTAAAGTTCTAAAACTTTAGTGAACCTTAATAATAACTGGCTTATATATGTCCTAGCATAGATCACTTTAGAAATGAAGCTCCTACTGTTTAAATAGATATGGACACATTTGGTACTGAGGGAGGAATAAACAGGTTACCATTGGTGTCAAGAAATGTTACTATATAGCAGAGAAATGGCAATGTATGTATTCAGATAGTTACATCCCTATATAAAATTTGTTTACATTTTAAAAATTAGTAGATAAACTCCTTTCTTTCTGTCAAGTGTACAAGTTCATTCTGACTTAAGTCAGCTTTTGTTGTGGAACAAATTAAGTAATTGAGCTGCCCAACTTGTGTCTGACATTTGTTGATGCGCCCCTCTATTCTTTAATTTTTCTATGGGCAGAGACCTTTTCAGTGACATTCTTAAAATTACTGTTCTGGGGATCTGCTAGACATAGGACAACTGTATCAATGGGAAGTCGTTCTGATGATAGATGTGATACATTCAAAGACAGTATGCACTTTAGTATCTTTAACTATTAGCCAAAAAAATGCCCTTGCTGACATAAAAATCATACAAAAAAGTCCCCCAGACCACAACTGTCTCTAAAATACTTAGGAATATTAGTGAGAAACTTAGGATTTTCAACTTTTCTACACTTTTTTAAATGATCAGCTTTAAAAAGAGTAAGACTAACATTTTTTAAATTATCCAGAATAGATGACATAATGTATATGAATACACAAACATTATTCTAGGTCATCTAGGAAGCAGTCATATGTGTTTTTTGTGTGTGTATCTGAAATATAATACAAACTAGCAAAGCACATAGCATTACATACTTGAGACGTTGGTGAAAAAGGGGGACCAAAAGAGAACAGCTTTCTGCAAAACCAAGGAGTGTGTTGCATAATGAGACAGCTGTGATTTTATTTTAAACTGTGAAACCATGTGCCACATCAGAATTTGGAGAATTTCTTTTTTTCCTAGATTCAAAAGATGTAGAAAGAGATCAAATTACAGTTTTTAAGTTAGTGGTGCTGAAGCAGAAGTTTTCCTCTCTTAACCAGTATTCAAATCCCAAGCAAGGTATTTCCAGTGCCAAGACACATTAGGTAGAATTTTAAAATGAGTGGCATCCCTATATTGTGTCATACAGTTGTAAAGTTAGCACCAACTACCAACCATTCTTCACTCACGGAGTGCTCTGCACTGTAAGAAGGGCTAGAGGTGGGCAGTCGTCAGGGGAGATAGAGCGGGCTGCAGGAGCCTCATCTGCCAGGCACACACTTACCATGAGACAATACAGACAGCTTGATAGAGACCCAGAATTTCCATTGAGCTAGTATCTGAGCTATGGAATAGCTTCTTTGATGTACCTCTTTGCCTTCGATTGCTTTTAGTTTTAAGACTGTAGAATGATCCTTTAAAATTGTAATCTTTTCTAATAGAGATATTTTAATATACTTGCTTTTTTAAAAAACAAAAACTACTGTCAGTATAATACTGAGCCAGACTGGCATCTACAGATTTACGACCTATCATTTCATCAAGATTCTCACCCCCATACTAAAAGCTAGCTAATACCATGGCCTTTGGATACGTATGAGATGTGTTTACTATCATTCCATTGGCCTTCCATCTGCCTGTAAATCCATCATTTTAGGGCCTAAAATATGCTAGGGACTAACATGCTAGGCATTACGATATGAAAAAGGCTGTCCCTAACCTCATTAAGTATTCAAAATGCCATTATTACTCATTAGGTTCAACTTATCTCATTTTTAACATCATAAGTACATGTCTAGAAAATTTCTATTTTAAGCACTATTGTTTTTCATGACCATATTTTATTAAAAAATAAGTTTAAAATGAATACATATATGCATGTATGTGTTACTAATAATTAAAACTATCTTTCTAATCCCTGAAATCTCTGCCTTTTAAATATAACACATACTATTTCATTGATTTTGGGGAAAAAATTCAATTAAAAGGTTAAATATTCTCACTTATTCCTTATATAAATATTCCTCCCCCCTTAATCACTCCTAAACACTCTCAAATAACTCACAAATATTGATTTAACACTCAGTATTTTTGAACCTCAAAGAATCTCTTCTCTGAATAACCACGAAAACTCACAGATAATGATTAGTTGGTAAAATGTATCTATTAATAAAAAATATAATCCCGCCTTACCAAACTCTAAATAAAAAAATCTTTTAAATAGGAAGTAGAAATGAAACAAAGAATTTTGAGTACTGAAAAGAGACTGGTTTTTAAACACAGACTGTGAAAAAAATAGGAAGATAACTTAGTGAGTCTTCCACATGCCATATTAGTGGCCTCATAATTATTCAGACCACAGTTTGTATTAAAGAGGTCTTGCCTTCTAAGGCTAGGATTCAGTCTCACATAGCTTTCCTATTTCCAGGAAATCTTTATATTTTTACATAATGACATTCACAATTGCTAATCATTCACTAGACATTATTTTTAATAATGAAGAACAAATGTTTTTTCTCCTTGACCTCATAGGAGATCATCACACTCATAATCTTTCTCAATATTCAGATTGTAGAGGAAATGCAGTTCACTAAAATCATGGTACTAAGAATTCCTCTTTACCAAATTATGTTAAAATACTGAACTTCTGATCAGAAGACATTTTGTTTTAAAAATAACTTGTTTTGATACTAACAGTACAACTAATAAGTAAAACTACCCTTTTCTATATATCACAATCAATAGCCACATTTCATTCCCAGCTACCAAAAGTCTTGGGCCACTTTTGAATGCTTAAAGCATGTCATTTATCCTTCTAATCAAAATGGTGCTGAATTATTTCAACTTGAATGTAAAATGTGTTGTCTTAGCTCACAGGATATAAACATTTAATATATAACTGCTTGCTATGAACTACGTAACATGTGATTTGGTATTGTAATGTTTTTAATGACGTTTTAGTTTCTTCCAAATTTTTCAGGAATACTAGTTGTAAAACATTTTTAACTTTTTTTTTGAAGAGCTCTTATTTTAAATGCCCAGACACTGGCTTTATAATCTTCTTTACACTCGCACATTCTTTTATTATATGCCTATACTATGATTGCAAGATTATGTAAAAATGCCTTGAATAAATGATTTCAAGTGTCTAGAGTGGTCATTTGTTGTTACATATAAATAAATGATATGAATTTCACTTAGATTAAGATCTTAAAGCCATGTGTATGGTTGGTGATTTTGCTTAATTGCCTTTTATATTAACAAACTGTTTATCAAGCTCACACGACTTGAAACTTGTCTATGATGGATAAAAATCTAGCTGATATTTTAAAAAGAAACTATCATACCGGAACAGATTCTAACTTTTGTCATCATTACCAACCACTTCCAAGGATGCGGAACAGGCACAGAAAGAATAACTGCCCTCTGTTTTGATTCGCATCTTAGAAATGCTCATGAGCATATGTGCACCCAGGGGACACATCTGGCTCAAGATACAAATTATTTATATGAAGAGAAACATTGCTATCACAGTAATCCTTATTTAAATGTGTACCAGATTAACCTGAAGCTAGTAGCCTAAGAAGACAGCCAGGCCCCAAACTGTGAGCAAGTGTTTTGGGAGAAGAATAATTAATCCACAAACAATTTACCTTTAAGGAGCTCTTGCAGGTAAAATAGACGTAGGCTTGTGGCTGGCAGTTTTCATTTTTGACAGTACCAGGGACGGGGGAGCCTGGTGGGCTGCCGTCTATGGGGTCGCACAGAGTCAGACATGACTGAAGCGACTTAGCAGCAGCAGCAGGACATTAGCGGCACTTGAAACCACCGATTTCCTGCTTTTCTCACCTGCTCATGGAAAGGTATTAGTGTAAAAGACGATTACTTTGGTGTCATCCAGTGTTCGCTGTTTCAGGCACTGTTCATTATTATTAGTTCATTAATCAAACATACATTCTAAGTAGTCACAGTCCCTCTAGAGTGGGTACAATTCAATGGCAGAAAACCTCAGAGAAAAACACAGCAAAATATTAGTGTTCTGGAAGAAATGCAGCTGTAATGAGAGGGTTGGGGGAGAGGAACAGTAGTCAGCTGTACCCCTCCCTCTTGCAGTATTATCTTAGTGTTTTCACCACTTTTTAATCCATGATATAGAAAAATTCACATGTGGTTGATGCTGGGGTGAGGCAAGAGTGGCGCAACTCATTCCTGACGTTTCTGCGCCTGAGTCCAAGAGCATCAGCAACTGGGTTAAATTTGCTTTGCAGATGAGAGATCTGAAGGGACGAAGTAAGAGGAATGGGATGGAAAACACATAAATGGTGCAACTTCTTCCCTAATTTTGGCAACTGGTTCTCTGGAAAGTGACCTACAATGTCAAGATTTTCTCCAAGGCCCAGGCTGACCAGAGATGACTTTTCGTCCACAGGGAGTTATCCTGTTACTCTTTCAGAGTTTGAGAAGGCTTATCAGGAGCTAAGCATACAAAGCCTTATTTTCCGCCCCTTGCTCCCCAATTTTCTAAAAGGAATACTTCTGAGTATTAGAAACATGGGGAAAAAAGGTCATCCTCCTTTTCTCTTTCATGTACAGGATTCCACAATTTAGCAACAGGTGGTCCTCTGTGATTTTTTTTTTTTCTCTTTTGATGATCAACAAGAGGCCAATAAGAGTTTTAACCTCAAACAGTAGTCTCATTTGAATGTGCTTAGAAAAGCATCTTAGGGTTGAGTTTGCCTTATCAGAATATTTTAGATATTCATTCAATACTTCCATTATGAAGTTATTTAAAGTTGATTGTCATCAATAAATAATGTTCCTTTCACTGCAGTAAAATTAATGTAACAGTTCCTTAATAGCATCAAATACCTAGTTAGCATTCAAATTTCACTGATTGTCTTAAAATTTTTTTTTAAGTTGATTTGTTTGATTCAGGATCAAACAAGGACACAATGACTTAGTTATTACGTGTGTTCAGTTCAGTTCAGTTCAGTCGCTCAGTCGTGTCTGACTCTTTGTGACCCCATGAATCGCAGCACGGCAGGCCTCCCTGTCCATCACCAACTCCCAGAGTTCATTCAAACTCACGTCCATCGAGTCAGTGATGCCATCCAGCCATCTCATCCTCTGTCGTCCCCTTTTCCTCCTGCCCCCAATCCTCCCAGCATCAGAGTCTTTTCCAAAGAGTCAACTCTTCGCATGAGGTGGCCAAAGAAATTCTAGGGCTGATCTCCTTTAGAATGGACTGGTTGGATCTCCTTGCAGTCCAAGTGACTCTCAAGAGTTTTCTCCAACACCACAGTTCAAAAGCATCAATTCTTTGGCACTCAGCTTTCTCCACAGTTCAAATCTTGCATCCACACACGACCACTGGAAAAACCCATAGCCTTGACTAGACGGACAATTGTTGGCAAAGTAACGTCTCTGCTTTTCAATATGCTATCTAGGTTGGTCATAACTTTTCTTCCAAGAGTAAGCATCTTTTAATTTCATGGCTGCAGTCACCATCTGCAGTGATTTTGGAGCCCCCAAAAATAAAGTCTGACACTGTTTCCACTATTTCCCCATCTATTTCCCATGAAGTGATGAGACCAGATGTCATGATCTTCGTTTTCTGAATGTTGAGCTTTAAGCCAATGTTTTCACTCTCCTCTTTCACTTTCATCAAGAGGCTTTTTCGTTCCTCTTCACTTTCTGCCATAAGGGTGGTGTCATCTGCATATCTGAGGTTATTGATATTTCTCCTAGCAATCTTGATTCCAGCTTGTGCTTCTTCCAGCCCAGCATTTCTCATGATGTACTCTGCATAGAAGTTAAATCTTTTTAAAATCTATGTATTTGCTTTTATCATTTTTTGTGTTGCTATTAAAGTGTGTGAATTTTTTTTTTTTTTTTTTTATATAGGACACCTACTATCTTATAGAATTTTCCACATTCTAGATTTTGAAGACTGGATACTGGTGGTGTCATTTAATATTAACACATTCTTCTGTTCCTTGTATTTCCAATGAAACGTCAAATCTGGAGGCTTGACCAGATGTAGGTTAGGTTTGATTTGGGGGTGCAACAAGACATGCTAGATGGTGGTGCATCCTTCATAACTCCATCATACGAGGAAGCCCAGGATGTCTCTACCATCTATCTTTTTGTGATGTTAAAAATGATCAGTGGGCTCAGCATTGTCAGTCTGATACATCCACTATAGAAATCCCCAATAGATTCTTACCTACTCATTTTAGCAGTCATTGATGATCATTGCTAGATCTATTATCAAATTTCCATATTAGGTGATTTTCTAAAAAAAAGAAATGTTGAGTATTTCATAATGGTATACATGCTTTTTAATTTGAACTGAACTGTTTATTAATGCACTTTACTAATTAAATAACATTTAACATGAAACTTAGTAACTGATCTTTATTTCCCCTCCTTTTAGTAATTTGAGATACTTCTGGAACCTTATAAAAGACATTCAAGGTGCTGGGCTCTTTCACAAGAAAAGCCAAAACGTTGTTTTTGGAGCTGTTTTTCCCATGTGCGTGTGTATTTTTCTCCCATTATTGTTAAAGGTAATTTTAACCTTACACAAATGATCTGTTGATTTGAAATATCATGGGAAAACTTTGGCCTAGAACATTTTCAAAGAGGTTAGTTACTGGAAATACAAAAAAGCTAAGGATACTTGGCAAGGTGGTTATATTACATGCTTCAAATCTCTACACAAGTACATAGCTTTCTCCATCCTCAGATTTTTCAATTTCCAATTGAGTTTCTCAATTTCCTGTAAATTAAATTTCAAGAACCTTAAATGACATTCAAGGCCTTCCTTTAACCTTAATTCTCCAGTTCAGCAGTTTCATATCTACAACTTTTCTGCATTCTCTTCTGTAGCCAAACTAGACAACTGACTGTTCCCCTTACTCCTCCTGTCTCTCCAAGAGTCAAGTACTTCCCTGGGGTACACATGGGGAGTTTACTTCTCTCTTAAGGTGTTTCGTTTCTTTCTATTAACAGATTCACATATATTCATGGTCTCTTACTAAACTTGTACAGGACAGCTACTCTTTCTTGGCTAACACCATGTCTTTCTACTATTTAAGAGATATTAGCGCCTTGATTTCCTTTGGGGGGGAATACTTTGCCCACATTGCATTGCTAACCATGATATCCTACACCAAGCAGGACACAGCTCCAGATCCCATGTTCAATGAATTAAAAGACACCTTCTCCCTAAAATGTTAATTGTCAGCAAAGTAACTAAAAGATTGACAATGTTTATAAATGATTAATCGGCAGTCAGATGAGTTTCTCAAGAACTAATAGTTATTATTTACTGAGTGCCTGCCAAGAAACCCTATATGGTATATATGCAATCCATGAAGTATTTATTTTGTTGTTTTCAGGCTTTTTCTCACCTTTTCTTTCTCACTTAGCCTCAATTGGTCATTTCTTTACTCCCAGTTCATATTCACTTAGGAACAAACATTCAAAAAAACCTTACTCCTAAAGTGCCTGATGAGTTCTTATAGCCATACTTGTAGGGCTGTTTTCTCTGGCCTCAAATAAAACAGGGTCTGGGAGAAAGAGAAAAGTAGAGTAGGAATTCAAACTGATAAGGAAGATGGTTAGAAAGAGGAAGAACAAAAATTTTCAGAGTTTTGGGAAGCAGCATGAAAGGTTTTCTGACTTTTTATCTACAGGTAACTTGTCATTCAGGCTTCCCCAGTGGCTCAGATGGTAAAGAATATGCCTGTCAATGCAGAAGACCCAGGTTCAATCCTGGTGTTGGGAAAATCCTCTGGAGAGGACAATGGCAACCTACTCCAGTGTTCTTGTCTGGAGAATCCCATGGGCGGAGGGCTACAGTCCATGGGGTTGCAAAAGCTGGATACAACTGAGTGACTAAGCACACACACAACCTCTCATTCAACAGTCCTGGACACTTGTGGGTCCTCCTGGAGAAAGGGGTGAGGGAATTCAGATACCTTACACGAAGATGAGGATAAAAAACAAACAAAAGCATCCTTACTGTAACTACAATAAAACTGGAATAAAATGAATGGGAAATATACTGTAAATAAGGCAGAGGTAGAACCGATGTTAATTTTATTTCTTCCTTTCCATTTCTAACTGCACTGGCTTCAACTTTTAAAACAATGATAAGTGAAAATGTAGTAACAGTATAATGAGAGCCATCCTTGTTATGTTTCTAACTTCCAATATTTCTCCACTAAGTGAAATATTGATTATTAGTGTCAGTCAGTCAGTTCAGTCCCTCAGTCACTTCTGACTCTCTGCGACCCCATGAACTGCAGAACGCCAGGCTTCCCTGTCCATCACCAACTCCCGGGGTTCACTCAAACTCACATCCATTGAGTCGGTAATGCCATCTAGCCATCCCATCCTCTGTCGTCCCCTTCTCCTCCTGTCCCCATTCCCTCCCAGCATCAGGGTCTTTTACAGTCAACTCTTCGTATGAGGTGGTCAAAGTATTGGAGTTTCAGCTTTAGCATCAGTCCTTCCAATGAACACCCAGGACTGATTTCCTTTAGGATGGACTGGTTAGATCTCCTTGCAGTCCAAGGGACCCTCACGAGTCTTCTCCAACACCACAGTTCAAAAGCATCTTCTCCGGTGCTCAGCTTTCTTCACAGTCCAACTCTCACATCCATACATGACCACTGGAAAAACCATAGCCTTGACTAGACGGACAATTGTTGGCAAAGTAATGTCTCTGCTTTTTAATATGCTATCTAGGTTGGTCACAACTTTTCTTCCAAGGAGTAAGCATCTTTTAATTTCATGGCTGCAGTTACCATCTGCAGTGATCTTGGAGCCAAAAAAAAAATAAAGTCTGACACTGTTTCCACTATTTCCCCATCTATTTCCCATGAAGTGATGGGACCAGATGCCATGATCTTCGTTTTCTGAACGTTGAGCTTTAAGCCAACTTTTCCACTCTCCTCTTTCACTTTCATCAGTTCCTCTTCACTTTCTGCCATAAGGGTGGTGTCATCTGCATATCTGAGGTTATTGATATTTCTCCTGGCAATCTTGATTCCAGCTTGTGTTTTTTCCAGCCCAGCGTTTCTCATGATGTACTCTGTGTATGAGTTAAATAAACAGGGTGACAATATACAGCCTTGACGAACTCCTTTTCCTATTTGGAACCAGTTTGTTGTTCCATGTCCAGTTCTAACTGTTGCTTCCTGACCTGCATACAGATTTCTCAAGAGGCAGGTCAGGTGGTCTGGTATTCCCATCTCTTGAAGAATCTTCCACAGTTCATTGTGATTCACACAGTCAAAGGCTTTGGCATAGTCAATAAAGCAGAAATAGATGTTTTTCTGGAACTTTCTTGCTTTTTTGATGATCCAGCAGATGTTGGCAATTTGAGCTCTGGTTCCTCTGCCTTTTCTAAAACCAGCTTGAACATCTGGAAGTTCACAGTTCACGTATTGCTGAAGCCTGACTTGGAGGATTTTGAGCATTTCTTTACTAGTGTGTGAGAAGAGTGCAATTGTGCGGTAGTTTGAGCATTCTTTGGCATTGCCTTTGGGATTGGAATGAAAACTGACCTTTTCCAGTCCTGTGGCCACTGCTGAGTTTTCCAGTTTCCTGGCATATTGAGTGAAGCACTGTCATAGCATTACCTTTCAGGATTTGAAAGAGCTCAACTGGAATTCTATCACCTCCACTAGCTTTGTTTATAGTGATGCTTTCTAAGGCCCACTTGACTTCACATTCCGGAATGTCTGGCTCTAGGTGAGTGATCACACCATCGTGATTATCTTGGTCGTTAAGCTCTTTTTTGTACAGTTCTCCTGTGTATTCTTGCCACTTCTTCTTAATATTTTCTGCTTCTGTTAGGTCCATACCATTTCTGTACTTTATTGAGCCCATCTTTCCATGAAATATTCCCTTGGTGTCTCTAATTTTCTTGAAGAGATCTCTAGTCTTCCCCATTCTGTTGTTTTCCTCTATTTCTTTGCATTGATCACTGAGGAAGGCTTTCTTATCTCTCCTTGCTATTTTTTGGAACTCTGCATTCAGATGCTTGTATCATTCATTTTCTCCTTTTCTTTTCGCTTCTCTTCTTTTCACAGCTATTTGTGAGGCATCCTCAGACAGCCATTTTGCTTTTTTGCATTTGTTTTCCATGTGGATGGTCTTGATCCCTGTCTCCTGTACAATGTCACGAACCTCCGTCCATAGTTCATCAGGCATGCTATCAGATCTAGTCCCTTAAATCTATTTCTCACTTCCACTGTATAATCATAAGGGATTTGATTTAGGTCATACCTGATGGTCTAGTGGTTTTCCCTACTTTCTTCAATTTCAGTGTCAATTTGGCAATAAGGAGTTCATGATCTGAGCCACAGTCAGCTCCTGGTCTTGTTTTTGCTGACTTTATATAGCTTCTCCATCTTTGGCTGCAAAGAATATAATCAATCTGATTTTGGTGTTGACCATCTGGTGATGTCCATGTGTAGAGTCTTCTCTTGTGTTGTTGGAAGAGGGTGTTTGCTATGACCAGTGCATTCTCTTGGCAAAACTCTATTAGACTTTGCCCTGCTTCATTCCATACTCCAATAACAAATTTGCCTGTTACTCCAGGTGTTTCTTGACTTCCTACTTTTGCATTCCAGTCCCCTATAATGAAAAGGACATCTTTTTTGGGTGTTAGTTCTAAAAGGTCTTGTAGGTCTTCATAGAACCGTTCAACCTCAGCTTCTTCAGTGTTCCCAAGTAAGATGGTAGGTGTTGTGAGAGGGCATCAGAGGGCAGACACACTGAAACCATAATCACGGAAAACTAGGCAATCTGATCACACAGACCACAGCCTTGTCTAACTCAATGAAACTAAGCCATGCCCTGTGGGGCCACCCAGGATGGGAGGGTCATGCTGGAGAGGTCTGACAGAATGTGGTCCACTGGAGAAGGGAATGGCAAACCACTTCAGTTTCTTGCCTTGAGAACCCCATGAACAGTATGAAAAGGCAAAATGATAGGATACTGAAAGAGGAACTCCCCCAGTCGGTAGGTGCCCAATATGCTACTGTAGATCAGTGGAGAAATAACTCCAGAAATAATGAAGGGATGAAGCCAAAGCAAAAGCAATACCCAGTTGAGGATGTGACTGTTGATAGACACAAGGTCTGATGCTGTAAAGAGCATTATTGCATAGGAACCTGGAATGTCAGGTCCATGAATCAAGGCAAATTGGAAGTGGTCAAACAGAAAATGGCAAGAGTGAACGTCGACATTATAGGAATCAGCGAACTAAAATGGACTGGAATGGGTGAATTTAACTCAGATGACCATTATATCTACTACTGTGGGCAAGATTCCCTTAGAAGAAATGGAGTAGCCATCATGGTCAACAAAAGAGTCTGAAATGCATTACTTGGATTATTAGTGTAAGACACTCCTTTTTATGCTGAGAAATTAAACTTCTATTCTTAGATTTTTAAGTGCTTTGTTTAGAAAAGGACAGATTAAAGAAAAGAAAGAGAAAAGCAGAGTAGGAATTCAAACTGATAAAGATGATGATTAGAAAGAGGAAGGACAAGAACTTTCAGATTGTATACATAGCACATACAGACCTTAAAATTTTGATAGGGCTTATAAATTTCTCCTTTATCACAGGTGGTACCTATGATTTAAAAAATAATCAGAACTAGTTCACACTTACTTCAGACTTGAGCTAAATTGTTTATTGTTGGTGTATGTGAAGACTGTGAACTTCTGTCCATAAGAGAGCTAAGCTAAACAAAGAATATTCATATCATGTTTAGTTTAAAAATAAACACAAATAACACTCCGCCATTCACTGATCTTCTAAGTTTTGGCTGTCTTTACTGAAAAACATCCTTTTAATTATATCCTGAAAACAGCATGGAGAATGACTTTCTTTCACAACCAGTTTTCCCTTGAGGGAAAACTCATGTTCAAAGTACAAACAACATTCCAGTTTCCAACTTAAGGCTACTTAATTTCTGCACAATGATGTCATATTTAAGACTACTGAGCTTGCTCCTGTTCATATCATTTCTCCTGTAGTTCCACATTTTAGGGCCATCCATGGAAAGAGACCCATCATTTTATATAACTACAGAACAACAATGAGAACACTTCTGAAATACAAATACCTTCCAGGTTACAAAAAAATTTCTAAAAGGAATCAAAATTAATATTCCAAGACAATTTTTTGAAATAAAACCTACAAGCTGATTTTAAAATCTGTTGCTAAAGAAAAGATATAAGTCTTGCTAAGAAAATTCTGAGGAAAAAAAAAAAAAAAACCTTGTTAAGTAAAAACAGCTACTCAGTGTCTAAATAAATTACAAGGCTATAATAATTTAAAATGCAGTATTTGGTCAGAGAAACAGATAAGCAGCAAAGGGAGTGAGTCTATGAACAATGGACTGAATATACAGTGACATTTCAAATCAGTAGAGAAGGACAGACAACCCAACTATTCAAAAAAGGCATTAGAACAATATGTATTTTGGAAAAACTAGAATAGTAAGGTACCAATCACACATATGTTTTACAATAATTCTTAGCTGCAGTAACAGCTAACACTCTAAATCTCAGTGACATAACCAAATACTTACTTAGCTCTTGCTCATGTGAAGTTCAATCGGTGGCTGGATACAACCAAGCAGGGACCCTGGCTGATATTAACAGAAATTTCACCATCTTGTAAATCTGTCTTGTAAGGCTGCCCAAGATGTTTAATATCTAGCTGGAAAACAAAGAGAGAAATGTGGAGATTCCCTGGGAAGTTCTATAGGGAAGGTGAAAATCATGTACCCACATTCTTCTGGCCAGCATTTGCCAACTTCAAGGAGGCTGGGAAGTGTAATTTAGACAGGTACCTAACTAAAAGAAGAAATAGATTAAATGAACACTTCTTAGCCAGTTTCTAACATAGTATGTCCTTCTGGTTACCAGGTGCCCTACCTCATAAAGCATACTCCCTCCTTCCCCAAGAGAGAAAACTCAAAATTCCATTCAGTTATTGCAAACAGCTCAAAGGCCAAGATCTCTGAATGTGTGGTTCTTTCCACCAGTTCTGGATATGGCCACTTGAGGTTCCAGTGATACTTGCACTAACAATAAAGTTACAGAAATCTCTCTATTGCCACCAGACCCAATTTACAATGATAAAGCATGGACAGGAGGTTTGTGATATAAATTGCCATCTGGTAAAAGGAATATGGGAGACACACAGAAGGCACTGGTTATGATATCCTTCTGGCAGGCATTTTGAGATCCCTCTTTCTGGTAGTGGGCCACTTTCCTGATAGCAGCTTTTCTATCTAGAAGGAACTACTTATACAGTGTTCTTCATAGCTCTGAATCTACCTTTTTGGAGACTGTTTGGTCCATTATTACATTTGAAATAAATGATGGGGATATTGACTTTCCTGGGAGCCTTTAGTTTTTGCAACTCATCTCTTCTCTAAGCAAGTTTGGGATCCCCCACTCATAATGAAAGAAAATTCAAAGGCTACTGAAATCCAGACTTCCAATTTTGTTGGCATTACAAAAAAGCAAACCACTATTTTTGAGGGAGAGGTATCTATTCACTTACATATGCTAATAGTATCCTTCAAAGTTCTTTCCTAAATATAATTCTCAAGCCCAACTTATTTTTTCCATTTGCCAACATGGCTTAAAGCTATCATGCTTAGGAGGAAATGCCACATCTTAGGTCTGTGTAGACCCAGAAGTCTCAGTGGACATTTGTCCATTATCTCTTATTATTTGGGACTAGAAGTCATGGCTTTTTCATCTTTTTTTTTCTGCTTTCGAACTAACAGATTTTTACTAAATCCCATTTTTCCCCCCCTATCACCCTGTTAAGTCCAGAGTAACAATCAACACTCAATACCACCATTCCATTCTCCAGCCTCTCTCCTTAGTACTATGAGGTCAATAAACATGTCATCTACCTTTTAAGCAATTGCAAATAACCATTTAAAAAAATGTCTTGTCATTGCATGCACAAATCTCCAGTTTTATAGCCTTGGATTATTAGTTTCCATCTTGACTGTATAGTGGACCAATGCTAAGTATATTTTGGATTTTTGTCATAGGAACATTCTTTTTCTAGCAACAATTTCTGTATCAGAGTAATACTTGTACTACAAAAAAAATTCTCACTGGTTTTACACAAAGATGTTTGATAGAGGCTAACTTAAGTCAATTTGGCTTAAGTGGAGGGAAAGGTGGCAAGTATGATTTCCACAGTTATTGCGGTTCCCACATTGATGGTTATTTCTTCATCTTAAAAACAGGGTCCTCTACTGTCTCCCCAGGACTTGACATCTGAGGGTGAAAAGAAGGGTAGAAGATAGATGACAATTTCCTGGGGCAGACCTAGAAGTAGTTTATATAATTTTCACTCATATTCCAATAATTAATTCTTGTTACATGTCCCCAACCTAACTTCAGGAGAGGCTGAGAAACACAAATTCACTGTAACTAACTGGTGTGATTATTTAGCAGTTTGCCCATCAGGGTAAATTCCAGAAATATTAAGCTTGAAAGGTAAACAAAAACCCATAAAAGTTCTAGAGGAAAATGTAGTATAATTATTTAGAGATGTCAAGAACTCTAAAGGGTATGGGAATTCCATAGGTCTACACTGGGCACTCAGGAGAAAGACTGGGGACAGAGCAAAAACTGTTGTTGATGGTGCAGGCCTGAAAGAGGAGAGCTACTACTGAAGCAAGGACACAAATACCTACAAGGATCCTTCTTCCTTACTGAGAAAAAAAGCCTTAAGCCACAATAAGGTCGTCAAACATTGTTAACCAGAACACAGGTACAAAGACTTGCTGTGGGCTGGGGAAGGGTAAAAGGAAAAATACGAAAAACAAGAAACAACTCTGTATCCCTGGGAAGGGTCAAGGCTTCACCCAGATCTCCTAACTTGGGAAGGAACAAGAAACTCCACCACAGATACAATGACTGTTTAACTGTCACAAGCAAAAGGGGCAGGATCACTGAGAAAGCCACAAACCCAAGATCCAGTCATGTTTAACTATGAAAACCAGAGAAAAAAAAATTTATAGTGTGAAAACTACAGAAAAACATTGAAGCATCAAGAGCTCAAACAGTTTTTTCCATGAGTTCTTTTTGAGGAATCTGCTAGAAAATGAACTTTATCCAACAAAAGATGACTGAGAAAACTTCAGCAATTTAGCTTTAACATACTTAATTGTAAATCTAAGCCTAAAATGAAGGTGGGGATAAGGGAACAATATGTTATATAATAATGCTCTATGTTATGTGTTGTATCTCCTAATGAAGTAAAAACAACAAAACTAAAAACTGGAAGAGAATGCAGATGGAAGGAGGAAAGTAGAATAAACCCATTAGTTGTGGTTTAGGCAACAAGTGAAACTTAAGAGATGTCACTGAAAATGGATAATACAGATTGTGAATTAAAAAAAAAAATACAGGACTAAAGGCATTAAATAAAGGTAGAAGCACAAAGATAACTACCAAAACGGAAATACCGGCTTTTCTAAACATCAAATTTAGGAATCTCTTTCTAAAAAAGAGAACATAGCAGACATTATGGAGAGGAACAAAATGAATATAATAATTATTGCCTGAGAGGATGAGAAGGTTGGACAGCATCAATGACTCAACGGACTTGAAAATGAGCAAACTCCAGGGACACAGTGAAGGTCAGGGAAGTCTAGAGCATTGCAGTTCATGCGGTTGCAGAGTTGGACATGACTGAACAAAAATAGCATAAGATAATCTGAAAGAGTTGAAAGCAATCATATTCATTTTATTAACAACTGTGAAAGGGTTTAATTTGATTATACAGAAAGATTTTCAAGCTGGCTCATAAAGGCTCAACAAAATGCTCTTTTCAAGAGACATATCTGAAACAGAATGATTCAGAAAGACTAAAAATCAAAGGATAGTCAAAGGTGTTTCAGACAAATGGAAACACAAAGAACACATGGACAGCAAAATTGATATCAAAGTAGAAAGAAAGTAGCAGAGTAAGATTTTCTATGATCCCAAATGTATATATAAAAATTAAAATAATAGTAAATACAGAGGACCCAGTACATCTGAATACATCAAATAAGTGATAGACAAACATGATGGAAACATGAATGACAAAAATCAAGACAACTGACAATGTATGGGGCTATTTTTAATACAACTACATACACATTTACCTTCTAACCTAACAGTATTACTTCTAGGAACTTACTTCAAAGACACCCTCCAACAATATGAAAATACACAGTTGGTTCATATTTTATTTGAAAATTGCTTACAGTTGTAAAATATGAAAAATAACCAAAGGCTCATACATGGTGGTGGTGGTGGTGTAGTTGCTAAGTCGTGTCCGACTCTTGCGACCCCATGGACTGGAGCCTGCCAGACTCCTCTGTCCATGGGATTCTCCAGGCAAAAATACTGGAGTGGGTTGCTATTCCCTTCTCCAAGACTCATACATAAGTGAGTGAATAAATAGATCTACTCAATGATGTGTGATGCTATTGCTATTCTGTAATGGCTTAAACAAAAATAAACATAATCTAATAGTTCTAAAGTCTGACATGGGTCTCAGTGGGCTAAAATCAGAGTTTCAGCAGGGCTGTGTTCCTCTTTAGAGGCACTCAGGTAGGGTCCTTCCCATGGCTCATTCAGGTTGTTAGCAGAATTCAGTTTTTTGAGGTGGTAGGCCTGAGATTCCCATTTTCTTCTTGGATGTCAACGGAAGGCTTCTAGAAGCCACCAGCTTTCCTCAGGTTGTGATTCTTTCTCTGTCTTCAGAGCAAGCAACAGTGGATACAGCCCCTCTCACACACCTGGCCATGCTCCAGGTGCTGTGCACTACATCCTCGATACTTTTTTGTTCCTAGCAGTTTGAACCTCTTAATCCCCTTCACCTATCTTGCCCCTCCCCCACCTCTCTCCCCTTGGTAACCACTAGCCTGGTCTCCATATCTGTGTCCATTTCTATTCTGTTATATTCACTAGTTTTATTTTAAAGAAGGAAGACCTCTATGGACAGATCTGTAGAGATTTACAGAATATGTTGGGTTGGCCTTTGGTTTTTAACTAAAAATAAGACACATTTTTCATTTTCACCAAGAACTTTATTGAACAACACATTCACTATGTTGTTCCACTACCTTCTGGCATTTTTCAGGCAACTTTGTCATTCCATCATCCCAAAACTTTCTCTCTTTTTGAGCAAAGAACTATTCCAGGTGCCTTTTCAGTCTTCTAGGAAACGGAAGCTTTTTGCATTAAGAGAATTTTGTAAAGACTGAAATAACTGGACATGTGAAGGTGCAATGTCTGGTGAAAATGGTAGATGAATCAGAACTTCCCAGCCAGGCTTTAACAGTTTTTATCTGGTCATCAAAGAAATATGCAGTCTTATGGTAAGCTGATTATGCATTTTCTGTTGACTAATTCCAGACACTATTCTTTGAGTGCTTTCAGTTGGTCTAACTGGGAGCAATATTTGTTGGAAATAATCATTTGGTTTTCCAGAAGGTGCTCATAAGAGGACTCCCTTTCAATCACACCATATACACAACATCACCTTCTTTGGATAAAGTTTGGCCTTTGGTGTGGTTGGTGGTTCATTTTGCTTGCCGCAGGATCTCTTCTGTTCTACAACATTATACAGTATTCACTTTTCATCACTTATCACAATTTGTTTTAAAAACACAATATTTTCATTACTTTGAGGTAGAGAATTGCATGCAGAAATATAGTCAAGAAGGTTTTTTCACTTATGTGGAACCCAAATGTCAAAGAGATTAACTTGGCCAAGTTCGTGCAAATTATTTTCAACACTTGAGTTGGATATTCTGGGTATGTTGGCTATCTCCTGTGTGGTAAAATATTGATTATTCTCAATTAATGTCTATTTGATTGCTATCACTTCAACTGGTCTACCTGAAGACCATGGAAGATTTTTCAGCGAAAAATGTCCAGAATGAAACTTTGTAAACCATTTTTGACATGTCTGATCATTCACAGAACCTTCTTCATACACTGTACAAATCTTTTTCACATATTAGTTGTTTTCACCTTTCTTGAAATAATAAAGCATAATATGCCAAAAATGTTGCTTTCCCCATCTTCAATATTAAAATGGCTATACAAAAATTCACCAATTTTGATAAGTTTTTAATGCATGCTGATATGACAGCTGTCACAATATAATCTAACAAAATTGTTTTGAACAATGTTAAGGACAACTAAGCATTAACAAGAGCCATCTTATGGAAAAAAACAAATGAACTTTTGGACCAACCCAACATTTTTAAATGAAGAACGTGAACGTGAAGTTGCTCAGTTGTGTCCGACTCTTTGCGACCCCATGGATACCAGGCTTCTCTGTCCATGGAATTTTTCTAGGCAAGAGTACTGGAGTGGGTTGCCATCTCCTTCTCCAGGGAATCTTCCCAACCCAGGGATCAAACCCAGGTCTCCTGCATTGTAGACAGACGCTTTACTGTCTGAGCCACCAGGGAAGTCCTTTTTTAAATGAAGAAACCAAGGATTATACAAGCATCTAGAAAATTTCAATTTTTATGTAAGAAAGGGGAAATAAAAAATTAACATTTATTAGTCTGCAAATAAAAACACAGGAAGAATACACTAAGGATGAATGAGGCTGATTATCTACATGGGGAGGGAGGGCTTGGGGTGAAACGGAAATAAACAATTTGAAGAGCAGAGCTGCCACTTCTCTGAGTATACTGTTTTATGGAGCTCTTAACATACAGAACAATATTAACGTTTCACATACATAAAGAAAAAAGTAAATACAATTACCAAGGATATAGAAAATAATCCTTAAAATAAATTACAATCAGAAATATTTGAACTAAAATGCATTTCAAATGAAGTACTATATGGAAGGAAGAAGAGTGGGGGAAAAAATACACTAACCCAGGTAAAATGTTATTATTATTTTAAAAAAATGAGATATAATTCACATACAGTAATATGCATCCTTACAAAGCATACAATTCAGTGGATTTTTGTATATTCACAAAGTTGTGGAACCAACACTACAATATCCAATTTCAGAACACATCCAGTCCTTAAAGAAATGTCACATCCATTAACAGGCACTCCCTATTCCTCTCCCCCTCAGCCCTTCTCAGCCACTAACCTACTTTTGATCTCAATGGATTTACCTATTCCAGACATTTCACATAAACAGAACTCTAATTCATCCATGTCACAATATGTATCAATACTTCATTCTTTTTTAATGGCTCAATAATATGCCACTGCATGTATATACCATTTATCCAGTCATCAACGGATGGATATTTGGGTTCTTTCCCCTTTTTCTCTATTATGAATAATGCTCCCATGAACATTTGCATTCAATTTTTTTTCCTTTAAATATGTTTTCAATTCTCTTGGGGGTACACCACTATACTGGAAATGTGGGGTCATATTAGACTCTCATTATGCCTATATTAACACGCTTGATGGTATCCCCATGGATCTTCAAGAGTCTACTAACTTTCATTATTTATTTTCAACTGATGAATTGTGAGCTTCAGTCAATCCTTCCTAACTGCTCAAATGTACTGTCGAACCCGTGTGTTGACATTTTTGTTTCAGTAATGTATTTTTCAATTTCTAGAATTTTTTCTTTCTTCTTTATAATTTCTATCTCATTACTTATATTCTCTATTTGATAAGAATAGTTCTCAAACTTTCTCTTAGACTTTTAGTATTGTTTCCTTTTGTTCACATTTAAAATAGCCTATTTAAAGTTTTTATCAAATAAATTCAAAGTCTGGGCCTATTTGGGACAGTTTGTATAGACTTTTTTTTCTCCTTGTATATGAGCCATATGCTGTGTATGTGTTACAACATTCTGTTGAAAACTAGACATTTTAAATAACAATGTATGTTGCAACTCTAAAAATCAGATATTCTCTTCTCCTTAGGGTTTGTTGTTGCTATTTTTTGTTGCTGTTTGTCTAGTGACTTTTCTTAACTATTTTTGTGAAATCTGTATTCTTTGTTGTATATGGCCACTAAAGTCTCTGCTTCATTTGCTTAGTGGTATGCTAATAACTGGACAAAGATTCCCTTAATGCCTGGAATTGATACTTCACTAACTTTGTTGAGAGCCTGTGTTGGGGTACATCTTCAACACTTGGCCAGGAAGTTGACAATTCCACACTAGCCATCACTTCCCGCTTATGTAGAACTCCCAAAGTCAACCAGAAGTGAGGGTTTAGGGCCTTCTCAACACTTTCCTGAACATGCACATAATCCTGTCATTCATATGACTTTCTTAATTCCAGGAAATATGTCAAAACTTATCAAAGTTCCCAAGGATAGTGAATTTTCCAGATTTCCTTTTAAACTGTTTGATTAACTTCTGTCTTTCCCAACTTATTCACTGCCTTGGGAAGTTGTGATGTTAAACAACTGCCTCTAACTGATTTCAAAAAGTGATCTCAGGAAAAAGGCTTTTCACATTGGGCAAGCTCTTAGCCAAGTTAGTTAAAGACAGAATTGCCATGGGGTGTTCCAGTGAACTACCTTACTGGTCAAATAAAGATAATTCTCAGGGAATTTGAAAAAGTTCTTTGAAAAAGTTCCAACCTTTTTCTGGCTCCTCCAGTATCTGTCAGGCTGCAGGTTTTCATCATGATTGTGGGCTGCTGATTTTCAAGACACCATGGACTTGGGGAGTGGGGAATGAGAATAGAGCAAGTTAAAATGTCACAAAGATACTCTATCAAGTTTCAGCCATTTTTAATAAATAACAACCCTTAGTAAACTTTTGGTTAATTCTGCAGTTCTGAAAACGTCAATTCTGACACTATGAACAGCTTTCTCCACTGCTTTTAGAGGAGAAAGGTAATTCTTGCATGTCCTTAGTCAGCCATTTTTGCTAACAATATCCCAGATAACTTGCAAACTTAGTTTTGAAACCATACGCCCTCAGGCTAAAGAAAAAAGAACTTCAAACATAAATTAGTTTGGCTAATTTATTTAGCCAAATATACTTGTGTTTTGCAGAGGTATCAACCAGCAATTTTGAACTGAACTTCTGTGTACTCTGGGGCTGAGAAAATAAATATATTGTGGAAACTAAGAAACCACCTTCCTCACTACTACAGAAAGGACTTACATGCCAAAAAAACACAGGAAACAACTTGAAGGGGCTTCCACTAAGCAAAGTAAGGATAAACCAAGCATCGATATAAAGAACTTCTATTTCCTACCATTACAAAATAACAGGAATTAGATTTATTTTTCTATATTAAACTAGAAAACTGGACAAAACAGATGTGAAACAAAGGTTTCAGGCAATGGACAAAGAGCAGTACAGGATATTAATACCTGAGAGAAAACACAAATGAGTGCTCTAAGTGCACAGCTCACTGGTTGAAGAGTTTCCAAATTATAATGCAAGAGGAAGGGACATCAAAATAGCGCAACAGCTTTACTTAGGAGACAGTTCAAAGTTTAGGTAGGTTTATGTGACTAGAATTTGTGAGGCAAAAAAAAGAGGAAAGAGATGCACAGAGAGGAGGAAGCGCTCTGGAGGTCTATACAATGATTCCCTGAAATCAATCATATTAGACCGATCTGCATAAAGTATATAAAGAATCTAACAGGGCCAGGGGAAAAAAGTCACTAGACAAGAATTAGTGGAAACATCCTAACATAGGTCCAGGTACACTCTGCTTTCACCAGACACAACAGAAAAATTTCCTAAGAGACAAAGAATTAGGCAGAGTTCTTAGAATGGTAATGCCTCAACAGTGGCACCAAATGAGCCCCAGACCAAGATTTCATAACCTTGGTACTGCTGAAATTCTGGGTGTGGTACTTATTTCTTGCATATATAATAGAATATTTAGCAGCATCCCTGGCCTATATCCACTAGATGCAACATTGTTCCCAGATGTGACACTCAAAGTATCTCTGCTGCTGCTGCTAAGTCACCTCAGTCCTGTCTGACTCTGTGTGACCCCAGACAGCAGTCCACCAGGCTGCCCTGTCCCTGGGATTCTTCAGGCAAGAACATTGGAGTGGGTTGCCATTTCCTTCTCCAGTGCATGAAAGTGAAAAGTGAAAGTGAAGTCGCTCAGTCGTGTCTGACTCTTAGCGGCCCCATGGACTGCAGCCTACCAGGCTCCTCCGTCCATGCGATTTTCCAGGCAAGAGTACTGGAGTGGGGTGCCATTGCCTTCTCCACAAAATATCTCTAGGCAATGCCAAATATACCTTGTTGGTACAAACTGCCCCAAGAGAATGACTGCAGACAAGATCATTAAAACAGCTATTAATATTCCAGGAAGTAGAGAAAATCATAAACATGATACAAAGAAAAACAGAAATTTTAGTAAAATCAATAACAATGCACTACAGGGTTAAATGTAGAAGCAAAATGTATATAAACAATAGTACAAAAGCTTGGGGAGAAATGTGACATTTACTACAGTACGGTGTTTGGATCGTATGTAAAGTGGTATAAATACTACTTGAGATGTATACTATAATAAATCTTATAATCCAATGATCGATAAAATGAATAAAAAATAGCCAATTAATAAAAAAAATAATAGAAAAGGAGAAAAGTACCCATGAGAAAATACTGAAATACATTTAAAAGCTCAATTAACAGGAAAAAAATGTAAGATTCTCCCTTATTCTAAAAAGCCATCTAGTAAGTATAGAAAAACAGTGAAATAAAAAAAATCATAATTTAAACCACTATAGCAATAATTATTTCAGGTTAAGAATTATGAATGAATGTTAAAACTAGTGCATGAAAGTTTCAAGACAGTTTCACACAGTATCAAAGTATGTCCCCACAAGATAATTATTCATGACAAAGAGAAAATAGTAATCCTGCAGTGGAAAAACCATATAAATACCACTTAAAACAAGTAAGCAGAGTTAACATCACCAGTAAAGGCCCAGCCATATCAACATCATCACCTAACCTCAGATATGATGCAACAGGACAAATGCAACATTCTTTCTGCAACATTCCTGCCAAAAGTACATAACTTGAACATGAAAATGTGAATATTAGACAAGCCCAAATAAAAGCACACCGCAAAATAACTGATGTGCACTTTTGAAAAAGGTCAATGTCATGAAATCCTAAGACAGACTGAGGTACTTTTTCCAACCAAAGAGAGATAACTGAATGTAAGGTGACAACTGGATGTAAGGCTTGATGCTGGATTTTTCTGTTGCCATAAAAAGACACTGGGACAATTGGCAAAATCTTAACATTTGATAACTGAAGTGTGGTAATACAAAAGAACAAAGAATGACTTTGTTTTTAGAGAGAGGCTGTAAACAGCATAGAGAAAAAGAAGAAATGGTAAAA
>NW_011494807.1:2269595-2275732 GCF_000754665.1 Bison bison bison | reverse complement strand
GAAATGGTAAAAGGATGAGAGGAAGAGAGCAGATGGAGAGGGAGACAGGGATAAAATGAGGAAAAGAGAGATGAAGGGATAAAGATTATAAAAAAGGAAGGAGAGAAAGGGGAAAAGGAAGGAAAAAAGGAGGCGAGAAGGGAGTATGAGAGCCAAAGATAAAGTAGATACGGAAAAATGTTAATATTGGGGGAATTCGGGTGACGGATGCTGTGCAGTAAAGAACCTGGCCTTGCCCAAAGAGAGAAACGGCCTTTGCCTTCAGCTTCTTGAGGCACTCTATGTCATACCTGATAGGAGTGTCCTTGTTTAGAGCAGGGGTTGGCTGCACTACAAAAGACCTCATTTAGGATGAGCCTTCGGGTCACATGATATTATCAATCTATCTGAAACCATCACATGGGCAATCAACTGAGCATGTCTATATATGAAAGATACAATAAAAACTCTGGACACTAAAACTCCAGTGAGCTTTTCAGATTGGCAACACTGTACATATTGATGCAACGATGGTAATGCAACTTGAGGACAACAGAAACATTGCTTTTAGAACCCTCATGGACTTTGCCCTATGCATCTCTTCCCTTGGCTGGTTATAATCTGTACTCTTTACTTGTAATGAACTATCTGTTGTTGTTCAGTTGCTGAACTGTATAATGAACTGTAACTAGGAATATAATAGGTTTTAGTGAGTTCTGCAAGCACATGTTTGAATCTGACAGTATTTGGGGAGCCCTCCCCTGCAATTTCCAAACCTGCAGTTGGTGTCAGAAGTGAGCAGTCTTGTGTGGCTTCTTTCTTCTAACTTTGTAGTCAAACCCTAACTCCTTGAAGTTAGGATTAGAAGTGTTGGGTCGATGAATAGTGCTCTCAACCTCATGGTTTAGCTAAATCTGGGTAGGGACAGAAACATTATTTTTCAACTTTCTTAGAGTAGTTTTTCATAATTAAACTTTCAATTCAAATTAATTTCAATGTGACGTAATTTTGTATGTAACTGTAAACAAACTTAAAATAAAAAACAAATTTTGCATTTAACACAGCAAAAATAATTTTATTTCCATATAACCTCTTGAATTCTACTGCTTTAGTTATCTAAACTCTTAAGCATTTGAAAAAGATAAAAATGACTTTCCAGAGTTCCTGAATTCCTACCACCAGAAAGCTTTATTTCATCATTAATAGGATCAATGCATAAAAACATAGAATTTAGTTAGCATTACTTAGTTAACCAAGAACTTTAATTTCTCCCAGTAGCAAGAAGTGAAACATTTGAAGGGATTTTTAAAATTCTGTTTTCCTTTTAAATAACAGTACTATGAAACATAAAGCAGTCCCATCTTCAGTGAGTTATAACCTCTGCTTAGCTATCAGTGAAAATGCTTCTGTAATTATATCTCCTTCAGAATTTGCTCTTGTAAATTCCAAACCTATGATTCCTCAAAAACTGTTTCTATAAAGAACACATGTCTAGTATGTTATATATTTATGATTTTACAGAAATTTTATATGCAGTAAAACCAATTTTTGGTTGGTTGCAACATTTGAACATGAATGCTGCCCAAATAACTAAACATAATTCAGAAATCCAAAAATTTCCTTGGAAACTATTTTAAACAGTCAAAAACTAAAAAATTACAAATAATTAAAACTATAATAAAAACTAATATTTACTTATATAACTTATTATCTGTATACCCATAATAAAAGTTATCATCTTAGTTTTGCTAACAAGAGTATCTTCCAGTAAAAATAGTCTGTTTTAAATAGCTACACTTTCCTCATATTTTTGCATTATTATTTCAAATATCACTCAACATTTATTTTCAAAGTAACGAAACACAGAGCTGACCTAGTGAAATACACTTCGTGATAAAACCAAATGAGAAAATGTGAGATAGCTATCATCTCAAAATTCTTTTATAGAGGGACAGCAGTCTAGACATATTTAAAATTAAGTATGTACTTGATCAACAGAAGCTTAAACATACATGAACACACGTAAAAAAATAAAGACAAAATCAACTCATTTCTATAACCCATTCAGAGACTTACTTAAATATATATTTTAATAATGAGCTAGTTTAAAAAATAAGAAGAAAATCAAATTTAGACAGAGAAGTTAACAAAAATATAGTACTGATCAATCATCAAAGGTAATTTTTTTCCCCTGAAACACAGCAATTTTGGATTGCTGTTCTTTTCGCCGCCGGCTTGCTTCCCATGAAGGATGAAGAGGCAGCTGTGATTTCTGTTTTGTATTTTCAAATCCTCTTTGTGCTTTCTTATTAAACTGATTCTTGTTCTGAGGTTCAATGTGCTGAAAATCTGTAGGAGAAAACAAAATTAATGAAAACTAAGTCTATACATAAATAGCATAGAAGACAAAAACATTTTATCTTCTCAAACCAGTATTTAAGGAAGAAATTTAGTTTTACTTAAGTAGAATACCTCACACTGTTAAAAAATCTAAGCCCTACTGGGAACTTTGAACTTGAAATACACATATGGCCAGTGATTTTGGGACACATGCTTTCTGTTGTCAATAAATGTTTGTTGCATGCCTCCTAGTATATGCTGTTCTATCTTTTTACATTGACATTAAGGAAACAGTCCAGACAACACATAAGGAAACAAAATTTTAAAAGTGGAATATTTTGTATTTTTAAAGGAATATGATTCATTGGCATATGATATCTGTGTGTGGAGCAATGCAGCCAGAAAACTCACATGTTTTAACTAAAATACTGAATTCAACAGTGTGGATAGGTGAGCTGTTTAAAGGGCTATTAATTGATTCCACTCCCTTCTGTTACTGAACAAAAAATTTGTGACTGCAAGGTAACTGCTATATCTACTCAAATTTAAGACACTGTTCTTTTTGACCATAATATAAGTTATCCACCAAATATGAGGGTGGCAATTTGTAATCTAGGTCTTACCTCTTTCATTATGAGAAACTTCTATTACATTATTTTGAACAAAGTACTGGGAGACATACGGGCCTGGATGGACTGAATCAATGCACATTTATAGGATCAGAAAGACAAGGCAAAAAATTTAATACCGATTTATTAATCAGTCCTAGGGGTGCATAATTTCTCCACTGCTAGTTAGCCATCATTGTCAAGAAGCCTTTTAAAGATCTTAAAAAATGTCATAATGTTATTGAAACAAGTGTACAATTGGGATAAATTTCCAAAGATCACTGCACACAGATTCAAAACATCCCATATCTTGTACAAATCACATGTGCTCTAGAAATCTGTTATAATACTCCAAGAGTGCCTATAGTGATAAAGAGTGAAGAATTAAAATGTTAAATGAAACCATTTCATGTAACTTAAAATTTGAATAAGATAGTATTTCTAAACTGGTATGTATTTTAATAACTATGTAAGGCATACTTGGATGTGAAAATAAATGGATAAATTAAATATCATAAATTTATAAGCTAAGTAGAAACAAAAACACGTTCTACTTATGCCTTCTCATTAGGAAGATGTGGGAATTTTTTAATTTGCAGCTATTCCGTATTTGTGAATATAAGGCCACGTATTTCCCAATGACTTTATACAGTCATTAAAATAACATAAAAATGTGGCATGGGTTTTGCAGTTCTGTAGTAGGTAGTACGGCACCCCACTCCAGTACTCTTGCCTGGAGAATCCCATGGATGGAGGAGCCTGGTGGGCTGCAGTCCATGGGGTCGCTAAGAGTCGGACATGACTGAGCGACTTCACTTTCACTTTTCACTTTCATGCATTGGAGAAGGAAATGGCAACCCACTCCAGTGTTCTTGCCTGGAGAATCCCAGGGATGGGGGAGCCTGGTGGGCTGCCGTCTATGGGGTCGCACAGAGTCGGACACGACTGAAGTGACTTAGCAGCAGCAGCAGCAGTAGGTAGTAAGGAAATGATATCTAAGGCTGCAAGTGAGTATCCTATGTGTCACAAGTGAGCATCCTATGTGTGAGTATCCTATTTGTTAGTGAGTATCCTATGTGTTAGGAAAAAGTAAAACTGTTGTTAGTTAAAACTTGGGAAGCAGGCTACATGCTTATGGAACTGCAGCACAAGGTAAGTGTCTGGAAAGAATAAAAAGATTAGTGTACTGATGGCTCTTTGGCAAAGTACTAAAAAGAAAAAGAGAACAGTTCAAAAAAAACTGGCCAGTTCACAGGCAGATACAAAAGGGAAAAGAGGGTACAGATATTGGGCATTTAAGGTTTAGAAAAGCCTTTGGACTCCAAACTGTGAGAGATAAGACTGAGAAAGATTTTAAGCAGTAATGACCTACAGAGATGTAGCCCTGTAGCAGTGCTAAGAGTAAAGGTATGGCTCTCTCATGAATGCAAAGAAGAGAAGCAGAAGGCAAAGGAGAAAAGGAAAGATATACCCATTTGAAGCCAGAGCTCCAAAGAATAGCATGGAGAGATAAGAAAACCATCCTCAGTGATTCATGCAAAGAAATAGAGGAAAACAACAGAATGGAAAAGGCTAGAGATCTCATCAAGAAAATTAAAGATACCAAGGGAACATTTCATGCAAAGATGGGCACAATAAAGGACAGAAACAGTATGGACCTAACAGAAGCACAAGATACTAAAGAAGAGGTGGCAAGAATACACAGAAGAACTGTAAAAAAAAAATCTTCATGACCCAGATAACCGCAATGGTGTGATCATTGACCGAGACCCAGATATCCTGGAATGCGAAATCAAGTGGGCCTTAGGAAACATCACTACGAACAAAGCTAGTGGAGGTGATGGAATTCCAGTTGAGCTATTTCAAATCCTAAAAGATGATGCTGTGGAAGTGCTGCACTCAATATGTCAGCAAGTTTGGAAAACTCAGCAATGGCCACAAGACTGGAAAAGGTCAGTTTTCATTCCAATCTCAAAGAAAGGCAATGACAAAGAATGCTCAAACTACCGCACAATTGCACTCATCTCACATGCTAGTAAAGTAACGCTCAAAATTCTCCAAGCCAGGCTTCAGCAATACGTGAACCATGAACTTCCAGATGTTCAAGCTGGTTTTAGAAAAGGCAGAGGAATCAGAGATCAAACTGCCAACATCCATTGGATCATGACAAAACCAATGAATTCCAGAAAAACATCTGCTTTATTGACTACACTAAAGCCTGACTGTGTGGATCACAACAAACTGTGGAAAATTCTTCAAGAGATAGGAATACCAGATCAGCTTGCCTGCCTCCTGAGAAATCTGTATGCAGGTCAAGAAGCAACTGTTAGAAATGGACATGGAACAACAGTCAGTCAGTCAGTTCAGTCGCTCAGTGGTTTCCGACTCTTCGCGACCCCATGAATCGCAGCACTCCAGGCCTCTCTGTCCATCACCAACTCCCGGAGTTCACCCAGACCCACGTCCATCGAGTCAGTGATGCCATCCAGCAATCTCATCCTCTGTCGTCCCCTTCTCCTCCTGCCCCCAATCCCTCCCAGCATCAGAGTCTTTTCCAATGAGTCAGCTCTTCGCATGAGGTGGCCAAAGTATTGGAGTTTCAGCTTCAGCATCATTCCCTCCAAAGAAATCCCAGGGCTGATCTCCTTCAGAATGGACTGGTTGGATCTCCTTGCAGTCCAAGGGACTCTCAAGAGTCTTCACCAACACCACAGTTCAAAAGCATCAATTCTTCGGCGCTCAGCCTTCTTCACAGTCCAACTCTCACATCCATACATGACCACAGGAAAAACCATAGCCTTGACTAGACGGACCTTTGTTGGCAAAGTAATGTCTCTGCTTTTCAATATGCTATCTAGGTTGGTTATAACTTTCCTTCCAAGGAGTAAGCATCTTTTAATTTCATGGCTGCAGTCACCATCTGCAGTGATTTTGGAGCCCCCAAAAATAAAGTCTGACAGTGTTTCCACTGTTTCCCCAGACTGGTTACAAATCAGGAAAGGAGTACGTCAAGGCTGTATATTGTCACCCTAGTATTTCAACTCATAGGCAGAGTACATCATGTGAAATGCTAGGCTGGATGAAGCACAAGCTGGAATCAAGATTGCTGGGAGAAGTATCAATAACCTCAGATATGCAGGTGACACCACCCTTATGGCAGAAAGTGAAGAAGAACTAAAAAGCCTCTTGATGAAAGTGAAACAGAAGAGT
>NW_011494807.1:2252133-2269471 GCF_000754665.1 Bison bison bison | reverse complement strand
ACAGAAGAGTGAAAAAGTTGGCTTAAAGCTCAACATTCAGAAAACGAAGATCATGGCATCTGGTCCCATCACTTCATGGCAAATAGATGGGGAAACAATGGAAACAGCAAGAGAGTTTATTTTGGGGGTTCCAAAATCACTGCAGATGGTGACTGCAGCCATGAAATTAAAAGACGCTTGCAAAAGCGTCTGCCTACAATGCAGGAGACCTGGGTTCGATTCCTGGGTCAGGAAGATCCCCAAGGAAATGGCAACCCACTCCAGTACTCTTGCCTGGATAATCCCATGGGTGGAGAAGCCTGGTGGGCTACAGTCCATGGGGTCGCAAAGAGTCGGACATGACTGAGTGACTTCACTTTACTTCACTTGCTCCTTGGAAGAAAAGCTATGACCAACCTAGACAGCGTATTAAAAAGCAGAGACATTACTTTGCCAATAAAGGTCCATCTATTCAAAGCGATGGTTCTTCCAGTCATCATGTATGGTTGTTAGAGTTGGACTATAAAGAAAGCTGAGTGCTGAAGAATTGACGCTTTTCAACTGTGGTGTTGGCAAAGACTCTTGAGAGTCCCTTGGACTGTAAGGAGATCCAGTCCATCTTAAAAGAAATCAGTCTTGAATATTTATTGGAAAGACTGTTGCTGAAGGTGAAACTCCAATACTTTGGCTACCTGATGCAAAGAACTGACTCATTAGAAAAGACCCTGATGCTGGGAAAGATTGAAGGCGGGAGAAGGGGATGACAGAGGATGAGATGATTGGATGGCATCACCAACTCAATGGACATGAGTTTGAGTAAACTCCGGGAAGTTGCTGATGGACAGGGAGGCCTGGGGTGCTGCAGTCCATGGGCCCGCAAAGAGTCAGACTTGACTGAGTGACTGAACTGAACTGAAATCAAACAGACTCAATATTACTGATAAGTTCTGTCTGTATCTTTCCTACTGGCAGAACATAGAGAGTTAAAAAAACCACCTAATATAAAAAAACAAAAAACTATACTGATAATTACAAGATGCTCTATTTTCATTTCTGTGGGCACAGAATTTATTCAGACTACTAAGCAACCAGGCTTCTCTGGTGGCTCAGTGGTTAAGAATCAGTGTGGGGAGCGAGCTCCGCCCATGGCAAAGGTCATGAGGAAGGAGGCTTGGCATACGCAAAGGCGGGATCAAGCCTCAGGAGTCTCCCTGGAAATTCTCGAGCAATCTACCCCCAAAACCAGAGTCTGCCTACTTTCTGCTTTGTGCTTTCACCTACACCTCTGACTTTACAGGGGGCTGTCCCCCACTACCTCTCTGAAAAAAGAGTTAGCTTACAGCTCCAGTTAATAATTCCTGGGTGTGACAGTGTTTAACTTACAAACTCCTTTGGAAATCCTCTAGCCTGCCTGAATAGGTTTTTCCGGCCACATGTGATTGTTCAGAGCCTCCCAACTGTGAGAGGCAGATGTTCTAAACTGTCTAAACACAGATTCTTTTGAGTAGTTAAAAGATTGATTAGAAATTGTATTGGTGAAGGGATTTTCACTTGTTGGGCCAATGTTTGCTGCTAAGTTTCCATATCCCTTACCTGCTGTGTCCCTGGCAGTGTATTGATTAATATAATTGGTGTAAGTAGTAGCTTTAATGTTTGTAACCTGGGACCCTTGAGTTAATTCTTTTTCTTGTTATAGCCCACCACACCTTTGCTCTGTAGGAATGCAACTTTATCTAATGCTTTTGGAGGGTGGCTCCTGACCAATCACCTTTAGAGAAAAATAAGTTTTCTGAAGAAAAGGTCTTAAAATGTTAACAGGCCTCCGGGCCAGAAGATGATGCAAATCACCTAAGCTTTTGCATATGATAAGTTTGCAGGAAGAAAGCCTGGCTTGCTGCCTGACTCTACCCCTTCCCCCATTATCCTCTATGCATAACTTAAGGTATAAAAACTACTTTGGAAAATAAAGTACGGGCCTTGTTCACCGGAATTTGGTGTCCCCATGTCGTTCTTTCTTTCACCTTCTAGCTGAACTTTTCCTCTGAGGCAGGGAAGCTCATCAGGCCTACTAATTTTGCCTGGGCTTCTAAGATCTGACCGGGGAGGCCTTAGTGTCTCCTCTCCTTCGGGAGAACGGGAGGACGCCTGCGGCCTTCGTAGGTGACGTAAATTCCCTGCTTTGGAATTTTATTCAGCCTCTTTTCTTCACTGAATTTCTTCACTGAGCTATCCTCATTCTATTACTCTTTATATCCTTAATTAACATTTAATTAAGCAATTGTTTCCTGATCCTCGCCGACGCCGTCCCCGCTTCGAATTCCCTGGATCAGCCGGGGCTGGTCCCCGGCAAATCAGGAGACACAGGTTCAGTCCCTGGCTCGGGAAGACCCCCTGGAGAAGGAAACGGCAACCCACTCCAGTATTCTTGCCTGGGAAATCCCATGGACAGAGGAGCCTGGCAGGCTACAGTCCACGGGGTCACAAAAGACTCAAACACAAAAGTCTCAGACACGACTTCATGACTAAATAACAAGTAAGCAACCAGAGTTTTTCTTCTTTCCTCTTTGGAAAGGAACTGCTCAACTGTATGTGGAAGTCAGGTAGTTATTAGTACATACCCATGGTTTTGCTTCTTGGAACCTGTTCTCTGTGATTTCTAAAAGAAGAAAAACACCATTAGGATATTTAATATTGAAACAAATCTTCTGACTTTAAGAAGACAACATAATAAGAATGTTGATAAAACTCACTTTAAAAACTATCGTGCTCCTTTACCTCCCCCACTAGAAACAATTTAAAAATTATGAAAACCCCATGTTTTAGCTACATCAAAGGTTTGTTAGATCCCAATATCACTATGGGCTTCCTAGATGGCACTAGTAAAGGTGGTGAAGAATCCACCTGCCAATGCAGGAGATGCAAGAGAAATGCGTTTGATCCTTGGGTTGGAAGATCCTCTGGAGTAGGGATTAGCAGCCCCGTTTAGTATTCTTGCCTGGAGAATCCCATGGACAGGGGATGCCGATGGGCTACAGTCCATAGGGTCACAGAGTCAGACGTGACTGAGCGACTGAGCACAGTATCACTACAGAAGTATGTAGGAATCTTTCTCTCAACATCCTTATCGTGACTTTTGGCTATAAAATATCCTGTCTTGGTTACCTTGGATGCTTGAGAACTATCTAGACAAAGAATTTCAAAAATTTTCTTACTGGAACAATGAATCACATGTAACAAAAAGTAAGTTAACAATATTGGGGGAAAGAAAGGGATAGTGGTGTGTAATTTTCAAGTGAGGAAAAAAAATAAATCTTTTGAAGGCAGAGTTGGGAGCTACAAGGACTAATTTAATAATTTTCAAGGCTTCAAAGATGGTTTATGTGTCTTTTCCATACTCTTACTTTCTGGGAAAATTTCAACATCACTTTTTTTGTTTTATTAAAAATTATGCCTAACCTATTTATTATAGAAAAAGTTTACTGAAGAAGATAGCTAACCATGATTTTTATTCTAAAATGTAAATATACCGCCTAACATTAGAATTACAAATGAAATTAAACCTATTGATTTACAACAAAACAGCTGAAAAAAGCAGTGATTACAGAAGGGATAAGGATGACCACCTAGTATAAGCACCACCAAATAGAAAGCAGTCTGGAGATACTTGGTGTTAGGGCAAGCAAGCAGCCTTATATACTGAAACAGGAAAATGTATAAAACAATTGTTTTACAATAATGCTCTAGGTCAACAAGAGAAAAAACAAAACAAAACAAAAATTCACCACAGTCTTTTCAGAAAGTTCTGTTTAGAAAGTGAAATACATGAGACATTTTCAAAAGTTTTCACCAAAAGTTAACTCAAAAGTTTCAAAACTTCAATAAGTGAAGGTATAAACTTAAATTAGCTAGATATTAAATTAGATAAATTATTTATCTATCTCATTTTCTGATGAGGCTGGAAGAATTTGGCTTTATCATACGTATATTTGAATATATTACTCCAATATAAAGTTGGAGACGGCCAAGTCTAAAGACAAATTCTGTACAAACTAGAATTATATATGAGAGATAGCCATGTCAATGTCAGGGTGTATAGCTATTTCATACCTTTCACAAATTAAGAATTAATAATTATTTCAGAATGAAAAAATATTCTTACCTTTCAAGGCTCTTAGATCCAGATAAAGACTGGAAAAACACTGATTCAAACCTCCTTGCCTCTGTACGTGGCTTGTTTTTATCATTTTGTAAATTTTGATGGGTTTCAAGTATACCTTCTTCAAGCAACAATTTTTTGGGGGGGTTTTGTTCCTTATCTGAAAAACGACAACTACTTTCCTTCTTTCGTGCCCGTTTGACTTTCCCAATGAAGAAGTCATCACCACTATCACTATCCTCAGACATGGAAGACTGTTTGTAAAACCTTTCTTCTGTGCTATCATCAAAATATTCCTTCTCTTCTTCATATAATTCTTCTCCATCACTGTCAACATCAAGTGAGCTACTGGACTCTTTCATTTTTTTGGTTTTACTTAATGCTTTCATTTTGGGGTCAGAAGGTGTCTTCTGGGATGCTGAGGAAGCTGGAGAATCTTTTCCGGAAGGCTTTGATAGAGAATTTGGGACATCCATTGCTTTGGGTCCATGATCCATCTTGGCTATTTTTTCTTTTGAATTATTTATCGGTTTCTTTGCCAATATTTTGGCTTCCTTCTCTTTTTGTTCACGGATAATAGTTCCTTCATGCTGTAACTTGCTGGCATCATCATTTGAACACAAAGTGTCCTTGGAATGATTTTCTTCTGAAGCACTGTTTGATGACTTAACTTCAACAACATTTTGTCTTGCATCTTTAAAGGATTTGACAGCAGCTGCAAGAGAAACAGCACATGACTTGTTTCAGCACTGAAACAAATAATAAAAAACATCACTGTTTTAGTACCATATTTCTTAAATTATTTGGAAATACTTAACAGAATGATTGGAATTTAAATTACATATATATAATAGGTGCAAATTCACAAAGAACTCTATTAACTTTTAGAAAACCAGAACACTTATGAAATGCTCAGAGATATCCATTTTAAATCTCTAAAATTAAATTTATTCTTCCATATATGATGTTAAAAACAGTAAAAACTTCACTGAATATAAATGAATAAAATTTTGCAACTTTAATTTCTATAGCAATAATGTATTAATACAATTTCAGGGTACTATAAATTGTGCTTTCAGGCATAAAAATAATTATCTTCTAATCTGTGTCAGAAGCATTTAGTTCTTTCATTGTATTTTATAATATACAAACATAAATAAAAATTATGTGACTGAATGGCAAGGTAAGTAATAATGTGAATTACATCAATATTTAGAAAGGGCTTGGTGGCTCAGTTGGTAAAAAAATCTGCCTGCAATGTGGGAGACATGGGTTCAATCCCTGGGTTGGAAAGATCCTCTAGAGGAGGGCATAGCAACCCACTTCAGGATTCTTGCCTTGAGAATCTCCATGGACAGAGGAACCTGGCAGGCTACAGTCCATGGGGTTGGAGAGTTGGACACAACTGAGTGACTAAGCACAGCAAAATATTTAGAAAGTCAGTTGTATTTAATATTACCATGAGTATTATCTATTTTAAGAATTTATAAAATTTAGAAAAAACACAATTTTTTAGATATAAAAAAATTTTCAGGTTGTTTCCTACATTTGGAAGCATTTGAAAAGACATTTATAATGTAAAAGATCCTCAAAAGTTAAAAAAAAATCATGAAAGTAAATAAATGAATGGCCATTTATTCAAATTATTTACTGAAAATGGCTTAAGTCATTTAATTCATACCTTTCAGCACATCTATTTTTTTCTTCAGAAGAGGGTGCACTGCTAGTCTAGCAATTGCTCTTTCAGCAGCAGTCGAATCAGGCTGCAAATTGAAATAATAAACACATGGGAATAAAAACTAACACTACTAAGAAGTGAATAAAATGCAACTCGTAATTTTTAAAAGTTAAGAGTTAGGGAACAGAAATTTGTTAATATTCTAACTAGGTAACTCACCTATATAATGCATTCTAAAGATAACATGCTGAAAAAAATACTACTGTTCTTGACAGTTATAATTATGTAATCAATTAACAAATATTCTTTGAGTAATTAATATTGTTCCAGAATTGTGGTAGGCATCATGTGTGATATTTTAAAAAATGTAATATAGATCCTGCAGTCAAAGAGTTTAAAAATCTAGTATAGAATACTAAAATAACATGAACGAATCAAGTAACATATTAGTACTAAGCTGGGTGATAATCCATGACTAATATAACGCCTGAAGTTCCATTTACTAGAGACCTAAAGTTACCAAATACTATATATTTTTATGTTAAATGACTAATACCACTATTTCATTCTCAGAACTTTTCACCAGTGCCTGGCTTATAGCCAACACTTTGTAGATGTTTGATGATGACCGAATGGGATTATATACATATAATGATATGTGTGTGTGTGTGTATGTGTACACACATACACAAACATACAGACACACACATACATAGTATTTATTCATTGAGAAAATTCATAGTTCAGACTACTTTAAATAAATATTATCTGTGGTTGAAACTTCCAAATTTCTACCTCAAGCTCTAACTTGATCTCCAGACTCATATATCCAACTACCTACTTGACATGTTAAAAGAAAATTCTGTGATTTTCTCCTGAAACTTTAAACCTTTTCCCATCTTATTAGATATAAGTTTAATTTTTCTGTTGGTTAAGGGTTAAAACTCATGATTCTTCCATTACGTTTCTCCTTTTTTCACAGCTCACAATAAATCCTTCAGCAAATCCTGTGATTTCATCTGCAAAATCTATCCAGAACCAGTCACTAATCACCATTTCTACTTACTTCCTTTGACCAAATCACCAACACCTCTCACCTGGACCAAAGCAATAAGCCCATAACTAGTCATTCTCCATTGGCTTTTGTTCTTCCACAGACTGTTTTCCATATAGCAGTTACAGTGAAGTTTAAATGTAACCAGATCATGCTACTTCCTTATGGGTTCTTTTGAAAGCTTTACTGCCTTCTGATGCTTAAGCTATCCTTTGCAAGTTCTTCTCTACTTGGCTGATCATTTCATTGTATTCAGGTCTCTGCTCAAATGTTATCTGAATCAACACAACACTTTTCATCACCATTTACTTCACATCACAAGAGGCAGGGACTCTGTCTTACACATTCCTGTAGACCTAGTGCCTAAAACAATAACTGATAATAGTTGGTATTCAATAAACACTCCCTGAAGCATGTAAAAATTTCACTAGTGTGTGAGAGCAGAGCTATCAGCTTTAAACATCTTTATATTTACCCTATTGTTAATAGCCCAATAAGGCTATTTTTCCTCCCAGTCATAAACACAGATGAGTACCTAAGCGAAAGCAAGATAGTAGCTTGAAATCTATTCTGTATGGAGAATTTATCTAGGTAAAAATCACTCAGAAAACAACTTTAGACCTGATGCAAATCCTGTGCTAGGATCACTTGCTGCCTAATTACGGTTTTTATCTTGGGTCAAATGGTATTATCCTCAAGTTTGATACCTAACAAGAAACTGCAAACGTGATCCTAGTTGGAAATAGGAACAAGGGCATTGCAGATATAATTAAGAGGACAGCATACTGGTTTAGGATGGGGCTTAAATCTATTATGACTGGTGTCCCTATAAGGAAGACACGTGGATACAGAGACACAGTAGACAGCAAGAGAATAACACTGAAGTAAAGGTTGGAGGTAGCCTCCCACAAGCCAAGCTGGAAGAAGCTACTGGCTCCACTAAAATGAGGAAGGAAACAAAAAGAGTGAGGAAGGCATGGATATGAGAAATAGGAAATTCAGGCCAAAGAAATGCCCAGGATGGTGACAGGGGATTTAGATTTATATTTAGAATACCTAGTGTTATTAAATATCTTGAGAAGAGATTTCAAAAACCAATGAGGAATTTGGTTTTACATAGAGTACACAATCAACAAAATAAGCATAATAATTATAAACTATAAGTAGAAATATTATACAGAAAAACAAAAGTAATAAACATTCACTAAATGACTCATAGCCAAAGTAACATAATCACTAAATGTTCACCTCATCTAAATCTGACCCAAGCATATTAGGAAGACAGAAGAGATAAAGAGGGTACATATAGGACACAGAGGCTGAAGGAGGAAAGAGATCTAAATCCTTGTAAACCACAGCAGGAAGTCAATAGCTAGTGCTTAAAATGTATTAATATAAACATATTGATGTGGGGGTAAACTCCATAAGAATCAACTGTAACTGAAGGTGGGGGATGACCAATAGAGAACTGTCATTTCTCTCTCTCTCTCTCTCTCTCACACACACACACACACACAAATCTTGTAGAAGTATTTGATTTTCAAAATCAGTGGCTGGCAAACTAACTCATGTGCCAGTTTCTCACCTGCTATCTGCTTTTAAAAATAAAGTTTTATTGGAACATAAAACCAAATTCATTCATCTATGGCTGCACTATGTCACCGTTGTATTGTTCAGTAGTTGTGACAAAGACTGTAAGGCCTAGAAAGCCTAAAATATTTACAATATGGTCCTTTATGGAAAGAGTTAATGTCGCTCTATATTACATGCAAGAAGAATCTTCAGCGGGGATCAACCAAAAACTGATGAAAACAGAAAAAACATTTTTTTTTAAAGCGAGCTCATGATGTCTAAAACTTGAATTTAAAACAAAAACACTGCCCTGACAGTTTTGCTGCCAAATTGAGGCAATGGGTTATAGCCCTAAATGCAGTAAATGTGCTTCCTGAACTGTGATATACTAAGATATTCTGGCTTAGTAGAAACAATTTGGTGTTCAATGCAGAGGCACTATTCTTAATCCTCAGGACTGCTGCTGCTGCTGCTAAGCTGCTTCAGTCGTGTCCGACTCTGTTTGACCCCATAGATGGCAGGCCACCAGGCTCCCCCGTCCCTGGGATTCTCCAGCCAAGAACATTGGAGTGGGTTGCCATTTCCTTCTCCAATGCATGAAAGTGCAAAGTGAAAGTGAAGTCGCTCAGTCGTGTCCAACTCTTAGTGACCCTATGGACTGCAGCCTACCAGGCTCCTCCGTCCATGGGATTTTCCAGGCAGGAGTACTGGAGTGGGGTGCAAATTACATTTTCCCTGGGTAGCTACTAAAAATTCAATTCACTTAAAAGAAAATTCCTGATGATATATGAACAACTGTATCTGTAAAGCAGAAAAACTAGAAAGTAACTATTTTTATCATGTGAGTTAATTTCACATGTTTTAGATAAGAAGTTCTGGGAATCCAAAATAGATTTTGACTAATGTATTCATGTATAATTGTTCAAAGCTATATTTATTACTGTTTCCAAATCTCTGTTTTGACAACTTGCAAAGAGTTTTAACGACCTGGGCGTTTTTCTTTCCAGAGCTAGCTGCATCTTTCCAGTTAGTCAGAAAAAGTTTAAAAGAACAGTGGTAGTACATGCATATCGAGTGTAGACACTAAGTAACACCACCTTGATAAAAATCACTTTACTTTGAATTTACTTAGCAATGCTACTTCTGTTCTCTGGAAAATATCTCAGAGTAATCTAACTTAGTGATCCAATTTCAGTAAATTTTATTTAAATTAAAAAAGAGCCCTAGAATATGATTTAAAATTGTATAATTACATATGACTTCTAATAAATGAAGAGTTATTCTTATTTGTTACATATTGTTTAACTGTATTTTTACGCTGCAACCTTTGCGGTGGACTTATTTGGGAAGAATACCAGGTTATTAAGAAGTGAGATTGAGTAAAAAAGAGTCATTGTATTCCATAATCCTAGGGTTGGCATTCACACTAGTTGTCACAATTGGAGTTATACAGTATATTGCTTATGCACCCACATGTAAACGGTGAATTCAAACAAAAACATTAAGGCTCGAGTCGACAAGTTACACGGGTCTATAAAACTAAGTAGTTACTAATCAGGTATGATTACATAACAATAAGTAGAATTACCTATATCACAGCTTTAGGTTTTGTGATTATATGCAATTTGTGTTTTTAAAGAAAACAATGATATCAGCAAATAAAATTTTTATTATTCTTCTGAAAGTACACTGTTGATGAGTAATTACTTTAAAATAAAGATATATAATGAATTCTCATTCTTTGTGCTTCCTAGCAAACAGCTAGTGTGTGATGACAAGCGCTGGTGGCTCAGATGGTAAAGAATGCAATGTGGGAGAGCCAGGTTCGCTCCCTGGGTCAGGAAGATTGCCTGGAGAAGGGCATGGCAACCCACTCCAGTATTCTTGCCTGGAGAATTTCATGGACAGAGGAAGCTGGCTTGTTGAGGCACTGTCCAGTACTATAAGGCAGTGTCCATGTCCTTAACAGTAGCTAGGAGAAACAGTACTCCATTGGTAGGAATACAATTCTGCTTAAAAAAACATAAGGAGACGAATGAGTTTCTCTAATGGTTTCTCTAATCAATGGTTTCTCTAATGCCAATCCTTTCAAACTCTTTCAGAAAAAAAAAATGAAGGGAGAACATTATTAAAGTACCAAAATTCAGCAACCACCACCCTGATCAGTCAGCAGTCATAAATTTCAAGGTAAGACCCTCCACCAGCAAAAAGAATACAACTTGCTGAAGACTCAGATGATGGCTAGTACTTTTCGGCAATGAAGTATTTTTAAATAAAGGTATGTACATTTTTTAGACATAATGCTATTATACACTTCATCGTCTACAGTAGTACAAACATGACTTTTACATGCACTGGGAAACCAAAAATTTGTGTACTCTTTTATTGTGGTTATTTGCTTTACTGAGGTGGTCTGAAATTGAACACCCAATATCCTCAATGTATGCCAGCAGTTCTTAAAATGTTTGATTTGGATAAAGTCTTAGTTAAAAATATCAAATTTTATATATTAGAGCAAACATTTAAATAAATTCATAAAATTCTCTAAGTAAAAAATTGTCAAATTTAACACTTTAAACTTTTCCTTAACTTTATTCTTAAGAAAGCAATTAGAAAGCATTTATTTAATTTTTTAAGTTCAAATTTTAACAAGAGATTAAAGAAGTAAACAGAATAGAGATCACAGATTTTATCAACAATTAAATTAACAGTATTGACTTGATTTCAAGACCACTTAGCCAGTTAGGAACAAGTGAGAACTCAAAGTCAGGTTTCTAAATTCAATCTAGTATTCTCAACAAGCTTTTCTCTCAACTATTTCAAATTGGGTCATTTTGTGACCCAATTCCAAGACACCCTCAAATCTTTTTGTAAAGAAATTAAATATAAACGTAAAAACAAAAAGAGGCTTATTAATCAAGTGGGCTAAGTTCATACCTTTGGCAGTGTTTGGGGTCTGTGCTGCAATAAGAGATGTCTACATTTTCCTTAAGGCACTGAGGTTAAGTGTAGGAACTCACAAGAGTAAGTACAACAGTCCCTGAAATAAGGGACTTCCAATTCTTTATCTAACTTCCTTACTTCTTTCCCATCCCTTTTCCTTCCTCACTTAAGTTTCTCCCTCTTTATATTTACAGATATCTATATATAAATAGATACAGCTAACAAAACACGTACACTAGAACAAAGTAATGCTCAAAATTCTCCAAGCCAGGCTTCAACTGTATGTGAACCGTGAATTCCAGATGTTCAAGCTCAATTTAGAAAAGGCAGAGGAACCAGAGATGAAATTGCCAACATCCACTGGATCATCGAAAAAGCAAGAGAATTCCAGAAAAACATCTGCTTTGTTGACTATGCTAAAGCCTTTGACTGTATAGACCACAACAAACTCTGGAAAATTCTTCAAGAGATGGGAATACCAGATTACCTTACCCCTGCCTCCTGAGAAATCTGTATGCAGGTTAAGAAGCAACAGTTAGAACTGAAGATGGAATAACAGACTGGTTCCAAACTGGGAAAGGAGTATGACAAGGCTGTAAATTGTCACCCTGCTTATTTAACTTATATGCAGAGTACATCATGCAAAATGCCAGGCCAGATAAAGCACAAACTAGAATCAAGATTGCTTGGAGAAATATGAATAACCTCTGATATACAGATGACACCACACTTAAGGCAGAAAGTGAAGAGGAACTAAAGAGCCTCTTGATGAAAGTGAAAGAGGAGAGTGAAAAAGCTGGCTTAAAACTCAATATTCAAAAAAGTAAGATCAGGCCATCCGGTCCCATCACTTCACAGCAAATAGATGGAGAAACAATGAAAATTGTGACAGACTTTATTTTCTTGGGCTCCCCAATCACTGCAGATGGTGACCGCAGCCATGAAATTAAAAGAATCTTGCTCCTTGAAAGAAAAGCTATGACCAACCTAGACAGCATATTAAAAAGCAGAGACATTACTTTGCCAACAAAAGTCCATCTAATCAAAGCTATGGTTTTTCCAGTCATCATGGATGTGAGAGTTGGACTATAGAGAAAACTAAGCACCAAAGAATTGATGCTTTTGCACTATGGTGTTGGCGAAGACTCGAGCGTCCCATGGACTGTAAAGAGAACCAACCAGCCCATCCTAAAGGAAATCAGTCCTGAATATTCATTGGAAGGTCTGATGTTGAAGCTGAAACTCCAATACTTAGGCCACCTGATGCTGAGAAAGACTGAAGGCAGGAGGAGAAGGGGATGACAGAGGATGAGATGGTTGGATGGCATCACCAACTTGATGGACATGAGTTTGAGCAAGCTCTGGGTGTTGCTGATGGACAGGGAGGCCTGGGGTGCTGCAGTCCATGGGGTCTCAAAGAGTCAGATGTGACTCAACTGAATGACTGATACGTAAGTATGCTTTATTATGTGAAGGTGAAATCTTACACATAAGGATACAAATATCATCTCTTGAGGCTCAGAATCTTTCACTAATTTAAAAGTTTAAAACAAATGCACAAATAACTAATCCAAAGCAGAACGTGATAAACTTCACAGGAGAGACTGAAAATGTTGTGGAGGTTTATAGAAGAATTAAAATATAGTCAAACATCTTAAATTTAAATAAAAATATTTTGAAGCTTAAAAGCCTAAACAATCTCTATTAACAAATAGAGATTTGTTAATCTCTCTTCCACACCTGCAAGAAACAGTCATCACAATATTGGGAGATATGCAGGAAACCACAATTTTCCTTATTTGAAGTTGACACAGTGTTTGCCTTGGAGCATTCTCAGGAAACTGTGGTTTTCACACACCTCCAGTTTCTTCCATTTCTAATAAATTAAATCAAAAAGGGAAAACACCTCATCTTGGAATGGAAAAATTTTATTTTGGCATATGGGTATTTCTGTGAACACAAAGCATTTGGCGCTCAATTTTGAAAAGAATTTTGAGAATGTACATGTAAATATAAACAAGAGTCTAAAAGTGGAACAGCTCTCTTACATGCAATGTTCATTCCTTTGAAATGTTGTTGCCTTAGAGAAGAACTAACACCTATCTCTGCTCAAACTGTTCTAAAAAATTGCAGAAGGAGGAAAACTCCCAAACTCAGTCTATGAGGCCATCACCATCCTGATATCAAAACCAGACAACGATATCACAGAAAAGGAAAACTACAGGCCGATATCACTGATGAACATAGATGCAAAAATCCTCAGCAAAGTTCTGGCAGACAGAATCCAACAACACATTGAAAGGAACAAACACCATTATCAAGTGGGGTTTACCCAAGGGATGCAAGGATTCTTCAATATATGCAAGTAAATCAAAGTGATACACCATATTAACAAACTGAAAAATAAAAACCATATGATCATCTCAATAGATGCAGAGAAAGCTTCTGACAAAATTCAGCACCCATTTATAATAATAATAATAATTAAAAAAAACCTCTCCAGAAAATTTGCAAGAGGAACTTTTTACCTCAACATAATAAAGGCCATACACAAGAAACCCACAGCAAACATTACTCTCAACAGTGAAAAACTAAAAGCTTTTCCTCTAAGATCAGGAACACTTACCACTATTATTCAGTATAGTTTTGGAAGTCCTGCTGCTGCTGCTAAGTCGCTTCAGTCGTGTCTGACTCTATGCGACCCCATAGACGGCAGCCCACAAGGCTCCCCTGTCCCTGGGATTCTCCAGGCAAGAACACTGGAGTGGATTGCCATTTCCTTCTCCAATGCATGAAAGTGAAAAGTGAAAAGTGAAGACGCTCAGTCATATCAGACTCTTAGCGACCCCATGGACTGCAGCCTACCAGGCTCCTCTGTCCATGGGATTTTCCAGGCAAGAGTACATGAGTGGGTTGTCACTAGCCACAGCAATTAAAGGAGAAAAAGAAATAAAGGAATCCAGGTTGGAAAACAAGTAAAACTCTCACTGTTTGCAGATGACATGATACTACACATAGAAAACCCTAAAAATACCACAAAACAACTACTAGAGCTAATCAATGAATTTAGTAAAGTCATAGCATATAAAATCAATACACAGAAATCCCTTGCATTTCTGTACACTAACAATGAAAAATCAGAAAGAGAAATTAAGGAAACAATCTCATTCACCATTGCAACAAAAAGAATAAAATACCTAGGAATAAACCTACCTAAAGAGACAAAAGACCTGCATGCAGAATAAGACACTGATAAAGGAAACCAATGACGACACAGATGGAGAACTCGACCATATTCTTGGATTGGAAGAATCAATACTGTCAAAATGACTGTACTACCCAAAGCAATCTACAAATCAATGCAATTCCTATCAAATTATCAATGACATTTTCCACAGAACTAGAACTAAACATTTCACCATTTATATGGAAACACAAAAGACGACAAACAGCCAAAGCAATCATGAGAAAGAAAACCAAGCTGGAGGTATCAACTTCCCTGACTTCAGACTAAACTACAAAGCTACAGTCATCCAAGACAGTATGGTACTGGCACAAAACCAGAAATATACACCAATGAAATAAGACAGAAATCCCAGGGATAAACTCATGTATACATGGGCACCTTATTTTTGACAAAGGAAGCAAAAATATACAATGGAAAAAGAAAACCTCTTCAATGAGTGGTGCTGGGAAAACTGGTTAGCTACATGTAAAAGAATAAAATTAGAACATTTCCTAACAACACACACAAAAATAAACTCAAAATGGATTAAAGACTTAAATGTTAAGACTAGAAACTATAACGCTCTTAGAGGAAAACACAGGCAGTACTCTCTGACATAAATCACAGCAATATTCTCTCTGACCCACCTCCCTGATTAATGGAAATAAAAACAAAAATAAACAAATGGGACCTAATAAAACTTAAATAAAAGTAAAAAATAAAGCTTTTGCATAGCAAAGAAAGCCATAAACAAGATGAAAAGACAACTCTCAAAATGGGAGAAAAAAACTGCAAATGAAGCAACTGACAAAGGATTAGTCTCCAAAATATATAAGCAGCTCATACAGCTCAACATCAGAAAAACTAACAGCCCAATCAAAAATGGGCAGAAGACCTAAACAGACATTTCTCCACAAAGAAAATATCAGATCACATCAGATCAGATCAGTCGCTCAGTTGTGTCCGACTCTTTGCGACCCCATGAATCGCGGCACGCCAGGCCTCCCTGTCCATCACCAACTCCCGGAGTTCACTGAGACTCACGTCCATCGAAGTCAGTGATGCCATCCAGCCATCTCATCCTCTGTCATCCCCTTCTCCTCCTGCCCCCAATAGAGGTGGCTAATAAACACATGAAAAGATGCTCAACATCACTTATTATTAGAGAAATGCAAATCAAAACTACAATGAGGCATCACCTCACACCAGTCAGAATGGTCATCACCAAAAAATCTACAATCAATACTGGAGACGGTGTGGAGAAAAGGGAATTCTCCTGCATTATTGGAAACAGTATGGACGCTCCTTAAAAAACTATAAATAAATCTACCATATGTCCCAGCAAATCCACTACTGGGCATATACCCTGAGGAAAACACAATTCTAAAATACACATGTATCCCAATGTTCACTGCAACAGTATTTATAATAGCTAGGACATGGACCCAAGCTAGATATCCATCGACAGATGAATGGATAAAAAAGATGTGGTACATAAATACAATGAAACATTCCTCAGCCATACAAGGGAACAAATTTGAGTCAGTTGTAGTGAGGTGGATGAACCTAGAGCCTCTTATACCAGTAAAGTAAGCCAGAAAGAGAAAAACAAGTACCATATATTAACACACATACGTGGAATCTAGAAAAATGATACTTTTTACCTAGTACAGAACAGACTGGTGTCCACGCTTGTTGTCTTGTATGTGTATCATACTATCATGTGTAAAACAGTTAATGGGAAATGCTATAAATACAGGGAGCTCAGCCTGGTGCTCTGTGATGACCTAGAGGGATGGGTTAGAGTGAGTGGAGGGAGGCTCAAGAGGGAGGGTGTATATATATACACGATGAAGTGTTGGTTTCTGCCATAAGCAGCATGAATAGATTGCCATGTGCTGTAAACATCATAGTAAAGCAATCTTTCATCAGTTAAAAATAAAAATCAAACTGACCAAAGGAACTCGTACAGGTAGAAAGCTAGTAGCAGTACTTTTAACATTAACTCGACTTCAATTCTAGGTTTTACCTAAAGATAGAAGTCAACACATTCATATTTGTATTTATTAAAAACATTTAGAAATATAATAAGAAACAGTCCTCTTAGCTGAATCAGAAGAATTGTGACAAGTAAAGGGCTTAGAGTCCACATTTAGGAGAACAGGAGATTTTTCTGTATTCATTAAACTCTTAAAATCCCATGATTCCAAAATGCTTTTACATATAGACACTTATTCTATCCTTTTGTCCTAAAATTTCATTTTGCAGGCAGAGACTTTGCTTGTCTAAACCTTGGATCTAACATTTCCTACTGATTGATCACAGGTATATTTTGACCTTTCTGGGCCCACTGTCTCATCTGTTAAATGAGATTATTATCATCTTAATGAGAAAGCTAATGTATATAAAGTATCTAACAAGTCAGCTACTAGCAGATGTTAGCAAATATTAATTTGCTTCCTCTTATCCTTTAAAATCAACATTCAGAAAACAAAGATCATGGCATCTGGTCCCATCACTTCATGGGAAATAGATGGGGAAACAGTGGAAACAGTGTCAGACTTTATTTTTTGGGGCTCCAGTATCACTGCAGATGGTGACTGCAGCCATGAAATTAAAAGATGCATACTGCTTGGAAGAAAAGTTATGACCAACCTAGACAGCATATTGAAAAGCAGAGACATTACTTTGCCAAGAAAGGTCCATCTAGTCAAGGCTATGGTTTTTCCA
>NW_011494807.1:2251001-2252033 GCF_000754665.1 Bison bison bison | reverse complement strand
CAGTACTTTGGCCACCTCATGCGAAGAGTTGACTCATTGGAAAAGATTCTGATGCTGGGAGGGATTGGGGACAGGAGGAGAAGGGGACGACAGAGGATGAGATGGCTGGATGGCATCACTGACTCGATGGACATGAGTCTGAGTGAACTCCGGGAGTTGGTGATGGACAGGGAGGCCTGGTGTACTGCGATTTATGGGGTTGCAAAGAGTTGGACACAACTGAGCGACTGAACTGAACTGAATCCTTTAAAATAACTATGTTCTATTCCCTTCCTTTTTTACATAGTGCCTGGCCAACTGTTCTGCATATAATAGACATTTGGACTTGAGAAGTCCTTGAAATTCTGGCAATAATTGTCTGGAAATGTCACAGTTCTAGTGCCCAAACTCTATAGTTTTAAAACTCTCATACAAATATTAACTGGCTACTTAATCTTTCTAACCATTTCTGAATTTGGAAAATGAAGATACTACTAGTATTACTACACACATGTACACACATGCATGTGCACACATGAATGTTTTCACTTGAAATCAATGTTGTAAGATCAACTGAGATACTAATGTATATGGAAGAACTAAGCAAGCTCTAAGGAGTTACACACATCAGCTTGTTCTGCTCTATTCTGATGGTCAGACAGCTTCAAATGTATAAGCTCTATGTAATAGCCTTATACTACCTCTTTGGTCATCTTTAATTAACTTCCCTTCCTGTGGCAAACCAGTCTTCTCTCCATGACACTCAGCTAATTTATTAACATATTTTGATACAGGAGAACATTAATTCAATGGGAAGAATATCATAAGTGAAATAAAACAGTAACAAAATAGTTGAAATCAAATAGCTCAGGAGGAATCTGAAACCATTCTTAAGCAAGGCAATTTCCCTTGGCTCTAAATCGTCAAGGGTTCCATCAAGAACTATAAAACAGAACTGTCTTCCTTTGTCCTTCTCCACCTCCCTTTCCTTCCTTTCATTTTGAGGAAGGTACCGAAAGGGCAGAAATGTAATGAATTTTTTTTTTTTTTTTT
>NW_011494807.1:2215664-2250450 GCF_000754665.1 Bison bison bison | reverse complement strand
ATTATTTTTTTAACTCTCAAGAGAAAACAAATACATTCTATCATATTTTTATACAATTACCACTATTCTATTTAACATGTCATTGTTTTGTCAGAAACATATACACCAAGTAAAAAAGTATCACAGAACTAAATTTTTTTCCTCTCTATGAATGAATGCTATGAAGTAAGAATATTTACTGCAGAATCAGGTAGAATCAAAATAAGGAAGCTGTAAAATCATGCTCCTGACTTTTTGGTGTCGCTTTCCTGACAAGGACCATAACAACAAAAACAAACGTTCCCTTTCCTCAAACATACAACAACCTTTCATTTTCTGCCCTTCTTACAATAAAATGTTTTAAAATTCTAATGTCTAATATCAATTAATTGCAGAGAAATGAGTACTAGTGTACATAAATGTGGAGTTAAGAGTATTTTTCTTCTTAAAGCTGTAATAGGAAAACCGCCATTTATAGTTGTAGATTCTAATACATCTCTCCTAGTAATCAATAAAACAAGCAGGCAGAAAGTCAGTAAAGCTGTATATCATCTGTACAACACCATCAATCAGTTTGACTTAAATGACATTTACAGGCCACTGATCTCAATATAATAATATTGCTTTCAAGTACACATGAAATATTTACCAAGATAAGCCATACTTTGAACAAGTAACATAAATACTAAAGTTAAAAGAATAATAATCATAAAAACTATGCTCATGGATCATAAAGAAAACAAAAAGATACCCCAAACCCTCTAATTGTTCAGAAATTAAACAATATCCATCTAATTAAACCATAGGTTAAAGGTGAAATTTCAAGAGAAATTTAAAACATTTTAAAATCAAAGAAAATAAAATACAACATATCATATATATAAGATGTAGCTAAAGCAGTGCTTAGAGGGAATTTTATTGCATTAAATGTTTATATTAGAAAAAAACAGAAATGTCTAAATTAGTAATTTAAGCTTCTAAATTAAGAAACCAGAGGAAAGAGCAAGTATACACAAATGCAAGAGGAGGAAATAATACAGATTACAGCAAACATGAATAAAAGTGAAAACAGAAAATCAATAGTTACAAAAATCAGTTAATTCAAAACTGTTCCCTGGTGGAACTGTTATGTAGGCTTCAGAAAAGTGGGCAGAAATGAAAAAGAGGGAAAAGCAAGAAGCAAGTGTAGCAAATGCAAGGGGTAGAAGCTCTGTGTAAAAGTCCATGTAAGTAACTGAACGTAACAGTGGTGTACTCTTACTTAGCTCACTTCTTACTTTCCGAGCTTCAGTTTCCTTACTTATAAAAAGGGGGTAGAAATAATTTCCATAGGATAAATGCAGAGATTAAATATTTATAAAAACTAGTATGCGGAAAAAATAAAAAATCTGTGTTCTAAATAATAAAATTAACAGACTAATTGCAGTCTAGCACACAAATGCCACATTAACGTCAACATACCTTTTAAGGTCTCTGGAGGTGTGATATAAGAATAAAGTAAAATTCATTAATTATCATAAAAATTTTTTTGGTAGCAACAGTAGAGCTCAAATAGAGAAAATCATCATACACTAATAGTAACTGGTTTATTCAAGGAAAAAAAGTTAAAAGAAAAAATGAGGTCAAGAATATAAATATGGAACTATTCCCCAAAGAAATACAACTTACTGCAAAATTACCTTTTTGCAGATTTTTTCAAAGTTGATATCTTCACCAAGAGCAGATTTAGTTACTACATCAGGTTTCAACTCCTGTAAAAGAATAAATTAATTTTAGTTATGACCCTAACTTTAAACTGTCATTATATTATGAGTTGAATTTCTTCCTGTGTTTTGCTTTCAAGGACTCTGTTATTTAAAGAAATTACTACTTATTTTAATGATATTTCAGGACACTGGAAATTCTATCAATTTATAAAGAAAAGCTGATATTTACAGAGAAATACTCAATTTTAATCCTTGATTTAAAAAAATCTAAACCACAAATATTTTTCTACTCTGGAAAGGATAAATCTTTTATTTTAGAAAACTAAGAAACACAGAAAAACAAAGAAAAGTAAATAAAATTACTGGCAATGTTTACATAATTATAATTTTATTATATATCCTTCTACAAGCTTCTTTCAGAGTTTAAGTTTGATATGCATTCCACTAAGGAATCGTCAGTACCAAAATCAGACTGATTTTATTCTATGCAATTGAAGATGGAGAAGCTCTATACACTCAGAAAAACAAGACCTGGAGCTAACTGTGGCTAAGATCATCAGCTCCTTATTGTAAAATTCAGGCTCAAATTGAAGAAAGCAGGGAAAACCACAAGCTTATTCAGGTATGACCTAAATCAAATTGCTTACACTTATACAGTGGAGATAATGAATAGATTCAAGGGACTAGATCTGGTAGACAGAGTGGATGAATAACTATGGACGGAGGTTCATAACACTGAACAGGAGGTGATGACCAAAATCATCCCCAAGAAAAAAGAAATTCAAGAAGTCAAAGTGGTTGCCTGAGATAACCACTGAGAGATAAGAAGAGAAGTGAAAGGCAAAGGAGAAAACATATACCCAACTGAATGAAGAGTTCCAGAGAACAGCAAGGAGAGGTAAGAAAGCCTTCTTAAGTGACCAATGCAAAGAAATAGAGGAAAACAATAAAATGTGAAAGACTAGAGATCTCTTTAAGAAAATTGGAGATATCAAGGGAATATTTCATATAAAGATAGGCACATTAAAGGATAAAACTGGCAAGGACCTAACAGAAGCATAAGAGATTAAGAAAAGGTGCAAAAATACACAGAAGAACTGTACAAAAAACCTCTTAATGACCCAGATAACCACAATGACGTGATCACTCACCTAGTCAGACATTGTGGAGTATGAAGTCACGTGGGCCTTAGGAAGCATTACTATGAACAAGGATAGTGGAGGTAATAGAATTCCAGCTGATCTATTTCAAATCTTAAAAGATGATGCTGTTAAAGTGCTGCATCCATTATGCCAGCAAATTGAAAAACTTAGCAATGGGCACAGGACTGGAAAAGGTCAGCTTTCATTCCAATTCCAAAGAAAGGCAATGCCAAAGAATGTTCAAATTTCCATACAATTGCAATCATTTCACATGACAGCAAGATTATGCTCCACATTCTTCAAACTAGGCTTCAAAAGTACATGAACCGAGGTCTTCCAGATGAACAAGCTGGATTTAGAAAAGGCAGAGGGACAAGAGATCAAATTGCCAAAATATGCTGGATCACAGAAAAAACAAGGGAATTCCAAAAAAAAAAAACCCATCTACTTCTGCTTCACTGACTATGCTAAAGCCTTTGACTATGGATCACAACAAACTGTGGAATATTTTTTTTTTCCCGGAATATTCTTAATGAGATGAGAATACCAGACCATATTACCTGTCTCCTGAGAAAACTGTATGCAGGACAACCAGCAACAGTTGGAACTGGATATGGAACAATAGACTGGTTCCAAATTGGGAAATGAGTACGTCAAGGCTGTAAATTGTCACTGTGCTTATTTAACTTATACGCACAGTATATCATGCAAAATGCCAGGCTGGATGGAGTTAAGATTGTAGGGAGAAATATCAACAACCTCAGATACACAGATGATATCACTTTAATGGCAGAAAGTGAAGAACTAAAGAGCCTTTTAAAGAAAGTGAAAGAGGAGAGTGTAAAAGCTAGTTTAAAATTCAACATTCAAAAAATGAAGAACATGGCATCCAGTTCCATCACTTCCTGGCAAATAGATGGGGAAAATGTGGAAACCGTGTCAGATTTCATTTTCATTTTTCATTTTCTTGGGCTCCAAAATCAATGCAGATGGTGACTGCAGCCACAAAATTAAAAGAATAATTGGAATAATAGCTATGACAAACCTAGACAGTGTATTAAAAAGCATAGACAACACTTTGCCAACAGAGGTCCATATAGTCAAAGCTATGGTTTTTCCAGTCGTCGTGTCTGGATGTGAGAGTTGGACCATAAAGAAGGCTGAGAACTAATGAACTGACACTTTTGTACTGTGGTGCTGGAGAAGACTCTTGAGAGTCCCTTGGACAGGCAGGAGATCAAACCAGTCAATCCTAAAGGAAATCAGTCCTGAATAATCATTGGAAGGACTGATGCTGCAGCTGAAGCTCCAACATTTTGGCCACCTGATGCAAAGAGCTGACTCACTGGAAAAGACCATGATGCTGGGAAAGACTGACGGCAAGAGGAGAAGAGGGCGACAAAGGATGAGATGGTTGCATGGCAACGCTGACTCAATGCACATTTTGAGAAAACGCGCAGAGATAGTGAAGAACAAGGAAGCCTGGTGTTCTGCAGTTCATGGGTTGCAAAGAGTTGGACATGACTCAGTGAATGAACAACAACAATAGCATAATTCAGTGTTTTGGGTCAATTCATTTTTAACTTAATTTTAAATATAACCATATCTCCTATGACATCATACAAAATTTTTAAATGGTGCTTAAGTATCACTGTATAAATAGAAATGCTATGCCATAACTGGAATTTTGGTTCAGAACTATCCTAATTAGACACTGAGGAATTTAATAAATCAAGCAGTTCACTTGGTAATAAAATAAAAATAAAATAGAATATAAATTATAAATATATAAATTATGAACTTATTCTTTCCTCCCTTCAGTTTTATTCAGAAAAGATCAGGAACTGCCTTTCAGAAAAGACTCTTTGATATGTTATTCCAAATGGAGAGCAGCACCTCAAATGTTAGTATTCCTTTTAGAAGATACGATGAAATCTAACTGACAGCCTTTCTCAATTCTTCTAAGAGTCAGCTATGCAGTCTACTTGTGAAATTCATGGTAAACTCCCAAGACTTTCAAATTGTTGCTCCAAATTCTAAATCTGTATCTATTCTGACTCAGTATATCTAACATATGTTTAAAGGAAGAAGTCTTAAGAAACTATTTTCATTATTCTTGGATTGGATTTAGTAGTTCTAATGATAGGTTATAATCTAGCCACAAAACTCAATTTACTCATATTGTAAGAATAAATTATCCTTCAAATTGATTATGAAAGACAGTTGCTATAGCAAAATTCACTAGGGTCTAACAGATCAGTAATATAAGCTACAGGGAATAGTATAATACTTTTTTAATACAAGATCTGAAGTAATCCACAGTTTTCAAAGAATGCCTTGGATGATGGGAATTTTTTACTGCAGCAAATGGGATGGGAAGTTGTGACTATAGTACCTTACCTGACATTCAGCTACTTTCTTCATTATAAATGAATGGCTTCCCATAAGAGTTTGAAAAGCATGTAAGATTGCAAGCTTTGTACATAAAACTCCAAAAAGCCCTCATTTAGGTAAAAAGTAGAGAACTCTAAAAGACAAGTGGTATTTAGAAGCTTGGTCATGAAAGAGTTTCAACAATTTCAGCTTTCAGGCTAGCTATTCAGAAATAGAAGTATAATCTAACCAGCATCTTGGGAACACTTCCACTTCAAGTACATGGGAAGAAGCTAGCTTGAACATGGTTAGGCAGTAAGCCATCTGGTCAAAAGGTCCGAGGAACTACATAAAAACATTGGGGAATAATTTATGTTTATGTTAATCTTGTTTTTCATTTTCTTGATGGGAAAATAAAATGAAGGGCCTAGAATGTAAGTTTTTCAAGGGTGAGAATGGTTTCTTATTCATCTTTGACTATCTGATCCTAGTACAATGACACATTTATTCAACAGAAATGGACCAGGGACAAGAAATTTAAAGTGCTTATTCCTCAGTGAGAGGTCAGTGAAGTCTTTTATCAACAGAAAAGGCAAATTCAGAATTTCCAAAGAATTTTTAGATGCCAATGTGGGCTTTTTCTTTAGAAAAGCAAAGACAAGTACTATAAAAAAAACTACTAGGACCTACTAGAATGTTGCAAAGTAGAACATTATGCTCCAAAGTATTCTACACTACCTTAATTTTTATGTATAGCAGGAAAAGGCTAAATACTACTTAAGAACTCACTGAAACATATAGCTGTATCTTGAATGGCCAGGAAACCACACTAGCTAATAAGCCAGGCAGGTGCCATAAAAGACAAGACTGCTCTTTCTGAGAGAAGACTTCATACTAACTCAAAAATTAAGATTCATTTCTAGACCCAGGAAAAGACACTTTTACACAACAGCTCTGTTCCTATTCCAAAGACATTATACATACTCAGTGTAGAAAGGTTGTGTGATCCCCTCATGCACTAGACTTAAACGTAGTGTTAGTCACTGAATCGTGTCCAACTCTTTGCAAACCATGAACTGTAGTCCACCAGGCTCCTCTGTCCATAGAATTCTCTAGGCAAGAAGACTGTGCCATTCCCTTTTCTAGGAGATCTTTCTGACATAGGGATCAAACTCAGGTCTCATGCATTGCAGGCAGACTCTTCAATGTCTGAGCCACCAGGGAAGCCCTCAACATGGTTAAGAAAATACCGGTAAAAATATGAAAGAAAAGACATCAGTTCAGTGCTTATATGATAATTTTACACTATGCCATTTATAGTATTTGGGGTTAATGATAAGTAAAATGACTAAGACAGGAACACTTAGCTTTCTTTTATATAAAACTAATTCTAGTATCTTTTTTCAGATAAAAGTATTTTTCTTAAATTTTAGAGCTTTCTCTACTTTAAATTGAATTTAACCATTTCAAATAATTCTGCAACTTTAAATGCAGAACAAGATGCATTATTACAGATGGTAATTTGCAAATTTTATACCAAAGTCATACATTATGGACTCTGGGGGAAAAAAAAATGCCTAGGTATATTTCAAGGAGAAGGCAATGGCACCCCGCTCCAGTACTCTTTCCTGGAAAATCCCATGGATGGAGGAGTCTGGTAGGCTGCAGTCCATGGGGTCACGAAGAGTCGAGCACGACTGAGCGACTTCAGTTTCAATTTTCACTTTCATGCATGGGAGAAGGAAATGGCAGCCCACTCCAGTGTGCTTGCCTGGAGAATCCCAGGGACGGGGGAGCCTGGTGGGCTGCCATCTATGGGGTGGCACAGAGTCGGACATGACTGAAGCGACTTAGCAGCAGCAGCAGGTATATTTCAACTTATGAAAAGAAAATGTTGAACACTTTTAAATCAAAGAAATTTTAAATATGACCCAAGCACATTAAAAGGGAAAAAGAATAACAATATTAAAATGCAAAACTATTCTCAATTAGAAAACCATGGATCAAGAAAAAACAATGGGAAAATAAAGATACCGCAATTATGTAACAGGTGTTAAATATTGAATACTTCACTAAACAAGTTTAAAATGAGTGAGAGACTAACATTAAACAAGACAAGTAAAACTTGAGCAATTTTACACAACTGTACAAAAATGCTGCAAAATTTTTTCACTAAAAAAAGATGTTTAAATTTATCATAAGTGCCAGAGAAATTAAAAATATCAATAATTTGCTAATCAAATGCTAAGTGAACTTAAGCTTCTGAAACTGGGCTTAAGTAATTTTTTCCTCCATAGACTTCCTTAATGTTCACTTCCTTAATTTCCTTTATGTTCATCTTCCGACTTGTAAGCTTATTCATTAGTGAGCAGGGCTTGTGTTGACTTGTATAAGACACACATTCTTTTGTTTTTCGACATTCAATTCAGCTTTGTTTTCTAGCATCAGCATAACTTCTTTTATTTCAAGTTTCAAATAGTTATGATTATCTAAGCCTTCTTAAAGATGAAATAAAACATTAACTACAATATATGAGTTACTAATCTGTTCATAAAACATCATAATTATTAGGGACTTCAGCTATCACATAATTCTACACCTGTGCAGGAAAGGGTTAAAGTCAGCAGGCGTGGGCTGCTCCAACTGCACATTCCTGAGAAGGCCTAACTTCTTCAGGACTGGCCTTTGGCCAGTTCCTAGGAATTAAGTTCTGAGCCCTTGGCCACAGGCTTACCAAGCTGATCAGGTAGTTTACCCTAGTAATGTGATTTATGGTGACTATGTCTTCACTCTGGGGAGTTGGAGTTTGCGTAGTAGGGAGGAGTCATGCAGGTGATTCATGTCTCTGTGACTGGCTCCCAATAAAACCCCTGACACCAAGGCTCAAGTGAGCTTCCCTGGTAGGCAACACTTTGCAAGTGTTGGCATACATCTCTGCTAGGAGTGTGTCCATGCAACCATACTATACTGGCTGAGGGCATCTACAGGCTTATGTCTGATTTTTCCTAGACTTCCCTTAGGGGCCTTTTTCTTTTGCTGATTTTAATCTGTATCCTTGAATATAAATAAACTGTTATTCTGAGTATAAAAGTTGCTTTTTGTTTTTTTTTTCCTGAGTCCTGTGAATCCTTCCAGTGAATCATTCAACCTTGGGCACCCTCAACCATTCAATTTTAAAAAGAGAAAATGAGAAGCCAATAAAGTTTAAGAAACTCATTAATTTAAACTAACATTGCTCAAGTTTCCCACATTAAAGATAGCCATTCACTAATAACCAGACCCAGCAGAACATTTCAGTTCCTTATTCTACAGTGCCAGATGCTATGCAGCAAACTCGGTGGGAATTAGCTAATCTCAAATTTTGATTATTTGGCTATCTCCTTGTCTTTTTTTCTCTCCAAAGGCTTTTGTTTGAACAAATGAATATACCGAGTCATAACTAAACATAAAACTAGTGTGATGTTGTCTCTGGCTGAGTGGGCAAAGTATGTTTGCAACCAAACTATTCTGTATCAGGCTGTGGGGAGGGACACTAAGACGAAAAATAACTTGAAGGCATTAATCAAGCTGATGCTTTTAATTCCAAGAGACTCTCATTAAGGTTGGGCTTTTAATGTAATAAAATATAAAACATGTTTGTACTTTCCAAAATGTGATTAAAACTGGAACATGATATTTTAGATTACGAGGGGTTAATCTCTAATACCAGGGACTTACAAGGTGCCAAGAAAAGTCTGGATTCTTGGAGGTATTTTTTGTCTATTTGGAAATGAAGCAATAAATGCATTTCTCTGAAATAAAGAACCTGAAATAACTCGTGAGAGAGCTATTGACATCCAAATTCATGCTTTTCCACAGATGGGAATGTCATTATGGTTACCCTTCAGTGACAACAAAAACCCTATTTCCTATATACTGTTCTACTGTCTCCTAAATACAGTACCAGATGGAACTTCAATAAGGTTATACTCTGTCACCATATCGCCAAGGGATTTTTCCAAATAAAACATCTCTGTCTTTGTCCTTCACCTATCCCTGTGTTATCTACAGCATTTAATGGCATCTCCAGCCTCTGCTACTCAGGTTAGACAGCTCAGAGTCATCTGATACTGCGGGCCTCCTCGTCACGCCTCTGCTATGCTCCCATCCCCCTTTCCACTACTCTGCTGTGGTGTCTGTTGAATTTAGTTCCTCCTTTGGATTACCATTATTGTACCCACAGAATCAGAACTTCATTATGGATTGTGTGGGTTATAATAACGTAACTGAGTTTCCTGCCTCCACAACCAGTAATTCCAAGGACCATTATGTCACTGTCTTGAATACAGAAAGAAGCCCAAAACCTTTATTCTGGTGTTGAAATCCTTTCATTATCTGGTCTCGGTGCCTCCTTCTAACACTATAATACTCTTTTCCCATAAGTCTTATATGCATTCATTCAGCTTTACATAGAATTCCCTGAATAAGTTTCCTATTCTCCCACCCCAGTATCTTTGCTGCGTGCTTTAACAATTTTTATTGCAAAATGCCTTTCTCTTATCAGTCACCTGGCTTTCTCACGCTTTCTCCCCAATCAAGATCTATTAATGTTTCAACTCTTTGTTTCTGAGTGTCACTGAAATGAAGCAAGGCTTCTTAGAGACATGGCTGAATAGAATCTAAGGCAGAAAAAAGTATAATCCATGCAACGTTCTGTTACGCCAGGAAAGAAAATTGGGTTCTCTTAAAAACTCATAAAAGGTAGCTTAGAAAGGATACTACTGGTCAAATTTGGGTGTCAAAAGAATAATGACAGCAAAGAATCATAACCACACTGACCATATAAGTAGCTGTTTAAACCAGTACCCATCTGAGAGTGAAATGAGGCTCTATTAAAAATAATGCTGGGACAAGTGATGATTACCAGAACACCAGGGAAATCTAGTCATATAGCCACCCTAATCATAACACTTGCCAATTTTTCTCTTTTTCTCTTAAAGCCACTGCAAGCAGACTTTTAGCACGATTATCCCCATCAATCTCATTTTTGTTTTCACCAATCTCCACACTGCTAAATCTAATGAGCAGACCTCAGCACTCCTCTTACTTGAGGAGCATCAGGTGTCTTTTAAGCACCTAGAAAAGGGCATGTCATTTGGTAAATGTTCAGAAATACTTGTTAACAGAATAGATACTGAAGTTATTTTTACCCATTAGGCATTATAAATTGCTAAACTAAGTATCTATTATCTCAGTATTGGGTATAATATATGCCAGACCTGCTAGTAAACCCTGCTTCTGCTCAGGAGCTGAAGGAACTACAAGAGAGTACACTTAGAACTATGTCTTTCCTTCACATTTGTTATTTTTCAATTTTCTAAGTTAAAAACAAAAGACCCCATTAATTTTTATCCATGACTACACTGAGATGTGAATCTAAATCACTATCACAGATAACATAATTTCATTTAGGCAAACTTGTAAAATAATCTAAAAACTTTATAACTCTTGATCTTACAAGTACTTCCTTTACAAATTTTCAAAACAAGCACAATAAAGGCATATAAATTTAAGTGTCCATTCTGTAACCTGTGAAGTTACAGTCACTTTTTTTTTTTTAATTTTATTTTTAAACTTTACATAATTGTATTAGTTTTGCCAAATATCAAAATGAATCCACCACAGGTATACATGTGCTCCCCATCCTGAACCCTCCTCCCTCCCCATACCATCCCTCTGGGTTGTCCCAGTGCACTAGCCCCAAGCATCCAGTATCGTGCATTGAACCTGGCAGGAAGTTTCTCTTGAGTCCTCAAAGCAGTACTAAGTGGTGCTCCTCCAAGACATCTACCAGTAGATGTATTGTATTCAATACACTGGACTGAAACTGTTTACATGTCCATGTCGCTCATCAGACTCCAAGTTTCTCAAGGGCAAATGCCATACTGATTTCTATATACCTGTAAATTAGTACAGTATTTGGCATACAAAGTACAGACCTAGTACATTTTTGTTGAGCTGAAATAAAGTGCTTTGGCCATCTGGAAGGTTCTGAAGTCATTATAAAAATGTGCAAACTCTTCAGGCAAAGTACAGTTCTAAACATACCAGGTAAAACTTTCATTTTTGGATCCTACAGTACAAAGTAAAAGAATGAGAATGATTTCTGCACTAGTCTAAAGTCATAATGCAACATGGACAATGATGATGGACTGTGTGGTATGCTACGTCTCCAAAAGACCTCTGGTTCAGGAACTCTGTCGTTGAATAGTTTTGGCCTACCTTTAAAAAAATGGTATTGAAGACAATGGCTATCTCAAATAATATTTCATCCATGCAAATTATATGGAGTAAAAGACTACAGAGATTCAAAATCTTGAAAAATTGAAAGAGTACCATACTAGGAACATTGATGTGGCATATTTTATTTAATCCCTACAGCAAATAGTTCAGACAGGAATTATTTCAAATTTTAAGGTGAAGAAACAGACTCAAGGACACAAATTAGTTAATGGTACAAAAACAGTATCAATCCAACTTGTTAAAAATTTCAGGAAATAATGTAAATGGTTTATTCTTCTTCACTGTTAGAATTACACCCTTCTGCATTTTAAAAGTTACCAACTTACTGTTGATTTTAGTTCAAAAAACTACTGAAATTCAAATTCTTAAATCCAAAATTCTTCAACAATAAAATCTCAAACATTAGCATTAGATAGAAAATAAGAAAAAGAAACAAAACATACCAAACAACTTTGATAGAGATCTATCTTCCTTTTGATTAGAAAAATTTAATGGCGCTTTGTTATTACCTCTTCAAATATCTGTTTATAATAGATATGTGCTTTGCTATTACCTCTTCAAATATCTGTTTATAATAGATGTGCGCTTTGCTATTACCTCTTCAAATATCTATCTGTAATAGATCTGTTATTAATATCTGAAACATGTTACTATTGTGCAAAATATCAGGCGCTGTTTAAAAATACAAATAACCAGAAAGAGCATAGTTTTTAAAATAACATGCAAATGACCTGACATAACACAAGGGAAGATACACTAAAATACAGACTGTTAAAAACTATCACTTAAGAACTATACATATGAAGATGAAGTAGCAGGGCAATTTCTCCTCAGTGTTGTAGCTCTCAATGGTGGGAAAATAAAAAGATACTCAAATTACTGGGAACCTTTCTCAAATTGGCCAAACCTCCCATCCATTATGATATACATGCCAGGCATGAATCTTTGTGCATTTATCCCCTGCCTCCTCCAGTAAAACCACTGTTACAGAGGATGGTGAAGGCTGTGAAAATGATTCACTCTAGTTTTGTAAAGAGCATGTAAGAGTTGGTGAATTCTGCCTTGTTATCAAATAAAGCCCATGAAACTTAAAAACAGGATAATGTACAAAGTATGTGGAGGAGATACAACGCCAACCGTAATATGCAGACAAAAATGATCAGGAAGAGAGAGACCAACTGATAAAAACCTTTAAATACCCACAAGGAATTAGATCTGGTCTGGTAGACAACAGGAAAAGCTAACTTAGGTTGATTATTATGAGAATGATATAACAAAACAAAGTAGGTTTACTATTAGAAAATTTTACCAATTTCAGGTTTTTGCTGGCAGCCAGTTCAAAGCATTACTAAAGAATATACTAAAGATCAGTACTCTACTGATCTTTATATAATATATAAAGTATATTATACTAATATACTAATAGTACAGTACTCTCCCCTTATCTGTGGTTTTGGTTTCTGCGGTTTCAGTTACCCACAGTAAACGGCAGTTCAAAAATAAAAAATTCCAGAAATAAACAATTCATAAATTTTAAATGATGAGCCATCACTCGAGTAGGGTGATGAAATCTTGTGCCATTCTGATCTGTCCTGCCTGGTACATCAATCATCTGTTTGTCCAGGTTTCATGCTCATTAGTCATTCAGAAGCCATTCCTATCAGACTGAGTGCTGAGGTATCACAGAGCCTCGGAGCAGTGACACTGGCAATTTGGATATGCTAAAGAGAAGCAGTAAAGTGCTTTCTTTAAGTGAAAACATGAAAGTTCTTGAAAATAATAATAATAATAAATCCTATATTGAGGTTGGTAAGAGCCACAGTAAGAACAAATTTTCCATCCATGAAATTATCACGGAAAAAAAAAAAAGAAATTCAAGCTAGTTTTGCTGCTGAGCCTCAAACTGCAAAAATCATGGATAAGTGCCTAGTTAAAATGGAAAAGGTATTAAATTTGTTGATGGACAACAGGAACACAAAACACATTTCAAGTCATGGCCGTGGGCTGCACCAGAAAGCCCTGAGCCTACAGGAAGACCACAGCCAGAGACTTACTGAAACAGGTGACACTAGCTTCACTGCAAGTAAGGGACGATTACACAGATTCAGTAACAGGTTTAGACTGAAAATTGTAAAAATTACTGGAAAGCTGCATTTGCCAATCAAGAAGCCTCTGCCACATTTTTGGCAGAGTTGAAGAGGTTGATAAAGGAGAGAGATCAACATTCACATAACTTTTATTACAGTCTACTGTTAAAGTTGTTCCATTTTATTATTAGTTACTATTAATCTCTTACTGTGCCTAATCTGTAAACTAAACTTTACTGCAGGTATTTACATTTAGGAAACAACGCAATATTTATAGGATTGGTTTGAAACTGTTAGTCACTCAGTCATGTCCAACTCTTTGCAACACCGTGGACTGCAGCCCGCCAGGCTCCTCTGTCCGTGAAATTTTCCAAGCAAGATTACTGGAGTGGATAGCTGCTCCCTTCTCCAAAGGATCTCCACAACACAGGGATCAAATCTGGGTCTCCTGCACTGCAGGCAGATTCTTTACCATACTAGGCAGCAGGGAAGTCCATAGGATTGGATACCATCTTCCACTTTAGGCATCTACTGAGGGTCTTGGGAAATGTGCAGATAAAGGACTATTATACTGCCTGACTTTACTTCCATCTTGACTTTCACTCATGTTTAAAGCTGAAGTTTTGTATTTTAAAAACAGAATTCATCTTTCAACTATAAATTATGTTCAAGATATGAAAATAATTAGACACAAAAATAATTACAATTTCAGTGTGCTAAAAACAACTTGTACAATTTGACCGTCCAAACATTTGCATTTCACTTAAAAATAGTAACTAGGCATAAACATCATCAAATAATTTAGTCAAATGAAACTCTCAAACCACCTTCTCTCTCACAATAGAACACTTTTTAGAAAACAGAATAGGACATTTTTATCCTTCTTTCCCCTGATCTAAACTGTTCTTGGCACATAAAATGACTCACTTCTGTCATGTTCAAAGAGGCAGGCAGAGAGAATGAGATAAGAGTAATTCTATCAACCCAGAGACTCTACACAGAACACTTCTGCATTCTAAAATAAGTCAGAGTAAACAGATTTTTTCATTCTAGAGATTCTTTTCTAACAAAATGGCTGGCTTTGGGGATAAAAGTTAACCATTTTTGAGTGGAATCCAAACATTTGTTTAAACGGGCATTATTTTGTGGCAAATTTATAGGGAGTAAACAAAATACTTAAACACCATATTTAGAATAACATGTTGAGAATAAGAACAATTAGAGAAGGTGAGATAATATATAGGTATTATTTTTTATTATTTAGTAAGTATGTCAAAAAGAGGATAAATTATAGCTTGGTATGAATATAATAAATGTACTTTACTCCTGAATTTTTTTTAATCTATATATCTTTGCAACTTTAGATTTCTTAACCCAACAACAAAGAGCTAAGGAAACGAAGAAACAAACAAAACCTCAGATTTAATGAATAATTATATAAGATCATAGCAAATATTCCCCACAGTGTAGCACCTAGAAAATGCATCAAAAGGCGGGAAATTGTTAGGGAAATTGTATTAGGTGCCTGAGGCAGTCTTTCTCTGTAATTTTAGAATTATGACTTAGATATAGGGATGTTCTAAAAGGGTAATAGGCATGTATTAAGAAAGACAGCAATCTTTAACTGAAAGAATAAGGAACAATCTTTCAAAGTCTTTAGAAAGTCACATTATTTGTTATTACAAGTTCTAATTCCTTCAAAGTATTTTCTCTAGAACCTTCAAATTTGAAGCAAACTTTTCCAAGGGCATATATGATAACAAAATACATACTCATTTCTTAATTATATTTCTAAGTGTTAATAGTTTAAGGAACCTGTATCAATAGGATGTTACATTCAAGTATGTTTTTAAAGTGAAAGTGAAAGTTGCTCAGTCATGTCCGACTCTTTGCGACCCCATGGACTATGGACTACTGCTACAGTCCATGGAATTCTCCAGGCCAGAATACTGGAGTGGGTAGCCTTCCCCTTCTCCAGGGGATCTTTGCAACCCAGGGATCGAACCCAGGTCTTCCGCATTGCGGGCAGATTCTTTACCAGCTGAGCCACAAGGGAAATACAGTGCCAAACTGAGTAAGGAATAAAACTTTTTTGAAATATAATCACTGTTATCAGTACATAATCCCAAGGGAATTGATTATTTTGGTATTTAGCTTCCAGGCATTATTTATAAATATTAAATTTACACACAAAAGCCTTTATGGATAACAAGACATTCTGTATCTTTAGGAAGTCCCAACTATTCTAATTATACCAAATTAAAAATGAATACTATTTTTCAACTCAAAGGAGCAATGATGATACAGTATTTCACCAGTATTTTTACTTTTCTATTAAAAACACAATGCAAAAGCACATTTATCATACCTTTATCAATCTTGATAAAAAAAACTGTGTACTTAATTCTTTTTTTGTTTGTTTGTTTGTTTTTTTTTTGTACTTAAATCTTAAGAGAGGTTAGGTTAGTAGAGTGTTAAGAACACAGGTTATTGATATAGATAGACATAGACTGAAAAACTCTGAGCAAAGCAATTAACACTTAAATCCCCAGTTTCCACCTCATTAAAATGGGGTTAAACAGGAACCTTTATGAGTTAATAAGATTACAAATAATACATGTAGATTGTAGCAGAAAATATGACATAGAGCAAGTGCTAAATAATAACTAAAATTACTAAGCTATTTATGAGCAGTATCCTTATATCTGAAATTGAGCTTCACAGTGCTATAAATAATATGTAAGTCTTGGATATGAAGTTGTTACATGAAACACTGTCCTTGCTGTCTAATTGGGATTCAATTAAATACTATCAAGGAAATCACATCAGTTTGAAAGATCAGTAATTTTTAAATTAAACTTTCCCAAGAAACATTCCTCAATTAATTACTAGCTAAAAGCAATCTTTTCTCTTCCATAATTTTCAAAGACCTTATCATAACTTGGAGGTACTTGCAGATCTGTATACATTGTTCTTGTGCTCTATTTATCTAGTCTACCTTTTTGAAAACAGAATCATACTTATTCTTCAGGTTCCAACTCAGTACCACAATTCTGTAAGATCTTCCCTAAGTCCTAAAAGTAATTAAATAAATTGATCCTTTCACTAGGTTCTTACAACTTTTTGACTATAACAGGGTATGGCATATATTATAGAGACTAACATGCTTTTTCCCCAGAGAACAATGTGTTCCCTGACAGCAGAAATCTATTAATCTACACATATAATAGGCTCTAATTTAAAAGACATTTAACCAACCTGAGTATACAATATGGAATTTATAACAGCTGTACTGTAAATTCCTAATTGTTTTTTTTTCTTTATACTTTCTTCTTTTCTGGTTGCAAATTTCATGGGTCTTAAAGATATATGATCATTAATAAACTAGGATGCTATCTTAGATTGTGATGAACAGCAGAAAACTATAGTTACTGATTCACTACAACCAAAACTCATTAAGTTCTACTATATTTTAATATACCAAGTTTCAACGAAAATCAAGAATTTTAAAAAGTGAGAATTTCTCTCTCAACCTCACTCATATATAAAATTAAAATGCCTTTTAAGGAGTTTAGTTTTTATAGAAGGGGAGAATAAAAGAGAAATATATATTTTCAATGCAAATTGCTAAAAAAACATTTTTAATTGAATTAATTACTACTCGGGATTATTTTTGTTTCTTGGAAGACTACATAGTTTACATAATTTAGTGGCAGGTAGAGAAAAAAATAAAATACTTCACAGGCAAGAAAAATTTTCTCTTGTCACAAAATACTGATTGAACAGCAAGCCACTAACACGAGGTATTCTAACATAGAAAAAAATATAGAGAGAGCTTCCATCACAATAGAAATCTAGCAACATAAAATATATGTTCAAAGTAAGGAATTTAAATGTTTAAAAATAATCTGTCTCCATTTAACCCAAAATTCAGGTGATATCCCAGATGAATAGAAAGAAAACCTCATTAAAAGAACAGTTACTTACTATTCTTATTGCTGCTTTTCTCTTGGGCCCTTTGTCTTCCACTGGGTATTTCCAACAATGCTGTAATATTTGCTCCTTTTCTCAATCACTGCATTATTCCATATTGGAATTAGGACAGTAGTATTGGTTGTCCAAATTTTTAAAAATTAATAGTTGAAAGGGGCTTTGGGTACTTTCACAGTTAGTTGGAACGTCATGTCAAGGTTGTAAGTTCAAATTTCCAAAATTACAAAACTTAAAAAATCAAATCAAAACAAAACAGAAAAAACAATATACATTTTGGGGGAAAAAAAACTCATATGATACTCCTTCCTTCCTACCCCTAAATCCTGTTTACACACTAAGTAAGTAGCCTTTGAACTAGGCTTAACTGGACTGAAGCAATTCCAAAGTAAGTTTTTCATTTTAAAATTAAGTGTACATGACTCAGTAAGTGGTAACAGTACTTCGTCAATTTTACCAACAAGGACCTGCACCTTTTCGTTTTCAAATAAAAGCAAGGAGGTTAAAAAGCAGGGAATGGATACCACTTTTATTTGCTACAACTGCTCTTATTTAAAACACAAAAATACTTTAAGGCCACCACAGACTTGACATAACATCTTTAATATCAAAGCAGCTTACAATGAAAACCATGACTCCTACATATTAAAAAATGCAACACTGCTAAGGATTTCAGGAATATAAACTATTCAAAATACTGGCTTCAAGCTGCAGGATCCACATGCCAAGAAAGCAAACTGGAATTCCAATGTGATGATCTGTTACTAAATGATGTTGTATGAGTGTGAGGAGAGCGGTATATACTGGTCCCTTGCCCTTTTAAAATACCACTATGACTTCCTGTTTATCATTTCAAATGTCACAAGCTGAGTACAGAAGGATATTAAATCAGGGCATCCTGCTCTGCCTTCAGAAGCAATAAAAGTTCTCCCTTAAAAAAAACAAAACTGAATTAGAAGTTAAATGGTCTTAGGAGTGCTGGTTAAGCTGACTATAAAATGAACAGCCTATTCATTCTTTGGTTTCTGATAATTAACATTAAAACCAACAAACAAAAACACACTATCCTAAGTTGACAATTTTTATTGAGGATCTTTAAAGTTACCTAAAGGTTTAAAAAATTATTTATTACTTGATTTCTACAATGCATTAGAGAAAAATAATCTAAATAAAAAGTACAGATTTATAAGAGACTTACAGGTCATAGTGCTGAACCTGTAACTATAGAAGACCATAATGTGGGTTATGCTCAAGTATGGAAACCACACAAGAAACAGAAACATTATGCCTCTTTCATACTTGGACCAGTGTTTGCAGCTTCTAGGTTTCAGACATAAAGGAAGAAAATATGAATGTGGAAACATTTCAAACTTTTGAGATTTTAATATCATTTTACAGAAACAATCAAGATAGGGAAGGGGAAGAATAGAAGGCATGCTTAGGATGACATGAGCAAGAACAAAACCCCTTCTGGTTCTATCAGCACAATTCTGCAAGGTATTCTAGACTCTAGAATTGAGACAACTTGAAAAATTCATTAGTGATTAGGATCTAATAGGTGAGTTTACACTTTACAAATAATATTGCTAATTTTGAAAACAAGAACAACAATATAAACACTTAGTTCATCACTCTGTTCTCTTGAGACAGTTTCTTCACTTGGTTTCCTAGATACCATACTCTCTTGGTTCTCTTTCTCCTTCACTATCTACACTTTCTCAGTCTATTTATTCTGTCTCTCTAAGATCTAAACTCTCAGTGTTGTGGGGTGCTCAGTCCTCTTCTCTAGCAATTTATAATTACTTTGAACTTTGGCTACTTCCATTTCTGGGAATGACAGACCAAGGTACTAGCAGATAACATGATTAGCCCTTCCTTCAAAAAACAAAGTAAAGCAAAAATGAAAACTGGGCACACTACAAAAAACCTTCTCTGAAGGTAAAGCAGAGTAAATGCAAGAAGGCAGAGTCTGATGCAGTGTCAAAGCGCACTACGAATACAGATGGAAAGCTGTACAAATAAGTCACAACCTCTTAAGAATGTAACCTAAAACTAACTGCATTCTTCATGGTTCAGAAGCAGTGGCCAAGGAACACATGGAACCCATGTGAAGCCTAGGTACATTACCCGCTCAGAGAGTAGGGGAAACCCAGAAGAGACGGAACCATACAAGGGGTTCTGAAACTTGAACAACTCATCAAAGAAACAGATTCAGTTCATCTCACCAAAAGGCAAAAGATCCGAACTGAAGCTAAAAGTGCTATCCAAGAAACACTGTTTGAAATTCAAGTGAAAGTCGCTCAGTCATGTCCAACTCTGCGACCCCATGGATTATACAGTCCATGGAATTCTCCAGGCCAGAATACTGGAAAGGGCAGCCTTTCCCTTCTCCAGGGGATCTTTGCAACCCAGGGATTGAACCCAGGTCTTTTGCATGGCAGGCAGAATCTTTACCAGCTGAGCCACAGTTTGAAATAAAAGCCTACTCCAAAAAGCCACCGTTCACTGGAGAAGAATAACCAAACCCTGAATCTCTATCATTTAATCTTCGTAAAGTTCAGAGTACAATGCAAAATTATCCAGCATATGGTACTTCCCTGGCAGTCCAGTGGTTAGGACTCCATGCTTGCACTGGCAAGGGGCATGGGTTTGATCTCTGACAAGGAAATAGATACTGCAGCATGCTGCACAGTGCAGCCAAAAACAAAACAAAAACCCCCTCAAATTACTCAGCAGATGAAGAACCAACAAAAACAACCATCTTTTCCTCTCTGAAAGCAAAAATGGCTATTATCCCTTTCCTATGATGCTAAAAGGAGAAGGCAATGGCAACCCACTCCAGTACTCTTGCCTGGAAAATCTTATGGACAGAGGAGCCTGGTGGGCTGCAGTCCATGGGGCTGCTAAGAGTCGGATATGACTGAGCGTCTTCACTTTCACTTTTCACTGTCATGTACTGGAGAAGAAAATGGCAACCCACTCCAGTGTTCTTGCCTAGAGAATCCCAGGGACGGGGGAGCCTGGTGGGCTGCCGTCTGTGGGGTCGCACAGAGTCGGACACGACTGAAGTGACTTAGCAGTAGCAGCAGCAGCACCATGATGCCAAAAAAGAAGAAAATCCCTTCAATGGATTAAAATCTTATGAGATAAATTAAAAAAAAAAAAAATCCCAGCACAGAAACAGAAACAAAAAAACTGGTAACTGATTCAGTCACAGAACATCAGTCACTGGGTGAAAAGACCACAGGATATTCACATAATCTCAAAGTTACCATTTTACAGATGACTTAACAAATGCTAAAACAGAAAAAGGAGCCTTTAAAAGGGAGGAATCTGTCAGACAACATCTAAACCAAGTGTTTGGAACTCACCATTGCCAGTAAGGGATAAACATGTATGTGATACAATGTATTATTATTATTACACCGTAACATTACAATTTTCCTTTAGTTTTGAAATATTTTCCAAAAAGTTAGAGGGAAATACAAACAAAAAGAAAAAAATTGCAAAAAGGTGTATTTTTACAAATCAGAGAGAGAAGAATTAAAACAGCCGCCTTGCCATCTGTTCACTTTTCTTACCAGGAAGAAACTCAGGGAAAGGTAGAAGATGGAGTTTAATGTGTAGTTGAAAATCTAGGTATAAGTTGCATATAACTTAGAAACAGGCCATGATGGAGCACAAGACAAAGCAATTCTAACAGCTGATAAAGTGCAAAGGATGCTTTTAATAAGAGATTGAAACATGCAAAAACAGAAAAAGAATGGAACAAAAGGTGAAAGAGTTTTAACACAGAGAAGAGTAGCAGACAGAGCAGGATCTCACATATAAATTTTCATTGTATACGAATACTTAGCATAAAGAAAATTAATGGCCTCAGAGAAGTGAAGAAAAAAAAGTTAACTGGGTATATTTAGCTGTGAGGAAATAAAGAATCTGAAAACTCATCACACATCTTTGGACCTTTTTTCCTTAGAGAGAAAGCTTCATGTTTATTATATTACCTCTTTACTGGTGGCTTAGATGGTATGGTAAAGAATCTGCCTACCAATGCAGGAGACTCAGGTTCAATCCCTGGGTCAGGAAGATCCCTTAGAGGAGGAAATGGCAACTCACTCCAGTATTCTCCCCTGGGAAATCCCATGACACAAGAGCCTGGTGGGCTATAGTTTATGGGGTTGCAACGAGTCAGACACCACTGAGCAACTAACTCATCCAATCTTTAGGAGATAGAGTCTACATATATTTCTGAAGTTCTCATTTTAATGAAGGAGCATAGTGAAATGGCTAACACTATCAACTTTATAGTTAGTTACAACTAGATCATTACCTAACAACTATTTGACTGAGAACAAGCTGCTGAACTTCTCTAAGCCTGTTTCTTACTCTGTAAGATGGAGATAATGATATCTACCTCATGAGATCGTGAATATAAAACACACAATACAGTGCCTGGCACATAGTAAAGAATAAAAGCTAGTTATTTAACCCTTATTATTGAGAAGAAAGATTTCTTGTACATTTTTATTAATTTCATCCTATGCTTTAATTTTACTGTCTCCTTCTCTAGCTAAACAACCTAGAAATTTAAGTCAAAAAGCTACCTTAATATCCAAAGAGAAAAGAACTGTTTCAGAAGCCAGTGTATATATACCAGAATCAAAGTTAAAAGTGTGAATACTATTAGAAAAGGCAGCAAGATTTCTTTCACATTCATACATTAAAGGCTATAAAACTGGAATCTATCATTTTATAGTATCATAAAGACCAGGCAATTTTTTTCCTTGACCAAAAAAAACAAACTCTTATTTCTAAAAATATCTCAGGTTTTCTTCTTAAGGAAGTCCTCTTGCAACAAAATACCCTATTATCATAGAAAGCAAGTATAGGACAAGACCATAAAAATGTAGTGGTATATGAGCCGAGGAAAAAATTCATGTGGAAAAATGAGTAAGAAAAGGTTTTTTCTTCAAAGTTAATTGAGACTGTGAGCTTTCTGTTTTGTGACTATTTCTTTGATACTCCCATGTACACGATAAAACATTCCCTTAAGAAATTACAAATGATCTTTCAATTTAAAAATGTTTTATGTATGTGCTTCTTTTAGAAAGAAAAGTAGACCAATTTTGTAAAAGAACCATAACTGAAGAATGAAATTTGACATGCAAGGAAAGCAAACATATAGACTTACTCTTTTTCTAGTTTTTATATTTAGATTTAATCCATTTTTTAAACAGCACTGTGAAAGTTGAAGGTAGAGTATCCAAATTAAACTACCCTAACCACTGATATTGACTCAAGAAATATATATACTATTAATTTTATGAATTCAAGGACTATATCAGGCAGTGAATTTTAGCTTTCTATGAGGCAACAATTCCATAGTGGTCTTTTATAAACACAAGGAAAAACAGAAACAAACAAAAACTATAATCATGACAGTAATCTTAAAAACCTATGAACTTTATCAGTAAGTCTGATTTTCTACTGCTGATGAGGTTTAAGAATTACAGAAAACAAGTTTCACATATAGATCAAATAGGACAACTTTGTCCCTAATTAACTAAATTAAATTCACTATTGAGTTATGGAAGGCATGTAGTTTAAAGATTAATGAATATCTTTTGTTTCTAAACTCCTGATACAATGCACAGAGGTTTACTGTATATAATCCATCCTTTCCACAGTAAAATAAAATCACCAATTATATAGTAGCTCAAAGCCTCTGAATAATTTAGGACTACAAAAATGACTATTCAGAAGAAATTACAGGGAAAAGTTTAGGTAAGGAATGTAATTTAGTAAGGAGCTTGGTTAAGAGAAAGTGAAAGACAACAGCACAAATCATAACTTCTTACCTTAGTGTTATCCTCAAAAATCTCTAAAGATTTTATTTCTCATAGGAATTTTATGGGAAAAAAAGTCTAAATGATGTATAAAACAAAGTGAAACAAATAATAATTAAGAGTCAAATATAGAGTATTTTGAATGAATGGCTGGACAGTAAGAGTATTAAAACTTATGACATATCAAATGGATGCCATGAATTTTAGGGTCCTGTGAAAAACAATACAAATTGAGGGGAAAAAGCCACAAAAACCATACCTCACACCAAAGAATCATGTCCTACATCTGTTTCTATTCAGATTAACTATGGTAACTTTGTCCTATAGGACACTTTATCATCCTTTCAAAAGGAAAAAAACAGTGAGAAGTTTTGATAATCTAACTCAATTAAAATATTGTTAGAGATTTCTCTTGCTTTTTTATCTATCTCAAAACTTAGAAGTTCTACCAAAATATAATAGTCAAACATACATGCAAAATGACCCTGCAATTAAGGTAATTGCTGGTACTAAATGTTGTTTTTAAGTTCTTCAATAAAACAGTCTTCCAGACATTTAATAGTATGTCATTTGGTAAATGAAAGTTTCCACAAAGAACAGCGAGAAGACCTAAAAATTATGCTAGAGAAGAGTCTGGCTGAAAGAAACGAAAATACGGATCATTTTGGTCCAATACTAATTTTATTTCAAGTTACTACAGAGCTGAATAAAATGGTGATGCCACCACACAAAAATTTATTGAGCTGGCAATAGGCAAAGCATGATGTCAGCCATCAATATCACCATCCACATTACCAAACAACAGGAACTTAACTTAGACTTCATGCCTAAACTTTTAGTAAAAATAAAAACCTTAGGTATGAAGCATTATTAAATATAGAAGAGTTTAATCTGGCAGTTTTGACTCAAATTAATCTAGTACTTTAACAACTTAAGTAAAAAACATAAAATAATGCAAACAAATCTAATTTTCTAAATGTAGTGCTACATTCTTCACCAAACAGATCCACACAAACAAGCCTTAGCCAACTCACAGTTATATTCAATAAATAACACCGAACACACATACACAAAATGCAGCTGACAGGAGACATGGAAACACACATATACACAATTCCGCATAAGTTCTTACCTTCATGGCACGAATTTCTTCGAGCAATCGTTGTGCTCGTCTTTGGTTTTTTAACAATGCATCTTCACTACCCCTGCAAAAGACACATTATAATACATAGCCAGAAAAAAGCATGTATTTTAGACTAGTATCATAATAAAAAGTCCTCCATTTCTTTTGGAAAAGCTTAATAATCTCTAAATAACAAGCATTCTGTCATTCTGCACTGCCCTTTCCCCCATCCAAAACACACTCCAACTCCATCAACAAACCCAAGATTTTGGCATTATATTAATGACTATTATCACTGATAGCTTGTCTTCTAATTCCTTAATAGGAAAGCCAAATAACACTTTCCAGTCAATTAACAGCACATTGCATTTCATGTAAGCGATAAGCTTAGATACAATTAAATGAAAATTTGTTTTCTGGAATTAAATAAATACCTAAAGAAATTAAATATATAATTGTATCAGAGGAGAGCTACCTTATGAAACACACACACAAAAATAAGAAATTAACCAGAAACAAAACATGTTTGAAGACTCTGTAAGTATTCATGCTTTAAAGCATAAGAAGTATAAATAACATACTTTTGTTCTCATACTAGTGATACCAAAAATATAAAACATTATTTTTTCAAAAAAATTAAATGGAACATAACGTTTTGACAAATACTTCCAAAAGGGACTAAAGATTTCAAATTAATCAGCAATTCAAGGAATACAGTGATATAAAATCTTCATAATTGATTCAGAGTATCACTTGATTTGCTAACCTATATGAAAAACATCTTAAAAGAATAACTTCTAATAACATAAAAAATATAAATAACTTCAAAGACTTTTCAGTTTGACAAAGCCAAAAGAAGAGTTTTGAAAACAGAATTTATCCTATGTCTTAAGTGAATATGGTCTGAACTATGTAAGCACATGCTGACACAGCACATTTTATCTCACTCAAGATCTATCCACATATAAAACAAAGTGCTGTAAGAGTAAGAAATTTAATTACTCCTCTAGGCCCCACCCTCAAATTTTGTAAATACTGAACAAAAACAACTTTCGACATTTTGTTAGTCACAGGACCATAACATTAAATGACTAACTTTTTTGACTTCAGTCTGCCAACACTCCTGACAAGTTTTCGGATAACCAAAACTCGGATTCTCTTCACTTCTTTTCTCATCTTCACAACCTTCAAGGAATAAAGCCAAAATTAGAGAGGGTCTTAATTTAAGAGAGAATATACCTTATAGTGCATACTAATAATGCAGAATATGCCTGCCACTTCGGCAGAGTTTCGTTTAACTGTATTTATAGCTTGATGAAATCTAACTTCTTTTGTAACAGTGAAGGAATAAGAAATAAATCAACATTCTAAACAAGTGTATGAGGACTTACGAGAAACATCTCATGATTTAAAACACAAAACACAGCATTCCCAGTGGCTAGTGTTTTAAATTACACTTATATCTTGTTGGGTTTGGCACACAATAAACTGTGAACTCACTGAGATCAGAGACCATCATATTTATCTCTAAATCCTTGTGGTTTAAAACAAAGCTTCACCTAAAAACTGTAGGAATTTAATTTACTGAATGAGCATTTGTATTAACAAAAGCAAATGCATGAAAGTGATTTTATTTTACTTATTTTTAGCACATCCCTTTAATTTATATTTAACAAATCATTTGAAGCATAACTTGAAAAACAAGAGGGCAGACACCATGCAGGCACACACAGACACTTTAAATTACTCCATTAGAGAACAATGCTGAGCTCTAAGAATCAAAAAAGCCAAAAAACAAAAAACTGTTGGCCAAGAGAAAGAACTATTCTAATGATAAACAACTACATGTTATTAGTGCAATGGGATGCTACCATTCTGAGTTCCTGTTTTCTCCATCATTGTTAAGAGGCATACATATATAATTCCTCCTGTAATGTCCTTCATCCCATTCTCCACTTTAAGAACTACATGAAATTCAGTCTGGATGTATCATTCCTGTGAAATCTTCAACGACTTCTTCAGTAGGAGAGTCATCCTCTCCCTGGAGTTGCCACTATACCTGTAGGCAGCGCCTACCACCGCACTGTCACTATTGCTCATAAAGCGGTCTTTTTCTATAACCTCCCAAAGGGCAGGGCGCTTGCAATACTTACATAATGTATTCTGTGCCTTGCAAGCAAGAGTGTCTGGCATGTACAATTCTCAAAGTCTTCTTGCCAAAGTAACAGTAGTAACATCATTCTGTTTTTACAAGGCTCTTGTATTTAGCTGTTACTTTTTTACCCTTCATTAATATCATTCATCCCCTTATTCATTGACAATATGGGTGACCAACCCACAATTTCTCTCCACCATAAGTTTTGCCATTATTCTGGGTGATGCAGATGTCCCAGAATTATTAAGGTGTCCACTTGAATAATCTACCCAATATTATAGCCTCATTCCTTGATTTCCTCCTTTCTAATGGCTTAATCTGTTCCATCACAGCCACCCACTTTCATGGTCACACTGTAGTCCCTGTCATTGTTCATGATTATTCAATTTCTAAAACCATCAATTTAAATTCTATACACTGAGATCAAAACTGCTTTCAGCTTGCATGTTCAACCCCAGCCACCACAAAGGTGTAACGATTTCACTGGAACCACCAGTTCACTGACCCCTATTACTTTTCCTCAAATGATTAGTCCTTTTCAATTTCCTTCTCTTATCTAGTTTAGGTACATAACCTACACTTGCCAATATATTATACTCATGCCTCTGGCTAGTGTATCCTGGATAAAAACAATATTCTGAGTTCTTTATCACAGTACCCCAAGAGCCATGAAACATCTGAGATATTCTATCTACTAGATATCTATCATAATTAACCTCGAATGAGTCCTTACTCTTCTTATCATACATAAATACATACTTTGGTCAATTCACTTTACAATCATTATTCTAAATCTGTGCCTGCTTTCCTAAAACATCTAACCGTTCTCTTCCTCTCCTTCTCAATTTCATGAAGAAAATAAACATCAGATGGGAATCATCATCTTTCTACTATTATGAATGTAAATTTACTTGCATCACCCATCCCCTCTATTAATAAAGTCATGTGCATGCTCAATCATATCCAACTCTTTGTGACCCAAAGGCTATAAGCCCGCCAGGCTCCTCTGTTCATGGGATTTTCCAGACAATAATACTGGAGTGGGTTGTCATTTCCTCCTCCAATTCCCAACCCAGGGATTAAGCCCATGTCTCCTGTGGCTTCTGCACTGGCAGGCAGATTCTTTACCACTGAGCCACCTGGGAAGCACTTAATAAAGTTACAATATAAGAAATATTACTAAACTTTTCTGAGGTTAATCTTCTAACTGTATTTTGGATCTCATCCTTTTCTGCCTTCCTAGAATGCTTACTGCAAACTATGCATTTACTCTAGCATTGTCAATCTCTTAAATGGATGTTTCTCACTCATTTTTAAAAAACTGGGGTACAGTTGCTTTACAATGCTGTGTTAGTGGTGTACAACAAAGTGAGTCAGTTACATGTGTATATATATATTTCCCTTTCCTTTTGGAGCTCCCTCCCCGCATTCCACCCATCTGGGTCACCACAGAGCACTGAACTGAGCTCCCTGTGCTACACAACAGGTTTCCATGAGCTATCTATTTTACACATGGTAGTTTATCTATGTCAATTCCAATTTTCCAATTCATCCCCCACATCCGTCCCCACCCTTTGTCCACACTGATTTTTGATCATGTTTGAGTCATTTTCTTAAAAAACAGAAACAAAACAACCTCACTACAAAGTTTACAGGAAGCATCATCTCTCTTCAACCGCCCCAGAGTCAGGTTTTTTAGAGATGTTCAAACAGATCACTCCATATATGCATGCCATACAATTCCAGTTTAATTTCCCTTTCCACCAGTCTACTAAATGCTGTCACAAAGACACCAATGACTTCTAAAAGTCCCTGAAGCCAACAGGAATTTTTCAGACTTATTTTGCTTGAAATTTCAGCAGCATTTGATACTGATGAATACTTTCTCCTTCTTAAAATACTCCCCTTTGGCTTGTATACCAGAATATTTATTTTGGTTTTCCTTCTTCCTCTCTAGCCACTTCATCTTCGTCTTCTTTGGAGACACATACACATCTAATCAGTCTTGAACTGATTAGGCCAGCTCTTCCTTTCAAGATATATTTTTTAGCCCTAAGTGATCTTATGTGTATATACAGTTTTAATTTGCCACCAAAGAAAGATGACTCAAAAATTTCTACAATTAGCTGAGATCTCCACTTTAGCTCCAGACCTAAATGTGTAACTGCCTACTTAACATTTCAAGTATGCTTAAAAACATCTCCAACTCACACTGAACCCATGCTTTCACTCCCAACTGGATCTCTTTTTTGGTCTTTCATATTTAAGGGAATAGAACAATTTTTTCAATTATAAACCTAACTTTCTTTTCTAAATCCCTCACAATGAATCTATTACTAAGTCCTAATAATTTTATTTCCTAATTATCTGCCAAATTGTACCATTTTTCCTTCTATCTTGACTCTCTTGGCTCTCTCGGCTGAGTTACTGCCAACTAGTTTCTCAATATTGTCCTTCTCCAATCAGTTATCCACAACTCAATCAGAATACATTTTTTAACACTTAGATCTGATGTAACACCTTTACTTATCTCTCTTCAGTTCAGTGGTTTCAACTGTTCTTAGGATGGCCACAAGCGCCATCTTTTAGTCCATTCTCACCATGCTTACAACTACCACCAATCTTTACATCTGCCGTCTTCTCTGTTAGGAGTACTCTTTCTCCTCATGTTAGCTTGTTAACATCTTATCTGATTTGGCCTAATTGTCATTTCTCACTAAAGTGTCTCCTGGCCTCCCTCAGAGGGTCAAAAAGTGCTTATAGAATTACCTTGACCCTTATTTTAATACTTTACTTTTAATCTGATAATGCTTAATGTGTCTTTCTCCCACTAGGCTATAAATTCCATGAAAGTAAAATATCTGGTTTTATTCAACATTGTATCTTAACAGTGAGCATAGCAGATGACACAACACATGTTCAATAAATATTTGTTAAGTAAATGAACAGAAAAGGAGCAGTGCTCCCGTGATCATTCACTGTTTCTAAACAGTAATATTTTAACAGAATATAATCAGATTTCCACTGTCTATATTAACCTCTTTAGAATTTGTTTCAAAGTTAGATCTATTTAGGAAAAAAAAAAAAACATACTTGCATAAACAAAAAGCCACTGAGATGAGGTTTAAGTGCAAAATGAACTGCTACATTTCATAAGCAGCCTAATAGTAGATTATGATCCACTTCTGAAAGTCAGGTCATTCACAAAATGAATAGCAAGTGATAAATTATGCATTAAAATATATTAACAAATGTTTCCAACCGCTGTACCCTGCAGGTGCAGGAGAAGATTATCCATTTGCTAACTGCTGTTAACCAAACTTAACTAATAAACTGCAGGAAGCAGAACTGGTCCTCAGTTACATTCCAATCATGGGAAAGCTAGACTCCAATTTTAAAAATCCAATTTAAGAAGCACTATGTTTGTCATTACTGCATAAGGGAATTCTGAAAAGCAAAGGGAATGCTTCATGTGCTTAGTTTCATGCCAATGCCAAAAAATGCTTTTTTAGCCTATTAAAATTTTCAGTTATTTGGTAAGTTTAGTATACTAAAAAAATACATATATTCACTTCATATAAAAATGGAATTATTACTTTTATTTTCCTCATACTATTTGTCTCAAACACTTAGCTTTCTCCAAGCATTTAAATTTATTTTTGCACAACTGACAAACAGCTACCAGTAGCCCTTTACTTAGAATTTAAAAGGCTGCCAATTCATTTGTCACCCAGAAATTATGAAGCTGGTTGACAGATATCCCAGACATCAACAAACAGTCCTTAGACACCCAGTACTGTCAGAAGGCCAATGTACTGCTTAAGGGCAACACACTTTGGTGAATTCTTTAACCAAAAGCAAACATAACTGTGATTGTTACAAATGTGAAAAGAGTATAACACTGTTTGGGAGGAAAAGAAGGAAAGAGAAATAAAGTGAGAAAGAACAAAACAGGAATAATAATGAAATGTGCTGACAGGAAAGAGACACAATGAAAAAGAAGTAGAAGAGTGTGAAGTCAAAAACTGAAGGACAAAACTCTGTAGTGCATCATTACCAGGACTGGTAAGGCCACACTGAGTGCTTCTAAGCTGCAAAAGAATGCATTCAGTAACCGCAAGGGCACAAGAAGAGTTAAGACACAAACATCCACATCCACACAAAACACACGTACTCACAAAACACACGTACTCACAACACACGTACACTCACAACACACGTACACAAAACACACGTACTCACAAAACACACGTATCACCTAGAACCTGGGCACAGAGATGCCCTCAGTTAACCCGGTGAAACCTGAACACAGTAATGTAAACCTGGATCAACTCTTATGAAGATAGTAGAAAAATTATGATAATTAAATGAAAAGCTAATATACTTGCTCGGAGAAAGACCAAGTGAACATATGGGCAAGACTCAATATAAACACAGGAAAGGGAACCACAAAGAGCAAAAGCTGGCAGTATCTGAATCAAGAAGATTCCAGAGAAAAGTTCCCCAGCTCAGAGCCTTGGGAACTCCAATTTAGACAGGAATAACTCAATTATGGGGACAGATCTTATCACAGCCCAACACTGAATCATGCAACTAAAACCCTTGCTGTGGTAAATGTAAATGTTACTTTGAAATTATGCCTAGTTGGCTATCTGCTAGTCTGTCAATTAGCCAACCTCTTTTGGTAATGTAGTAACTTTGCTACATATATGAATTAGTGAAGTCACTCAGTCGTGTCTGACTCTTTGCAACCCCATGGACTGTCTCCCCCATGGGCTGTAGCCTACCAGGCTCCTCTGTCCATGGGATTTTCCAGGCAAGAGTACTGGAGTGGGTTGCCATTTCCTTCTCAAGGGGATCTTCCTGACCCAGGGATCAAACCCAGGTCTCCCTCGTTGAAGGCAGACGCTTATCTGTCTGAGCCACCAGGGAAGCCCACATATCATACTGTATAAATGCAGTATCATAATATGTATCATTCTACAAGTTACTTTTTCACCTAACACTATTTTCAAAGTGTATCCATAATACATATAGATGTCTTGCATTGATCTAAAATATAGTACACTGCTTATGCTTTGTTTACATAATATATGAATTAATTTATAACACAAACACATGGTTATTAGAAAACAATTATTCAAAGTTCCAGCTGGTCTGGAGAAGCTTGCAGTGCCAAGAAAAATCTGAGTATTCCTCTGTTTTGTAAGACACATTAAAACTTCTTTTTACTCATTACTTAGGGCTTCCCCAATAGCTCAGTTGGTAAAGAATCCACCTGCGATGCAGGAGACCCTGGTTCAATTCCTGGGTCAGGAAGATCTGCTGCAGAAGGGATAGGCTACCCACTCCAGTATTCTTGGGCTTCCCTTATGGCTCAGCTAGTAAGAATTCACCAGCAATGCGGGAGACCTGGGTTCAATCCCTGGGTTGGGAAGATTCCCTGGAGAAAGGAAAGGCTACCCATTTCAGTATTCTGACCTGGAGAATTCCACGGATTGTATACTCCACGTCGTCACAAAGAGTCAGACACGACTCAGCAACTTTCACTTTCATTTTTCACCTGTCAGACTAGCAAATACAAAAGAATATAACACATTCTGCTTGTGAGACTTTGAGCAGGCACTCATGCACTGCTGGTCGGAATGCAAATTGGTATACTCCTGGGGGAAACTGGCATTATCTAACAAAATCCCACTTCCAGGAATCTGTCCAGAAGACATACCTCCAGCTATAGAAGAAGGCTACACACAAGACTACTCAATGTGGCATTCTTACAAAATGTTGCATAAGAGAGAAAATATCGGATATAAACAAAGCATAAGCAATGTACTATTTTAGATCAACGGAGGGATCTATATGTATTATGGATAAACTCTGAAAATACTGTTGGGTGAAAAAGTAACTTTTAGAATAATGCATAGTATGGTAACTGCATTTATACAGTATGATATCACACATGTAAAGTGTAATACTATACACTGGTTATGTATATGGGTATATGTTACAAAAACTATAAAATACATATGAGAAAACACAGAGAATAAGTAATGTTTACTTCTAATGTGGAAAGGAAGGTAGGTGGAATCAAGCATTATGATATGACAACATACTGATATTTGCTAAATATAGGAAGTAGATTACAAGGATATTTTTTGTATCATTTTTCCATACATTTACACTATTTCATAGTTAATAACATTAACTACAGTTTTATACAGAGGACTTCTAATTTGACCAATTGGATGGTATCTTATTACTGAATTATATCTTTTATTTCTGATGAGCAACAATTTAAAAATTCTAGCGTGCTTGGTGATTGTCTACAACTTAATCATGACTGAGTATATGCTGCCACCTAGCCTAATTTCCTAGAACTGTTAAAGAACTGAACAGAAAATGATTCTCTTATACTGAACCTAGTTTAGTATTTCAGTAAAGAATTATTTAAAAAGTTATCACATATTTAATTATGAAACTGGAGCTTTGCAACTTCAAAAACATATACAAAATTAGTTTTTGACAATAAGCCTTTGCAAATCAGCTTGTTCTCTGGCATTTTAGTTTCTACTATCTTAAAGGACATGGAAAGCAATTTTTAAATAGACTCCTTGATAATCTGCTATCAAGAATAAAATAATGTCAGTTTCATATAGAAGCCCTTGGTCCTCCTATGGAATTAAAGTTTTACCATATTAGAATGTTTCACTTTCTAATTCTCATTTTTATATATCATTGCAGCCTAAAGAAACAGATGACTAGAGAAAATCCAGCTCTAGATTCGCAAATTCTTTATCCAGTAAATGCCTTGGCACTATTGTTTTCAATTATACATCCCTTTTCTGGTTCTAATGGTAAGGGAGAAAGAAGTTTACACTTAGCAGATTTCTCCCCCTCATTTGAACATTAAGTGATTCAAGTTGAGCTATTCATACTTTTATCTGCCCAGTAAGTATATAGTACCTATTATTATCCATACACAAGGAACTATGTTAGAGATTAGGGAAGCTACTATAATAAATCAGTTAAATATTCTCTCTTCAAAGTCCACATGAGTACTTTTGAAGATAAAATATGCAACAAATAATCATAAGATTAAGTAAAAAGTGATTATTTTATTTTTTTTAAAAGTAAAGGTAGGAGCTTACATTCTTTCAGAAGACTACATGTATTTTAAGAACCTAGAGTCAGGAAGTGTTCTGTAACTGTTAGCTGTCAGCCTTGGAAAACAACTGGGGAAAAAAAAAAGAATTAGGGCTGAACACTTTGAAAGTTCGCATAAGATAATAGTTGTGTCTGCAGTCAGGCTTTTATTTTTACAAAAGACATTCTGGGAAATTAAATATACTGTAAATTAGCTGGCCATATAAGTTTTTAAAAGAAAAGACTATAACCTCTGCCCCCCAGAGACAGGCATAATAAGCACAACAAATTGCACATAATTTCAGGCAGTTATATGATCCCTGAAATCTTCCTGAATCTCAGTTATTGGAGACCTAATTATTCAGTTATCAAGGATCAAAAAAACGATGTCTCAAGTTACTCAGTCAACACACAGGCACTGCGGATATGATGGTGAGCAAAAATTTAGTCAGGTAGAGGGCATAAGAAATCTCTCATGTTCACATGCCCCTCATATTAAGCAATTCTTACAAATGCTAAAATGAAGTAAATAGTGCTACAAAAGCTCACAAAAGGAGCAAATGGAAGTCAAGAACCATTTCCCTGATAAAGCAACAAAGAAGTATAGAATGTACTGAGAGGAGAAGGAGCTATGGATAAAAGGAATACCATCTATGCACATGGTAGGGCTATGACTGACAAGGAGGAAAGCCAGTGTGGCTTAAGTACAGTGCCTGAGGCAGGTGAGGGGTGTGGTGTAATAGTGGAGAGATTGGCCTTCTTTAGATTGGTCTTGACCAAAAGCAACAGGAAGCCACCACATCAGTTTTAAGCAAGAAAACACATGATTATGCATGTTTTTAAGATCACACTCCATCTGTACTACAGAGATGAGATTAGAAGATGGGTCAAGTAGTTGGGAGGCAATGACAGTAGTTCTGCTGGGAGATATAGCTTGGATTTGGATAGTGAGGATGAAGG
>NW_011494807.1:2209898-2215564 GCF_000754665.1 Bison bison bison | reverse complement strand
AGGGGGGTGGGAGGGAGGCTCAAGAAGGAGGGGGCTGATTCGAGTTGTTGTATGGCAGAAACCAATACAACACTGAAAAGCAATTCTCCTCCAATTCAAAATAAACAAATTTTTTTTAAAGGGGGAAAATGTAATGGAAAGACATGAAAGAAAACAGTGAATTTGAACTCTTTTTCATATATGTATTTCTTCCTTAAAGAACTTAATTCATTTAACCAATTTCCTATGAGATTATTTCTCTTCGTTTCCATTAAGCTATTTTATAGTAATGACATTAGCCATTTATCTGTCATATCTACTGTATTTTTCTTCTAACTGGTTGTCTCATTTCTTCCCCCTGGGTTTTTGAATTTTTATGTAAGCAATATGTTTTTCCCTTTGTAGTCATTGTCCTATTAATTTTAAATTATAACACTCTTCTTCCACCATCACCACTTTGTCTTTTTTCCCCTACTTTCATATTATAACACATAAGATTTACTTCAGTATGGGATGTATAAACTTACTAATTTGATTAGTTCATTCAATTATCCAGCAAACATTCATATACCACACATGGCGCAGGTGAGAGACCCACACACAAAAAGAGAGAAACAGGTAAACAAATGCTTTCAGGGTAGAGAGCATCCTGGTTGCATAAAGAATGGACACCTAGCTCATACCGAGATGAATTGGTGACGACATCCTAAAGGTCAAATTTTAACTGTTCTGAAGAGGGCTGGAAAGTAGCTAAAAGGAAAAAGAAAGAACCTTTAAGTGAAGAGTAAAGTAAATGACTGTCACCACTCTTCAGAGTAATTTCAAAATCGAACAGGAAACTCACTAGTATTTGCAGTGAATTTCCAAGGACATCACTCAGATTACGGGCTTTTATATCTCATCTGTAATCTAACAGGAAAAAAGACCACCAAATGCTTTCTGTAATTAGCACGAGATTAATGTATGGTTATTAATATAAACCAAATACCTTCAAGAGTTCTCTTCAGTATACCCTGTTGTCTACTGTCAAGTGAAATGCAGACTTATTAACCTGGCAGTAAGACAGTAACGTGGGCCTTAGGAAGCCTCACTACGAACAAAGCTAGTGGAAGTGATAGAATTCCAGTTGAGCTATTTCAAATCCTAAAAGATGAAGCTGTGTAAGTGCTGCACTCAATAGGCCAGCAAATTTAGAAAACTCAGCAGTGGTCACAGGACTGGAAAGGTCAGTTTTCATTCCAATCCCAAAGAAAGGCAACGCTCAAACTACTGCATAATTGTAGTCATCCCACATGCTAGCAAAGTAATGCTTAAAATTCTCCAAGCCAGGCTTCAACAGTACATGAACCCTGAACTTCCAGATGTTCAAGCTGGATTTAGGGAGAGGAACCAGAGATTAAATTGACAACATCCGCTGGATCACAGAAAAAGCAAGAGAGTTCCAGAAAAACATCTACTTCTGCTTTATTAACTACACCAAAGCCTTTGACTGTGTGGATCACAACAAACTGTGGAAAATTCTTCAAGAGAGGGCAATACTGGACCACCTGATCTGCCTCCTGAGAAATCTGCAGCTCAGGAAGCAACAGTTAGAACCGGACATGGAACAAACTGGTTCCAAATAAGGAAAGGGGTATGTCAAGGCTGTATATTGTCACCCTGCTTATTTAACTTATATGCAGAGTATATCATGAGAAACACTGGGCGGGGAGAAGCACAACCTGGAATCAAGATTGCCAGGAGAAATATCAACCTCGGATATGCAGATGACACCACCCTTGTGGCAGAAAGTGAAGAAGAACTAAAGAGCCTTTTGATGAAAGTGAAAGAGCAGAGAGAAAAAGTTGGCTTAAAGCTCAACATTCAGAAAACGAAGATCATGGCATCTGGTCTCATCACTTCATGACAAATAGATGGGGAAACAATGGCAACAGTGGCTGACTTTATTTTGGGGGGCTCCAAAATCACTGCAGATGGTTACTGCAGCCATGAAATTAAAAGACGCTTACTCCCTGGAAGAAAAGTTATGACCAAGCTAGACAGCATATTAAAAAGCAGAGATATTACTTTGCCAACAAAGGTCCATCCAGTCAAAGCTATGTTTTTTCCAGTGGTCATGTATGGATGTGAGAGTTGGGCTATAAAGACAGCTGATCACTGAAGAATTGATGCTTTTGAATTGTGGTGCTGGAGAAGACTCTTGAAAGTCCCCTGGACTTCAAGGTCCAACCAGTCCATCCTAAAGGAAATCAGTCCTGAATATTCATTGGAAGGACTGATGCTATGCTGAAACTCCAAATGCTTAGGCCACCTAATGTGAAGAACTGACTCATCTGAAAAGACCCTAATGCTGGCAAAGACTGAAAGCGGGAGGAGAAGGTGAGGACAGAGGATGATAGGGTTGGATGGCATCACCGACTCAATGGACATGAATTTGAGTCAACTCCAGGAGTTGGTGATGGACAGGGAAGCCTGGCATGCTTCAGTCCATGGGGTTGCAGAGTCTGACACGACTGAAAAACTGAACTGAAGACAGTAATACACTAGCTTTATTTCCTACTTCATCTCACAAGTTCTCATGAGTAGAGTGTTCTTTACTCCTGTATAACTCAAGGTGTTTCCCACTTCCACTTCCCCCACTCCCCAATACTTTTAGAGAATTTAATACGCTTTATATAAAAACATAATTCTCAACCATTGCCATATTTATATTACCTTTTTTTCTTTTAACACCAAAAACATCCTTTCTTCGCCTATGTGTCCCTCTGGCTAGAATGCCTTCTTTCCCCTTCATTGAATCACTAAATGCAATCTTGTGTAAGATCCTTAAAGATCAAGACCAAATATCACTCATTTCATTTTGCTTTCTTTGGAAACTTTTCTGCACTAAGTATCTTTTTTTTTTTCTGTGAGTATTCTGTATCATTGATGGATGCTGATTACCCTTTCCTACCTGAAAACAGGTTGGTTAAAAACAGAAAGTATGTCTAAAGAGCAGGCACATAACCACTGAATAAATACGAAGAACTTCCTTTGCTGGAGCTGTAAAGTTCTTAACTGACCCCCGCTTTCCAGCCTACTTCAATTCTTCGATGACTTTTGAATTTCCTGAATAGAACCAGAAACCAGAAAGGGGATAATGACAGAAACGGTAAGCTAGTAAAATTAACCCGTAAGGGTGGAGGTGATGAGGGCAAATGTCTGATAAGACTGGATTTAAGAGAGTTAAGATGAAAACTTGGGGGCAGCAAGTATTAAAATTTTGCTGCAAATGGTAGCAGAGAAATGGAACAAAAGCTGAAAGAAGAAATGAGGTACTGAGGAAGCATTCATCCTTATAAATGATAAGGTCTCATTCAAGACGAGCAATTTCCTAGGAAAAGCCACCGCTCTCAACCTCTCAAGGAAAGTACTACCATGAGCTTCCTTTTACAGACGGTTACTGAATAGAGAAATTAAATGATCTTCCCAAGGTCCATGGAAAAAAATTCAAGACAACCGACAGCCAAAGACATTTCAGTCACCTAGAAACCAGGAGGTGGAAGAGTACGGGTGGGGAGTTACGGCTGTCAGTTCTCAGAGTTCCGGAAAATCCGCCTGAGCTATCAGGCGCACTTCCCGCTTCGTCCCAGACCCTTCCAAAAGACGCAGAAAAGCCGTCCTGAGGCCCCAAAGATCAGCCCCACACGTTTCCAGACCTCCGTGCTCACCTCATTATTGAGGTTCAAAGTCCCCGGCTCGGCCATGGTAGCTCTTAGCAAAAGATCCGCCGCTGCCGCATGTGAACTGTAGCTGCCGGAACGCGGATGCGTCCTCACGCCCCCAACGGCGGCCTCAGTGGCCCAAAATGCATCCGCCGTCTGCTCAAGCAGACGCGTAAGTAAAAGGTATACTGACTTTGAGGGGAGGAGCGGAAGTGACGAAAACAACTTCCTGCGTAGAGTGCGCCGTACCGGATTTGCGTGTTCCTATGGAAACCAGGCAAGCCGGTGGCTGAGAGGGTGTTCTGCAAGTAATTGCCTTCTTCAGAAGTTTTTCAAGATGTTGATTTTCTTATATTCCTTTGCAGAATGGTTCCAGCTTTGTAAGGACCTTGTTTTTCTTGTCTCAATGGGAATTAAAACCTTTATGAAAGGATCACTTGAGCGACCAGTTTTGCCCCGAATTTTTACCTAGCTTCTGTGAAGATTTCTGCGTTTTTGACAAGCACCTTTGTTAGATTCACCTTTTTTCCTATCCTCACGGTATAGGCATGGTCATATTTTTCTGCACACTGAAAGGTTTAAATTTATATAGAGAACATATAAGCAAAACCAGGATGTACAGTTGCTGCTGCTTGTGAAAATGGCTGTTTTGAAGTATAATGTGCATGCAGAGAACCAAGGAGTGAGTCGGAATTAAATAACATTATTAATAGTTAACGCCTGGTGGTATTGAGCTTTATAAGGGGTCCAGTACGTGTATTATCTCTAAAATAGTCAAATCTAAAGAGATAGGAACTATTATTCTTATTTTACAGATTTGGAAACTAACTTTTGAGGAACCAAGTGTCTTACCAAGAGTTGCCCAGCTGGAGCCCACCACTGCTACAGGACCTCAGGGCTGGTGACATAATTTGAGGGGCCCAGGGCAAAATGAAAATGCAGGACACCACTCCCCAACCCCGCCCCCCGCCCTCCCCCCACCCTCCCCCCGCCCCCCGCCCCCCGCCCCCCCGCCTGCCCCCGGCCCAATTCAAAAAGTGGGGGAAAGTTTCTTCTTTTCTTCTGTGGTGTCTTTTGACCTGTCATGTGCTTTTTATTTGGTGTTTAATGTGGTGCTTCTTCAAGCAACAGGGAGGCCTTGGGGCTAGTGCACACCTTCACAGGTGCCTGGAACCCATGTTTGAGGACCCAGGGAGGGGTTCCTGTACTGGACCAAGATGGCAGCAATTGCTAGACAGAGACTGGGAAGTAGGAAGCCAGAGAATCCGAATGGGAGTATGTGATAGGAAAGACCACACTGATCTGAGACTAAACTCTTGACATATGTTCCATTGTCCCACTGGATTTCTGCCGGGGTCCTGCCCCGGCTGATCCAGGGTATTCGAAGCGGGGACGGCGTCGGCGACCTATTTATTTAAATATTTTATCAAAGATATAAAGAGTAATAGGATGAGGATAGCTCAGTAGGAAAATTCAGTGGAGAAAAGAGGCTGAGTAGCTTGGTTTACGCGGGAGACCAATAAGACTTCAAGACAAGAAGTTTGCACCACTTACGTAGGCCGCAGGCGTCCTTCCGTTCTCCCGAAGGAGAGGAGACACTGAGGCCTCCCCCGTCGGATCTTAGAAGCCCAGGCATAATTAGTAAGCGTGGTGGGTTCCTCGCTCCAGATGGAGACTCAACCAGAGTGAGAGAGAGAGCGACATGGGGAGACCAGTATTTCGAGAAACTGATCCCAATTCTTTATTTTCCATGGTCTACTTTTATACACTGAGATGTTATGCAAAAGTCACGCGGGGTCAGCAGTCCTGACTTTTATCAAAGTCAGGTGCTTCATACAAATGTATACAGAGGTCTTAAGGGTGTTACATCATCTTCTGGCCAGGGGGGCCTGCTGACAATTTATGACCCTCTCCTTGTGACAGCAGTCAGTCAACCAGGACACTTATTTCTCCAGGGCTGATTATTCTCAAAACAGACACCAC
>NW_011494807.1:2208412-2209798 GCF_000754665.1 Bison bison bison | reverse complement strand
AACATTGGCTCAACAAATGAAAAACCCTTCACCAACACAATTTCTAATTAGCCCACTATACTTATAGTTTTCTAACTTCTCTAAAGAACCTGTTTTTAGAGGGTTTAAAGCATCTCGTGCCTCTCACAGTTGGGAGGCTGTGAGCAATCACATGTGGCCCGACGAGCCTGTCAGGCAGGCTAGAGAACCTTCAGAGGAGTTTGTAGGTTAAAACACTGTTGTCACACCCAAGAGTTTTTATTGACTGGAGCTCTAGGTTAACTCCTTCTCTGAAAGAGGTGGTGGGGGACAGCCCCCCGTAAAGTCAGAGGTGTAGGTAAGAGCACAAAGTAGTAAAGTAGGCAGGCTCTGGTTATGGGGGTAGACGCTCGAGGATTTCCAGGGGGACTCCTGAGGCTCGATCCCGCCTTTGCGTATGTCGAGCCTCCTTCCTCATGACCTTTGCCATGGGCGGAGTACCTCACTCTGGCCCCCAACAGATTTCACTTAACAAAACTCAAATTCTCAAACTTATTAAGAATTTCAAAACTGTAATGAAAGAAAATTTAAACCAGGCCCACTTCTGAGGTTCTGCCCAAGAAGAGGGTGCTGTGTAGAGTCTATGCTCTTGACTCCTGAGTCTGTATTCAGTTTACAACTTAGTCTTGTCTTTGGATTGGTATTCTTTAATGTATGATTTGGGCACAGTTGGATTAACCCTGGCTTCCTGTTTGACTAGTGTTGTGTAAAGGTAGTTTTTGTATTCATAAATCATATGCTGAAATTGTAATTATCTTCATATTCAGCTAGTTCTTCTTATCAAAACTGATCTCCTGGAGTGAAGGGGCTTTTCACCCCAGTTGGGGAGTAGGCACTTCAGGCATAAAATATATAGGAAAGGATGTTTTAAAGATAAATGTAGAGCTTATGGGAAATCTGTCTTCTAATTCAGGAAAAATGTGTTTTTAGTATGATTCCATAATGCTTTAAAATTATTTTTATTTACAGTTTTCTACTTTTATTTTGAAATTTTTTATGTACTGTTTATTCTTTTATGTGATCAATTCAGTTTAATTCAGTCACTTAGTCATGTCCGACTTTTTGTGACCCCATGGACTTCAGTACAGCAGGCCTCCCTGTCCATCACCAATGCCCGGGGTTTACTAAAACTCATTTCCATTGAGCTGGTGATGCCATCCAACCATCTCATCCTCTGTCATCCCCTTCTCCCACCCTCAATCTTTCCCAGCATCACGGTCTTCTCAAATGAGTCAGTTCTTCACATCAGGTGGCCAAAGTATTGGAGTTTCAGCTTCAGCATCAGTCTTTCCAGTGAACATTCTGGACTGATTTCCTTTAGGATGGACTGGTTGGATCTCCTTGCAAGTCCAAGGGACTCTCAAGAGT
>NW_011494807.1:2187100-2208283 GCF_000754665.1 Bison bison bison | reverse complement strand
AAACCATAGCCTTGACTAGATGGACCTTTGTTGGCAAAGTAATATCTCTGCTTTTTAATATGCTGTCTAGGTTGGTCATAACTTTTCTTTCAAGGAGTAAGCATCTTTTAATTTCATGGCTAAGCATCACATGGCTAATTTTATGTGATAAGCTCTCAGTAAACTTAGATATCATTTTTAAAGTGACTAGTAGTTTTTCATTGTCCTTGCTGTATCACTTCTTATCTATCCAGCTCTGTCTTTTGATGATGCAATCTCAAAATTTTTGATTCTTTACAAAGGTGATTCTAGTAATGAATATGTCCTCTAATAATGTATTAATATTTATGTTAATCAGGCTACATGTTTCTGTAGAAAGCAGTACCTACTTGTTTTATTTTTGAAGAACTGAGCTGGATCAGTTAAATGCTGTCAGAGATGAAACAGCAATAGTATTACCATTAAAAGCAACTGGTATGAGACCTCTTTTGTCTTTATTACAGTGTTCCATTTAATGGAAGTAAGGATTCCCAAATGTATACAATGGGGACTCAAGTTTTCTAACTTGAAGTTTCTTAAGACTTTATCAGATTCCACTGTATTTGTCTACTCAGGCTACAACAAAATAGCACAGACTGGGTGACTTAAACAACAGAAATTCCTTTTCTTACATTTGCTAGAACTTCTAATATATTCTACATCATTCCTGATTTTAATGGAAATAGCTTTAATATTTTACCATTTGAAGTGACATTTTGTGTTTGTTGTAGTGAATAGTTTAATAAAACTCAGGTAGTTTTCTTGTATTTGTCTCGCCTTTTTTTTTTTGATATGTAGAAATGGTTGATGAAATTCATCATGTGCTTTTTCAATTTCTTTTGTTTTGATCATATAGTGTGTTTTTCCCTTTAAAGCATTTCCCCCACATATGTTCTAATTTTATTGTGGCCTTTGGAAAAGTATAGGTGTGGACCTTAGCATCAGGCCTGCCTGTATATGGACCCTAGCAGTAAGCCTGCTCATCTGTGTCTCATGCACAGCCCTCACCAGCCATGCTTCCTGTGGACCCTGCCAGTAGGCTCACCCAGGATCTCTGGGCAGTTTGCCTGGTAAATGACTTTCCTGTGAAGCCAGATTGGAAAGTCTATTAGAGGACAATGCAAGGCTACTATGATAATGGAAATCAAGGAAACATGATACCACCAAAGAAGCAAAATAAAGATCAAGTAACCGACCCTAAGGAAATGGTGACTAGCAATTTTCCTGACAGAGAATTCAAAATAATCGTCTTATATTAACCTCAATGAGCTAAAAGAGAGCAGACACATAAAACGAAATATCATCAAGAAAACAATATATTAATTAAATGAGAAATTCAACGTCTTTTCATGATAAAAACTCTTCAACAAATTGGGTATAGCAGAAATGTACCTCAGCATAATAAAATCCATGTGTAACAAGCCCAAAGCTAACAGCTGAATGGTTGAAAACTTTTCGTCTGATGTCAGGAATGAGACAAGGATGCTCACTCCCACTATTCCTATGCAACACAATACTGGAAATCCTAGCCAGAACAATTTGGCAAGAAAAGGAAATAAAGGGCACCAAAATTAAAAAAGAAGAAGTAGAGTGATTTCTGTTTGCAGATGACATGATCTTATGTGTAGAAACCTTGAAAATTCCACACACATAAAAAGTGGACTAATAATATACACATTCTGTAAAGTTTCAGGATAAAAATCAACAAATAAAAATTGTGTTTCTGTACACTTAACAATGTTCTATCCCAAAAGCAAATTAAGAAAACAATCCCATTTAAAATAGCAGAAGAAAGAATAAGATATTTAAAATAAATGGAATCAAGGCGGTGTGAAACTTGTACACTAAAAACTATAAAACACTGATGAAAGAAATTAAAGCAGGGCAAATAAATGAAAAGACGATCCTGTGTCTCTGGACTGGAAAAATAAATATTGTTAAAATGCCCATACTACCCAAAGCAAATTCAATGCTTTTAAATAGAAAAAACAATCCTAAAATGCATATGGAATTATTAAAGACCCTAAATAACCAAAACAATTTTGAGCAAGAATAATAAACCTGGAGGCATCACCCATCCTTTTCAAAATATACTACAAAGCTACAGTAATCACAACAGTATGGAAACAGTATGGTAAAAGCAGGCACGCACACACTCACACACGGAACAGAATAAATATTCCAGGGATAAGCCCACACATATAGAGTCAATTGATTTTTTTTTACAAAGATGCTAAGAATATACACTGGGGAAAAGATTTAAAAAAGAAAAACTCTTTTAAAACTCTCACAATAAATGGTGTTGTGAAAACTATATCTACCTGCAAAAAAGACCTTAAACCACAAAAGTCCTTAAACCAACAAAACATAAGGAAAAAGCTTCTTGACACTGGCCTTGGTAATGATATTGGATATATCACCTAAAAGTTCAGGGAAGTGTAGATAAGGAGTATTACAGCAAACTGAAAAGCTGCAAAACAAAGGAAATCATCAAAATTAACATGCTAAGTCACTTCAGTTGTGTCTGACTCTGTGCAACCCCATAGATGGCAGCCTACCAGGCTCTCCTGTCCCTGGGATTCTCCAGGCAAGAACACTGGAGTGGGTTGCCGTTTCCTTGTCCAATGCATGAAAGTGAAAAGTGAAAGTGAAGTCGCTCAGTCGTGTCCGACTCTTAGCGACCCCATGGATTGCAGCCTACCAGGCTCCTCCATCCATGAGATTTTCCAAGCAACAGTACTGGAGTGGGGTGCCATTGTCACTCACAAAATGGGAAAATTTCAGACCATACATCTGATAAAGGGTTAATATTTGAAAGTTATACGACTCAATACCAAAAGGAAAACAGCCCAAGTTTAAAAAAAAAAAAAAATGGGCAAAGGACCTGTACAGACATGTCTCCAAAAAAGACATACAGATAACCAGCATGTATGTGAAAATATGTTTAACATCAATAGTCATCCCGGAAACACAAATCCAAATCACAGTGAGATATCACCTTGCATCTGTTAGGATTTCTATAAACAAAAAACAGAAGATAACAAATATTGGTACTAATGTGTAGAAAAAGGAACCCTTACACATTGTGGGAATGTAAATTGATGCAGCCAATGTTTACTGCAGCATTATTCACAGTAGCCAAGACAAGGAAGCAACTTAAATGTTCATCAGTGGATTACTGGAAAATGAAAATGCGATTCACACAAGCACAAAGATATTACTCAAGTTTTAAAAAGAAGGAAATTCTGCCATTTGTAATAACATGGTTGAACCTGGAAGACATCATACTAAGTGAAATAAGCCAGACACAGAAAGACAAATACTACATAATTTCAGTTTAGCCACTCAATCATGTCCGACTCTTTGTGACCCAATGGACTGCAGCACACCAGGCTTCCCTGTCCATCACCAAGTCCAGGAGCTTGCTCAAACTCATGTCCATTGAGTTGGTGACGCCATCCAACCAACTCATCCTCTGTCAGCTCCTTCTCCTCCTGCCTTCAGTCTTTCCCAGAATCAGGGTCTTTTCTAAGGAGTCAGTTCTTTGGATCAGGTGGTCAAAGTATTGGAGTTTTACCTTCAACATCAGTCCTTCCAATAAATATTCAGGACTGATCTCCTTTAGGATGGACTGGTTGGATCTCCTTGCAGTCCAAGGGACTCTCAAGAGTCTTCTGCAACACCACAGTTCAAAAGCATCAATTCTTTGGTACTCAGCTTTCTTTGTAGTCCAGCTCTCACATCCATACATGACAACTGGAAAAACCATAACTTTGACCAGATGGACCTTTGTCAGCAAAGTAATGTCTCTGCTTTTTAATATGCTGTCTAGGTTGGTCATAACTTTCCTTCCAAGGAGTAAGCGTCTTTTAATTTCATGGCTGCAATCACCATCTGCAGTGATTTTAGAGCCTCCCAAAATAAACTCTCTCACTGTTTTCATTGTTTCCCCATCTATTTGCCATAAACTGATGGGACCAGATGCCACGATCTTAGTTTTTTGAATGTTGAATTTTAAGCGAGGTTTTCACTCTCCTTTTTCATTTTCATCAAGAGGCTTTTTAGTTGTTCTTCTTCACTTTCTGCCATAAGGGTGATGTCATTTGTGTATCTGAAGTTATTGATATTTCTCCTGGCAATCTTGATTCCAGCTTGTGCTTAATCCAGCCCAGCGTTTCTCATGATGTACTCTGCATATAAGATAAGTAAGCAGGGTGACAATATACAGCCTTGATGTACTCCTTTCCCGATTTGGAATCAGTCTATTGTTACATGTCTAGTTCTAATTGTTGCTTCTTGATCTGCATACAAATTTCTCAGGAGGCAGGCAGGGTAATCTGGTATTCCCATCTCTTGAAGAATTTTCCAGTTTGTTGTGATCCACACTGTCAAAGGCTTTGGCATAATAAATAAAGTAGAAGTAGATGTTTTTCTGGAACTCTCTTGCTTTTTCTATGATCCAACGGATGTTGGCAATTTAATCTCTGCTTCCTCTGCCTTTTCTAAACACGGCTTGAATATCTGGAAGTTAACACTACATAATACTACTTACATCAGGAATCTAAAACTGTCAGACTCATAGAAGCGGAATAGAATCATGATTGCCAGAGGCTGGAGGGAGGGAAAAGTGGGAAAGTATTAGTCAAAAGGCACAAAGTTTTAGTTATACAAAATAAATAGGTACTATGTATGATGCTTGGAGAAGGCAATGGCACCCCACTCCAGTATTCTTGCCTGGAAAATCCCATGGACGGAGGAGCCTGGAGGGCTGCAGTCCATGGGGTCGCTGAGGGTTGGACGTGACTGAGCGATTTCACTTTCACTTTTCACTTTCATGCATTGGAGAAGGAAATGGCAACCCACTCCAGTGTTCTTGCCTAGAGAATCCCAGGGATTGGGGAGCCTGATGGGCTGCCGTCTATGGGGTCTCACAGAGTCGGACACGATTGAAGTGACTTAGCAGTTAGCATGGATGATGCTAAAGCTGAAACTCCAGTACTTTGGCTACCTCATGTGAAGAGTTGACTCATTGGAAAAGACTCTGATGCTGGGAGGGATTCAGGGCAGGAGGAAAAGGGGACGACAGAGGATGAGATGGCTGGATGGCATCATCGAATCGATGGACGTAAGTTTGAGTGAACTCCGGGAGTTGGTGATGGACAGGGAGGCCTGGTGTGCGGCAGTTCATTGGGTCACAAAGAGTCAGACACGACTGAGCGACTGAACTGAACTGATTTACTATACAGCATAGTTCTTACTTACAGTTAACAATACATTATTGTATGTTTAAAATTTGCCAAGAGGATGAATCTTGAAAACATTTTAGTGTTTTTATCATCAGAACAATAATAAAAAGGACAGGAGGAAACTATTGGAGGTGATGGATATTTTAATGGCATAGATTGTGTTGATGGTTTCACAGTATATACGTCTCTCCAAAGTCATCAAGTTGTATATATTAATTATTTACAGCTTTTTGTATGTCAATTATGCCTCAATACTTTTTTTTTCTTTTTTTTTTTTTTAGAAAAGACAACTATGGTGTATAAAAAAGTAAAGAGAAATGCTACACCTTTCTCTCACTTGAATAAGCGGATAAAGAGAACTTAATATTGAAAAACCTGTCAGTTTTTGAAAGCATTTTGTTTACAATCTTTAGTACTTGAACTATTATTATTAATTCACCTCACCACAGATTCCAGCACAACCGAGTATTTCAATCCCAGGTTAAGAACCACTGCATTAAGTTTCTCAGTTATTCTGGCTCTGCACTTTCAATCCTCTATCCCCTGGATGGCAGTGTTGTTCTCCAAATTTCACATTACAATAGAAATTTGACATCTTAAAGAAAGCCATCTGAATGAATGGCTTATGATGATAGCATTTTTGACTTAAAAGGAAAAGAGATGGATCCCTCAGATTTTATATTTTTAATGCTCTGGTATCAATTTTTAAGTTGAAGTGAATTACCAGGCAATAATAAATCCTCAAATTGAGCCACTAATGGATGTATTTGATTCAATGTTTTATATACATAACATACTGAAGAGACAAGTAGTTGGCAAGTCACTAGACTAATATATTTATTTACTAAGTCAATCCTCCAGTCTAACAGATTTTTTTTTCCCCTAAATTGCATGTCAATGTTTATGGAATATTTTGGTTAGATTTGTTACTTTATATCTCTGGAAAATTTAAAGAAAAGTTTCTGTTGTAGGAATTTTAGGTCTTAGAAAATTTTAAAACAGCTAGTTAATATTATGTAGTCAAGTTTTACAAAATCTGAAGGGATGGAGTTTAGCAGTTTAGCACTTTGTCTAAGAGCTTTGGCTGTGGAATCAGACTGATATCAAATTCTAATTCTGTCTCTTAGTAGCTATATGCCCTTGGGCAAATTATATCAGCTCTTTGTGACAAGATTTCTTTATTTATAAAAATGGGAATGATAATCACCCTCACAAGATTGTTGTTTAAATGAAAACACAATCTAGAGTTGAATATTTACCTCTCAATAATTTAATCTGCTATTAGTTTCCATTATCCAAATTGATCTTGACAGTGACTTTGGAAGATAGGCTTGGTACATATGAAGAGTGCATGTCTAATGAATAAGAAATATGCCTGAGATCAAAGAGGTAATAAGAGGGCAATCCAAGTATCTTGACAAAATTGATGGTGGCAGTTTTACAACAACTGTATATGAATGTATAAATTACATTAATAATTTATGACTGCTATTCTTTCCCATTCACCTAATTGTTTATTGATTTTTTTTAGCAATTAATGAATGAGCTAAGGTATTTTATAAACTATAAATCAACACATATATGATTTATTTTAATTATTACCAATTAGCTCAAGATAGGCTCAAAGATTATGCAAGAAAATCTATAATAATTTAATCTAAGTTTAGAAAGTATTAAAGTTTCCAAAAACATTATTGGGCAGACATAGAAATTAAAACTTTTTAAATTTTTAAAATATGTTCAGTTCGGTTCAGTCGCTCAGTCATGTCTGACTCTTTGCGACCCCATGAATCGCAGCACGCCAGGCCTCCCTGTCCATCACCAACTCCCGGAGTTCACTCAGACTCACATCCATCGAGTCAGTGGTGCCATCCAGCCATCTCATCCTCTGTCGTCCCCTTCTCCTCCTGCCCCCAATCCCTCCCAGCATCAGAGTTTTTTCCAGTGAGTCAACTCTTCGCATGAGGTGGCCAAAGTACTGGAGTTTCAGCTTTAGCATTATTCCTTCTAAAGAAACCCCAGGGCTGATCTCCTTCAGAATGGACTGGTTGGATCTCCTTGCAGTCCAAGGGACTCTCAAGAGTCTTCTCCAACACCACAGTTCAAAAGCATCAATTCTTTGGCGCTCAGCCTTCTTCACAGTCCAACTCTCACATCCATACATGACCACAGGAAAAACCATAGCCTTGACTAGACGGACCTTTGTTGGCAAAATGTTTGGTGCAAAAATAATTGTGATTTTTATGTTGTTGAAATTTGCCATTTTATGTTGAAATACATTCTAAATAAATGTGGTTATGTTATACATCACTTTAATGTGCATTTCTTACTTTATGTTTTTTTACTAATGACTTATTACTTGCTGTTTGTTTTAGACTATGTTAATGATGTTAGACAAAAAGCAAATTTGAACAATTTTCTTACTTAAGTTCAAAGTGGATCATAAAGCAGCAGAGACAACTTGTACATCAACAAAGCACTTGGCCCGGGAAATACTAATGAATGTACAGTGCAGTGATGGTTCAAGAAGTTCTGCAAAGGAAACAAAGGGTTTGAAGATGAGGAGCATAGAGGCTGGCCCTCGGAAGGTGACAATAATTGAGAGCCATTATCAAAGCTGATTCTCTTAAACTACACGAGATGTTGCTGAAGAACTCAATGTCGACCTTTAAGGTCATTTGGCAATTGAAGTAAATTGGAAAGGTGAAAAAGCTGGTAAGTGGGTGCCTCATGACCTGACCACAAATCAAAGAAATTGTTATTTTGAAGTGTCATCTTCTCTTACTCTACGCAACAACAATGAACCATTTCCTAGATTGGATTGTGACATGAGATGAAAAGTGGATTATATACAACAACCAGTGATGACCAGCTCAGCTCAGTGGTTGGAATGAGAAGTTCCAAAGCACTTCCCAAAGCCAAGCTTGCCCCCAAAGAAGGTCATGGTAACTGTTTGGTGGTCTGCTGCTGGTCTGATCCACTACAGCTTTATGAATGCTGGCAAAACCATTGTATCTGAGAAGTATGCTCAGCAGAAGGATGAGATGCACTGAAAACTTCAACACATTGGTAAACAGAAAGGGAACAGTTCTTCATGTCAACACCCACCCGCACATTGCACAATCAGCTCTTCAAAAGTTTAATGAATTTGGCTTCAAAGTTTTGCCTCATCCACCAGATTCTCAGGACTGTCCTCTCACCAACTGACTACCACTTCTTACAAGCATCTCAAAAACTTTTTGCAGGGAAAATGCTTCCATGACCAGTAAGGGGCAGAAAATGCTTTTCAGGAGTTTGTCAAATCATGTATTTTGTTGTTGTTCAGTCACTAAGTTGTATCCAACTCTTTGCAATCCCGTGGCCTGCAGCACACCAGACTTCCCTGTCCTTCACTATCTCCTGGAGTTTGCTCAAACTCAGGTCCATTGAGTCAGTGATGCCATCCAACCATCTCATCCTCTGTCACATCCTTTTCCTCCTGCCCCCAATCTTTCCCAGTATCAGGGTCTTTTCCAGTGAGTCGGCTGTTGCATCAGGTGGACGAAGTATGGGAGCTTCAACCTCAGCATCAGTACTTCCAATGAATATTCCAATCCTTTAGGATTGACTGGTTTGATCTCCCTGCTCTCTGAGAGATTCCCAAGAGGCTTCTCCAGCACCACAGTTAAAAAACATCAATTCTTCAGCATTCAGCCCTCTTTATGGCCCAACTCTCACATCTGTACATGACTACTGGAAAAACCATAACTTTAAGTATACTAACCTTCATTGGCAAAATGACTCTCTGCTTTTTTTGTTTCTTTTTAAAACATTTTATTTATTTTTAATTGGAGGATAATTGCTTTACAAGATTGTGTTGGGTTTTGCCATACATCAACATGAATCAGCCATAGGTATACATATATACCCTCTCTCTTGAACCTCCCTCCCACCTCCCACCCTAGGTTGTCACAGAGCACCAAGTTTGAGCTCCTTGCATCACACAGCAAATTCCCATTGGCTATCTATTTTATATGTAATGTGTATGTTTCTACTTGTGAATATGCTGTCTAGGTTTGTCATAGCTTTCTTTCCAAGGAGCAAGCATCTTTTAATTTCATGGCTGCAGTCACTGTCCACAGTGATTTTGGAGCCCAAGAAAATAAAAATTTGTCACTGCTTCCACTTCTTCCCGATCTGTAGTATTTGCCACAAAGTGATGGGACTGGATGGCATGGTTTTAGTTTTTTTAATGTTGAGTTTCAAGCCAGCTTTTTCACTCTCCTATTTCTGCACTACTTAACTCTAATGCAATTTTCCCCTCAGAAATTGGGGTCATCTTAGAAATGGGTTAGTCATATTCCTCAGTTTGTATACATTTTCATCGTTGGTCAGGACAAAATTTCTTTCTTATTTGAGTTATGTATTTACTTTCAGTTCAGTCGCTCAGTCGTGTTCAACTCTTTGCGACCCCATGAACGGCAGCACACCAGTCCTGCCTGTCCATCACCAACTCCCGGAGTCTACCCAAACCCATGTCCATCGAGTCGGTGATGCCATCCAACCATCTCAACCTCTGTCATCCCCTTCTCCCCCTGCCCTCAATCTTTTCCAGCATCAGGATCTTTTCAAATGAGTCAGCTCTTCGCATCAGGTGGCCAAAGTATTGGAGTTTCAGCTTCCACTCCTATTTCCACCCTCTACCCTGGTAGGTAAGTACTCTACTGTATTTAATATGTATCTTTTTAAAAGGAGTAGGTGTGTTTCCATACAAACTATGTATTACCTTATAAATTAAAACATTTTAATTCTCTTTTAAAATCTTCACTGTCCACCATACAGGTCAAACAGAAGATAAAAAACATAAATAATAGCATGATGTAATTAAAAAAAATAGAAAAGGTTGAGTTTTGAGTATCTATTACCTTTGTTGCTAATACAGTTTATTTCATAATAAATTTACATAAATTTTAATAATGGTTATGTTTTGAAACATTATATTCTTGGTTTTTTTTTCTCCTTTTTTGGTGTATGTTTACTCTTTGAGGAATATCATCTGCCCCCAATGTTTCACCTTTCTTTTGAAACATTTCCCGAGTAATGTTCTACACAATATTTCACAGCATTAGGTCTAGCTAGAAAAATGGTCTATATTCAAATACATTTAGATTTTCTATATGATTTATAATGTAAAATAACATTGATAATGTAAACTAAATCCTGTAATTCTGAAATAATGAGCCTCTCAACCATGTTGAAACTAATCTTTTCCAATCTCATTGAAGTGTAGATCACCGTGTGTTTACCAAAGCTACTAGAACTGTATATATGAGTTTCAGAAATATTAGCATAAAAGTTGATAACTTTCCAATATATGTATCCAGTCTTTCCTTTTATCTGAAATCCAAGACTGAATTTTCAACTGTCTCTTACATACCCAGAAGTTTACATAGTCTGATATTAGCAATGAGGTGAAGCCAAAGACTACCAACATACACTTACAGTTAAATGAGTTAAATGTATTACTGGTTACAGCAAGGAAAAATGCAAAACATAGTGAAAGAGGATGTCTCACAAAGAGTATGTTAGATCTTGTAAGATTTTAATATAATTTGAGTAATTTTGAAGAGGACCGAAGAAAGTAGAGGCTAGCTCTAGACTGGGTGCTGCCAGAAAAAAAGAACAAATCTATGACTGAGTATCTCAATAAAATTTTTGTGTCAGGGGGCTGGACAGAGTGAGAATAAAGCTATAATTGGTAAAGGAGTAACAGTCACTTATTTTAGCTGAGGGAGGGAAATATTTGGTATTTTGTGGATTTCCCAATAATCATCTTTTTGTGTTATTTAGTCATGGTTACAGAGTTATTTGTGTTTGATGTTCATCTTTGCTGAGGTCGTTTATGTCCAAGAGCAGAACACCATGGTTTAACTGTTAGCATCATAAGGACTTGTAGTAACACCGAGGCCTACCTGTGTGTTTCAGAACAGGTCTCCAATATCAGGAGCTATTTTGTCTTTCCTTAAATCCTTTACAATACTTGTTCTTTGTTTTGTATTATTTACTAGCATAACCTTAGTCATCCAAACAAGAAACATATGGTTAATGTTCATCTCTCATATTCCTGACACTTTGGAAGTGAAAGTGAAGGTGTTAGTCACTCAGTCATGTCTGACTCTTTGTGACCTCATGGACTGTGTAGCCCACCAGGCTCCTCTGTCCATGGAATTCTCCAGGCAAGAATACTGGAGTGGGTTGCTAATCTCCTGACATTTTAGAGGATTATTAATCATCAATTTCAACCATAAGTACCCATAAAATATTTTTCAAAATCATTCCTGTACCTCTTATTTCAATACCTAGATTCAGGCCCTCATTATTTCTTACCTGAAGAGTTGCAGTTGCCAATAAACAGATCTTTCTGATTCTGTTTTATAGCCAATCATGTTATCCTTTCCCTATTGTCGAAGATTTCTTCCCAAAACATAAGTAAAATCATGTCCTTCCTCCATTTTACAAACTTAATGGTTCACTTTATCTACACATTTTGTTATGCATTGTATAAGTACCTACCCTGCTATTTATTTAACGTCCTTGACAATTTGATATATCTTTACAGTCTCACTTCACACACAGTCCTGTCACCATATATGGTTTTTGCCCTGAAATTCATTCAATAAATATTTGTTGAAATTATTTATGATGTGTTTTCTTTGGGCCATGTTATTCATCTAAATAAGTTTTAAAATTATATGGCAATTAGTGTGCTTGTTTAATATCTATCTCCATACTAAACTTCAGTTCAGAGTCAGCAGGCGCCATATTTTGTTTTTTCACTATTTCATTCTCCACCATCAAGCAGAATATTCAGACTGCTAACATAGACTACTTAGTTATATAACAGGTGCAGGATTAAACTGAGGTTAAGTTCAAAATATTTTGAATTGGAAATACTCAAAGTCAGACTTTCTTAATATCCAACTATGATTAATAGTTGAAGGCGAATAAAAAGATTGAGCAATGAATTAAATGAATCCTTGTAAAAGTACACAATGTAGCTAATATAAAATGACAATAGTTAGACCACCCTTCTGAATCAATGTTAACATAGATCTGAAAATAAGAATTCTAAATTGTTGTGCTGAGACTTTTTCAACGTTGAGAAGCTAAAATTTGATGACTTATTATATCCTGCCAAGATAATATTTAAGTAGATTTAAGGCCTATGAAATAGGAGTCAGAATGATATGTCTAGTACTAATACTAAAACTTAGCAGCCCTGTGCCTGAGAACTCTGCGTTCACTTTCCTGAATCCCAGAATCCTCACCTGTAAAACTAGGGTAGTGCTCTAATAATGCTCCACATAGATTATCTTAATTCTGTAAGATAAAAGATACAGCAAATTCTCCCCCACCTCAAACGCCTTAGAAGTCCATCTCACATTTCTTGCAAGAAGCAGTGGCAGTTTTTTACTTCCCATCATTATGTTCTCCTTAATCTAAAAGATCCATTGATCAATGATAATGTAGTGTGCCCTACTTTATATTTCTGCTTCTCCTGTCTAAAAGACCAAATCTGGTCCCATGAAACATCACGGTAGATCCTTGAGGTGTTCAGCATATATTGAGTTAGTTCTTAAGCCATCAACCACTTTTTACTCAATATTGCCTTTCTCTGTACCTTGTCTCTAATTGGTCTCGCCTTTTTAATCCTTTAAAGTTTTGATTGCTGAACTTTCCGGTTTGTCTACATCTTTCAGTGTACAATATCCTATATTGATAATTCCATAATAACTGACAGAGACTGAGAGTTTGTTCTGTAACTTCTTTTCCTCATCTGATATTGTAAAAGAATCACTGATGTTTTAAGCTTAGAAAACTAAAAATATATTCAGTCACCTAAGTATAGATTCTGTTAAGCTTCCTTTACAGATAGGCTAGCCAGCTTATCAATTTGTGACCAAAGGGTCATAAATGAAAAGTGGTTTGTATGGCTTATGTTGAAGTGAATGTACCTATTTCTCTGTCTCCTTTACTGGAATGTTGACATAATGTTGACATAATGGCAGGAACTCCAGCAATATTTAAAAACATATAAATGAAGGCTACATAAAATAATGATGAAGTCAAAATTTGGAGGAGTTTGGGTCCTTGATTACTTCATTGAACTGACATGGCCCAAGATAGGGCTATTCCTTGAGTGAAAAGAATTATAAGACAAAATTTGTGTGTTTGAGCCACTTAAATTTGTTTTTTTTTTTTAACATGAGGGTGAACTTAATTTTCTCTGATATAATAATAATGGTAACCACATTTTTAAGAAATTTCATTTGATTTAGCTACCCATTTGTCACTTTTCTTCCCATACATTACCTATCAATATCTATCCAAAAGAACTCAATGCAGTGTGGTGGGATATTATAAAACATGAAAATTACATAGTATTAATATAAGTGTCTACCTCCTTTTTCAATCTCCTGTAATAGTTTCATCTGAACCCTGAAAACTTCTTCTCTTCCCAGTCAAAAGTACAAGAACTACTCAAGAGTAGAGCATAAAGGCTAGAGAAAGTATTAAAATAACAAACAAATGAAAAGAATTTTTGTAAAAAAAATAACAGCCACCGGCCAAAGCAGAATTTAGAAATCTTAGGATATACACATCTAATGTTAGTTTTCTTACTTACATAAGCTAAATAAAGTGCATGGGCAGAGGAGAGAAAGAGTTGAAAGAAACATGGGGGTAAAAGAGAATGTGCTGGAGAAATTAAGAGCCTCTGCCAGAGTTACAAAAAACTATTTCTTGATTGGGCTTCCCTGGTGGCTCAGAGATTAAAGTGCCTGGAATGCGGGAGACCTGAGTTCGATCCCTGGGTCGATCAAAAGCCAGCTTTAGCTTATGGAATATTAGGTTTCAATTAAAACTTGATTGTGCCAGTCTCACACCTCTAACCAATATATCGTTTAAAGGCAACCCTCTCTCTGATGGCTCAGGACAATTGAAAGCCTCTGCAAATGTATAGTGGGAGACCCGGACCCTGAAGTTTGAAATGTAACATGAAAGTAAACCTTGCCTCTGTTCAAGGTAAGACAAATGAAAACAGTTTGAAATTGCACACAAAGTGGAACTGTTTTGAAGTTTACAAATATACAATTTGTTGTAGGATAAATTTATAAAGTCAGTAAGGCAAATGGAAAAGAAATGGAAGAAAATAAGATGGAAGCAGAACCTTGGTTATATTCTAAATGGATGCCACATTTTTTAGGGATAAGCCATGAGTTAAAATCTAAGATTATAGTGTTAATATACAGGGAGAAATACAGTAATTTTGATGTTTTAAAAGTTCATAACATAAAATATGTCTTGTTGCTTAGAAATATCTGTTGTTCAGTCACTAAATCATGTTCAGCTCTTTGTGACCCTGAGGACTGTGGTACTCCAGGTTCCTCTGTCCTCCACTATCTCCCAGAGTTTGCTCAAACTCATGTCCATTGAGTCAGTGATGCCATCCAACTATACAAACTAATACTAATACAAAGATAACAGAGAACCAACCTTAGCTTGCTCCTCCTCCCTGAAGCCATCATGTCAATGAAGATATTCTCAAAATTTTTATAGTGAACATATCATTTTTTCCTGTTGTTTACATATTTATCTGTCCTTAAAAGAATGTTTATATTTTGTGTTCTACAACTGAAGGGCATTGAAAGTTTCAATTCATCAAAGTATTTTTTCAAAATATTAAAGATTAAGTTAAAAAAAGTGGGGAGAGGAATGTTCATCTTCCAGCCTTGAGAGACTAACACGATCTGATATTACTTTCAGATGTAAAAAACTAGAAAACTGTGTGAAATATATTAAATTATATATATAATTCATATATAATTTTGGTACATTGAACAATAGGAGCACAGGAATGTAATCACTGAAAAAAAGTAAACAAATGAATTTACACCTAATTTAAGATGTTCTTTTATGCTCTCAGAGTTAGTATTAATTATACCTCTTCTGAACAACAAGATCAAGACATATTTTATGTTGTGAATATTTTTAGTTTTAAAATTATTTTATTGTGTTTTTTATAGTAGTAAAATCACATCTAAATATCATAGTATCATTTAATCTGTCCTCTAACTCTTATATTTCTTATAATTTGGTACTTAGATCTGGAAGATAAATAGAATTTTTATTTTTCTTAAAATAAAGATACTTCATTTGTAGTAATGTGTACCTCCATAAGAAGGCAAGGATATTTGACTCCTGTGACATAATGTAGCTATTATAATCATTGATTAGTTCAGTTAATTTCCTAATGGCTCCAAAATGGTGTTTAATTTCATGGTTAGTTTATTTAGGAGTTTTCTTACTTCTATAAAAATAAACTTCCTTTTGAATTATTTGATCATATTAGGGCAGAGTCATATAGGAAAGACAAAGTAAATACTTGCTAGACTTTTTCAATTTTAAAAATGAATTGATTTCCCAGCATGCTCAAAAAATTGACTAAAGAATTTTCTGGGATTTTGTTCATTTGGTTTTTTAAATGCTTGTTTTAGAAAACAAGTATCAGTTTTGGGGGAAAAGATTTACCTCATTGGGGTCATTTTCTTTAAAATATTTATTTATTTATTTGATTTTGACTGAACCGGGTTTTCCTTGCTACACGCAGGCTTTCTCTAGTTGGCGAGCGGGGGCTCCTCTTTGTTGTAGTGTGCGGGCTTTTCATTGTTGTGGCTTCTCTTGTTATGGGGCACAGGCTCTAGGGTGGGCGGGCTTCAGTAGTTTCAGAATGTGGGCTTGGTCGTTGTGGGGCATGGGCTTCGTTGCCCGGTGGCATGTGGGATCTTCCTGGATCTGATGTCCCCTGCATTGCAAGGAGGATTCTTAACCACTGGACCACCAGGGAAGCCTTCAGTTCAGTTCAGTCCTTCACTGGGGTCTTAATCATAAGACCGATTGATGACCAGATGGTCAGGAAATAAGTTGAGGTAGATCCCATTGTTTGCTATTGCTATCAGAAGTTATGTAAAGGCTACTCAATTACTTCCTCTCTTTTCATAGACTCACTTCAGACAAATTGAAATGTTACTGCTCCTTAATAGTTTTCTTTTTTCCTAGGAGAAAAACAAAGTGACAGGAATAAGAATCCTAGGGGGAAAAGTAGGATAGGTAGGCAGAGGGATATGGATTATCTTAAGCTGGGGATTCACAAACCAATCAGGCTGTTGGGGGAGTCTGTAGTTACATGGCTCTTTGATCAAGCTGTTGATTTCCCAGAGTGGAGCAGTGTAGAAAGACCTAGAGAGGGAGAAAATATTGTGTTTTAGACCACAGAAAAGGAACAAGAGAGGAAACTAAGCTCTGTTATGAAGTTTTAGAAGTGATGACTGGGCAAAATACGGGCGGTAAAGAAAAGAATATTAGAGGCCACACAGGCCCTAGGATCAAGAGAAGGGCAAGATCAAAGGCAAAGTCCAAAAATCTAAGATAATTGCTTTTAAAAAGTTGGAGAATCCAAGGGTTACTTTCACTGAGTCAGTTGCACAAGACTTACAAATATGTGGGAGGAAAAAAAATCCTTAAAATGCTGAAGTGCTCAGCCCTCAATTTATTCTGAAACGTGTGTCGTTGCTCAGTCGTGTCTGACTCTTTGTGACCCCATGGACTGTAGCCTACTAGGGTCCTCCGTCCATGGGATTTTCCAGGCAACAATACTGGAGTGGGTTGCCATTTCCTTCTCCAGGGGATCTTCCCGACCCAGGGATTGAACCCAGGTCTCCTGCATTGCAGGCAGACGCTTTACTCTCTAAGCCACCAGGGAAGCCACCAAATTTATTCTGGGGTGGCCTAATTTATTTCAGATTTTGGGAGATGGTTGATTATGTTTGATTATATGCTGATTGAAATGCTGTGTATATCTTTATCAGAATAGAGCTCAGTTTTAAATGGAGTTGCTCCAATTTTTACTATTTGGATGATAAAAAGACTTAATTCTAATAGTCCTTAAACAATCATGAATAATAACCTCTTGTCAGAAATCCTAGATGAAAGGATAACAATTGCTTGACAACATCATCAGCCTGCCATGTTACAAATCCTTTATTTTCAACGTTAAGCTTCAACAGCACTGCTGCTGCTGCTGCTAAGTCGCTTCAGTCGTGTCCAACTCTTTGAGACCCCATAGACGGCAGCCCATCAGGCTCCCCCATCCCTGGGATTCTCCAGGCAAGAACACTGGAGTGGGTTGCCATTTCCTTCTCCAATGCATGAAAGTGAAAAGTGAAAGTGAAGTCCCTCAGTCGTGTCCTACTCTTCACGACCCCATGGACTGCAGCCTACCAGGCTCCTCTGCCCATGGGATTTTCCAGGCAAGAGTACTGGAGTGGGGTGCCATTGCCTTCTCCGTCAACAGCACTAATGCAGTGCTAAAAATGAAGGAAGCCACTAGAATTCTTAAAGTTGCCTTTGTGTTGTTATATCTTTTGTAACCAAAAGAGGATTGTGTCTTATTTAGCATATGTCCTTAACACACAAGAAATACTAATAATTAAATAAATTCCCCGACCTCAGTTGCAAATTCAGTAGAGGCAAAAAGAGCAATAGTATAAATGATGTTCTTCCAGTGGAGACAGATCAAGTTTGAACAGGCAGAAAAAAGCTGGATGATTAAAAGTCATGGAAAGGTTTGAAAAGAAATGTATTTTATGTGAGAATGCTAAATGTGTCTACTGCTAATAGTATGTCAAATCCAAATAGTGACAGAAGTGGTTTAAAAAAATGTCAGCTTTGATTAGAATTTTGACAATTTTCTAGCATTAAATGATTTTATGTCCATCCAGCATAGAATGCTGTATCTAAACAGAAATGGGAAGAATGGACTCATGAACTTGGCAGAATTATGCCTTATTCATCTATAGTAATATTTTTGTGCCAAAAAAGAAGCCCAAAGCTATAGTTTTATTGACTTTACCTTGTAATTAGGAATTTTTGCAAGACGGCTTCCATAGCAAATTAAAGAAATGCATTTCCCTTTGGAATAAATGTGACTTTATTTTTCACTTTTCAAGAAGGGAAAGAACTTTAAATTTTAGCTTTTATTATTTAACACAAGAAAATCTCATAATATTAGTATTTTAAAATGTAGGAATCAATTTCAGTGTTATATGATTGTATATTCTTAAAAATGATCTCTACATGGATCCACTGATCAGAGAAATTTTATATCCTAAATGTATTATAATATGATACCAAAAATAAAAATGCATTTATGAAATGGTTCTTAATTTTTTATTTAAGCAATAGTTTCTTATGGTCAGGCGTATTTAGTGTATTTACTAGAGTTTAAGTCCATTCTTCATTGGCTTAACATTGAGGTTTTCAGGAGAGGACCCCTCTGATGCCAGAGCCAAAAAATTAGGTCATCATTGCTTGTAAAATAAGGGAGCCATGTGAATTCCTAAGGTAATGCAAACAAAGGTATTGAAATAACATTAAGTTTTGTTAGTTCAACTCTGCAGCTATTCTAAGAAAGTGAAGACTATGCTTCCAGTTTTGTTGACTCCATAAGTATATCAAGGTACATATTGGTAATAGGCTCATGATTATAGTTATGGTTCTTAAAAGTATTACTAAAACAGTAATATTGACATAATATATCAGAACTACTCTTTTCTAGCTATTTGCAATTTTTACTATTTTGAATACTACATTTTGTTTTTCAAATGAGAACATCTTACAATGTATTAATCTTTGTAAACCTCTCTTGACTGTAAACATCTCTTGATTTCTTTGTTTCCTTCCTGGTAATTTGCATTCTTTGACTGTAATGTTTGGGCTAGCAGTAGACAGGCAGGGAATGATCAAATTTTAGTTCAATATATAAAAGCTACTTAGTAATCTACACTCATTCCCTGATTCTAAAACCCAAATTATCATTATACAAGTTCACATTTGTATTCAACCTCATGTTACAAAAGCAATCTAATATTTCCTTTATTCCAAGCCCTCTCAACTTCCATTATGTCCTCTACTTTCATTACTTGCTGTCCTGAATAGTTATGGGCTCCATGATCATCCCAGAAACCTGAGACTGTCATGAATTTTTCGATTTATCTTACTTTTTGCATCAGTTGGTCCTTGTCCCTAAACATGTCTCATTTCTTTCCATGCTTCTCCATTCCTACTGCCAATTTCTAGCTTAGGTGTTAATCGTGCATCACCTGTCCTTGAAACAGTTTATTAACTGGTCTTTCTGTTTCTAGAATGATGCCATCCAATCCAAGTTCTATCCTGAATCCAGAGTAGTCTTTGTAACCAGGATATGTTATCATGTCAATGTCACTTCCTTCTGTATGATTTTTCAATAATTCCCCACTATTTACAGGATACATTTGAAACCCTTTCCACATAGCAAATATTATCTTGCCTTTCTCAGCAGCTTTAACTTTTAGAATTTTTACCTTTGCTCTTGTAATATACCACATATGTTCAACTGTTTGAAATCCCTGAAACATCAAACTTACAAATGTCTGAATCTTGTTCAACTGTCCCTACTGCTTAGAAATCCCTTCCTAATCTGTCTGCCTACTAAATATCTACTCTTTCTGCATGTTTTTGGAAAGATACCTACAACTCCTTTCCTTCATTCAGAACTTTATCAACTCAGTTGGTCTTGAGACCACCAAGACCATTCCTACCACACCTTTGATTTTTGTATATTCTAGTCCCCGAAGGAAGCCCTGGGACTCTGTCCCATATGGCTTATGCTTAACCTTATCTGATTCTACTTTTTACCCATATTCCCAATTTCATTTCCTAGATTCTTATAGATCACCCTATGGAACTTGTGATTTGTCCTTATGAAAACATCCTACATCTTCAGCCTCTTAATTAAGCACTTCCTTTACCTTCGTGCTCTAACCAAGATTTGGTTATAGCCTTATTACATTTTTTTTTTTAATTTATGTCTCTCAGGTAGTGGTTATTTTTTCTTCTCCTATGGCCCTTGTGATTCTGAATCTGAAATAGAAATAAATGGCCATTTTTATTCTCTCTGTTGTATTCAGAATATTGCTTTTCCTTCTTTCCAAAAGGCCTTCAACACTGAAGCTCCTGCATTCAGAATGTGTCACTCATTATTATTTCTGTTAGCTACACACAGACCAGTCTCTCTCATTTCTTGAATACTTAAGTACTGGTTCACTGTCACACCCCGTTACAAGACATACAAAAAACATTTTATCATTTCAGTATCCATATAGATTCAAGTAGATAGACTTTCCATTTCCTTGTCCTGGTTTCTCAACTCTTTGACTTTCCTTTACTAACCATATTTTTCATCTTTAAACAGGCAGCTTTCATGTTCTTACTCTAAACCACCTGTAACAAATAACTGTACTTCCTCCATGCTTTCATGTTTAAGCATACTGCTTTCTTTTCCTTTCCAGAATTGTATTATAAAAAGTTTTCAAACATACAGAAAAATTAAAAGAATTTTTACAGTAAATATCTGTATATCCACATTTAGATTCTATCATTAACATTTTATTGTATTTGCTTTACAATATAGCTATCTGTCTATCCACCCACCCCTTTCTGCATCATTAATTCATCTTATTTTAGTGCATTTCAAAATAAATTGCAGGCATGAGTAAAACTCCTTTAATACCTTAGAATAAATATCAGTAACTGTAATTTAATATTTATTTATGATAATAGTAATTCACACACACACATAATTATGAATATTTGCATTCTGCTTCTGCTTTAAAACAGAACCGTGATCTTCTTGAGCGTATGCACTTATATTTGTATTCTTAAGGGCTAACACAAGAGAATTTCAGTCAGTTCAGTTCAGTTGCTCAGGCATATTCGACTCTTTGCGACCCCATGGACTGCAGCATGCCAGGCTTCCCTGTCTCTGACCAACTCCTGGAGCTTA
>NW_011494807.1:2184484-2186925 GCF_000754665.1 Bison bison bison | reverse complement strand
ATACATGACTACTGGAAAAACCATAGTTTTGACTAGACGGACCTTTGTTGGCAAAGTAATGTCTCTGCTTTTAAAAAACTTTTCTTCCCAGGAGCAAGTGTCTTTTAATTTCATGGCTGTAGTCACCATCTGCAGTGATTTTGGACCACCCCCCCCTCCAAAATAAAGTCTCTCACTGTTTCCATTGTTTCCCTATCTATTTGCCATGAAATGATGGGACCAGATGCCATGATCTTAGTTTTCTGAATGTTGAGTTTTAAGCCAACTTTTCACTCTCCTCTTCCACTTTCATCAAGAGGCTCTTAAGTTCTTCACTTTCTGCCGTAAGAATGATGTCATCTGCATATCTGAAGTTATTGATATTTCTCCTGGCAATCTTGACTCCAGCTTGTGCTTCACCAGCCAAGAGTTTCTCATGATGTACTCTGCATATGAGTTAAACAAGCAGGGTGACAATATACCGCCTTGACATACTCCTTTCCCGATTTGGAACCAGTCTGTTGTTCCATGTCCAGTTCTAACTGTGGCTTCCTGACCTGCATACAGATTTCTTAAGAGGCAGGTCAGGTGGTCTGGTATTCCCATCTCTTTCAGAATTTTCCACAGTTTATTGTGATTCACACAAAGTCTTTGGAAAGAGAATTTAGTAGGTAGTAAATAAATACTAGTTGAATGAATGAAGGTCTCACCTCACAGTAATACCAATATCAATACCAAGGTAAGATAATAGGATAAATCCTACCAGATCACTCAAATCCAGAATTAGATTATCTTGACAAATCAGGCAGAGAACATTGCCAGTGTATTAGGACACTTAAGGATGAGTTCATAGACAAATCAGGCTTTTTCTTGAACCACTTTTCTTACATTTCATTACACCCTGAAGAAGTGACAAAATTGAAATTTATTACATGTCAAAAGACATAATCCTTAATTGGTTTCTTCAAAAAGCCATGCTTGTTATTGTAGTAACATTTATTTTCTATTACAGCTAAGTAGAGGCTAATATTTGTATTATAAGTTTGGTATGCCCAGAATAATTATAGTTATAGCCTCTTGATGTAGAATTACTTCCAAACTGCATTTTCCCTTTGGGCTTTGTTAAGCAAAACTATATCATATATAACAGAAAGATACCATTAACGAATAAAATGTTCACATCAAATCTTGTTAGGTTACATGGATCAGGTATTTAATAAACGGAATGCAATCTAACTTGGCTTTTATACATCTTGTTGATTTTCCATGGTTGCCTATAGTGTAAGTTATATTGATGTTATCCTGTTAATGAGAAAATTTAGGCTGTGTAATGTACCATACTCTCAACAATGTAGTTGTATAATTTATTCCTCCTGCTAAGAGAATCAGTAAGTTTACTTACTGAACAGATGCAAAGAAAGAGAAATGTGTGAGATCTCTGACAGGATGACACCATCCACAATACTAAACAAGAAGCATGTGTCATAAATGCAAACCTTATATAATAGAATAACACCTTTCAAAACACAAGTGTGATTGTAAAACCATCTGCTTCATAATCAGCTTCTCAAGTACATCTGGTATTGCTATATTGCTCACTAAATTGTTCCTAAATGCATTTTAAAAACATAAAGTGAATGCAAATAGTCTATGGAATAAGAAACTAAATGTCCAAATGGCTTCCTTTAGTACCTTTCTAATTTCATCATTGTATTTCTTAATTAAACTCTCTCATTAAGCATGTAACTGTTACTAATAAAAACATATATTATTTAAATGAGTGTTTAAAGGACTCAGGTACGTAGTGGTTTCAATTTAGCTGTGTAAGTTGGGTATAATTTTATTTCTACGTAATTATTTCTTTTTATTAAACATAAAGAAAATACATCATGAGTCCTTATTTTAATCATAACATCATATATAGTATGACTGTATTATTAGAAGTAGCAAGACAAAATGGTAAATTAACGTAGAGCAGAAAATGGGTTCTGACTTTAAACATTTTTAAAACAACAGTTTAAAACTTAGTCTAAACTCACAAGCACCCTTAGATTTTATTATTGACATTAGATATTTTGTTACTGTATTTTTTAAGAGTAACATTTGTGTTGGAACTGTTTCCTGGTTGATCAATATTTCATAGGCAAGTTCAGTTCAGTTCAGTCACTCAGTCATGTCCGACTCTTCGCAACCCCATGAACTGCAGCACGCCAGGCCTCCCAGTCTATCACCAACTGCCAGAGTCTACCCAAACCCATGTTCATTGAGTCGGTGATGCCCTCCAACCATCTCATCCTGTCATCCCCTTCTCCTGCCCTCAATCTTTCCCAGCATAGGGTCTTCTCAAATGAGTCAGCTCTTTGCATCAGGTGGCCAAAGTATTGGATTTCAGCTTCAAATCAGTCCTTCCAATGAACATCCAGGACTGATCTCCTTTAGGATGGACTGGTTCTGTCTCCTTG
>NW_011494807.1:2183944-2184384 GCF_000754665.1 Bison bison bison | reverse complement strand
GATTGCTGGGAGAAATATCAATAAACTCAGATATGCAGATGACACCACCCTTATGGCAGAAAGTGAAGAACTAAAGAGCCTCTTGATGAAAGTGAAAGAGGAGAGTGAAAAAGTTGGCTTAAACTCAATATTCAGAAAACTAAGATCATGGCATCCGGTCCCATCACTTCATGGCAAATAGATGGGGAAAACAGTGCAAACAGTGGCTGACTTAATTTTTCTGGGCTCCAAAATCACTTTCGGTGGTGACTGCAGCCATGAAATTAAAAGACGCTTACTCCTTGGAAGGAAAGTTATGACCAAACTAGACAGCATATTAAAAAGCAGAGACATTACTTTGTCAACAAAGGTCCGTCTAGTCAAGGCTATGGTTTTTCCAGTGGTCATGTATGGATGTGAGAGTTAGACTATGAAGAAAGCTGAGCGCTAGAGAATTGATG
>NW_011494807.1:2183625-2183844 GCF_000754665.1 Bison bison bison | reverse complement strand
GGAACAACAGACTGGTTCTAAATAGGAAAAGGAGTACGTCAAGGCTGTATATTGTCACTCTGCTTATTTGACTTATATGCAGAGTACATTATGAGAAACATTGGGCTGGAGGAAGCACAAGCTGGAATCAAGATTGCTGGGAGAAATATCAATAAACTCAGATATGCAGATGACACCACCCTTATGGCAGAAAGCAAAGAAGAACTAAAGAGGCTCTTG
>NW_011494807.1:2175360-2183525 GCF_000754665.1 Bison bison bison | reverse complement strand
CATGAAATTAAAAGACGCTTACTCCTTGGAAGGAAAGTTATGACCAAACTAGACAGCATATTAAAAAGCAGAGACATTACTTTGTCAACAAAGGTCCGTCTAGTCAAGGCTATGGTTTTTCCAGTGGTCATGTATGGATGTGAGAGTTAGACTATGAAGAAAGCTGAGCGCTGAAGAATTGATGCTTTTAACTGTGGTGTTAGAGAAGAATCTTGAGAGTCCCTTGGATTGGAAGGACATCCAACCAGTCCATCCTAAAGGAGATCAGTCCTAGGTGTTCATTGGAAGGACTGATTTGAAGCTGAAATCCAATACTTTGGCCACCTGATGCAAAGAGCTGACTCATTTGAGAAGACCCTGATGCTGGGAAAGATTGAGGGCAGGAGGAGAAGGGGACGACAGAGGATGAGATGGTTGGATGGCATCACTGACTTGATGGACATGGGTTTGGGTAGACTCCAGCAGTTGGTGATGGACAGGGAGGCCTGGCATGCTGCGGTTCATTGGGTCGCAAAGAGTTGGACATGGCTGAGTGAATGAACTGAACTGAAATGGACTGATGTACCTGTTTTGCTTATTTCATAGAAACAACCACAGGAAGTCAAACAAAATAAAGAAACATAGGAGTACATTCAAAGAAAAAGAAAAAACCCTGATGAAATGAAGCTAAATAATTTATCTGATTGAGAGGTCAAACTAATGGTCATAAAGAAGCTCACCAAGTTGAGGAGAAGAATGAAGGAATACAGTGAGAATGTTAACAAAGAGAAAATATGAGAAAGAACTAATCAGAGATGAAGACCATAATGGAAATGAAAAATACATGAGGGGGAATAAGTAGTAGATTATGTTATACCAAAAAAATATATGTGATCTAGAAAACAGAATAATGGAAATCACCCAATCATAATAGCAAAAAAGAAAAAAGAATTTTAAAATATGAGAATGTTTACAAGAATTCTGGGACAACATGATGCACATCAACATTTGCATTATAGAAGAAGAGAGAGAAGAAGGGGGCAAAAAAATTATTTGAATAAATAATGGCAGAAAACTTACCTAACCTGGAGAAAGAAACAGATTTCCAGGTACAGGAATAATAGAAAGTCTGAAACAAGATGAATCCAGAGAGATTCACACCAAGGTATATCATAATTAAAACACAAATATTAGAGTATTAGAGTGGAAAGAAGAGTGCTAGGTGCCAAGAAATTCAGACAGCCTCTAGAAGCTGGGAAGATGGAATGTTCTGGAAGAGATTAAGATAGCAGAGTAGAAGGATGTGAAAGTTACCTCTCTCCATGAAAACATGGAAAATAAATCTTTATGTGGAACAATTCTCACTAAAAAGTAACTGGAGACTGACAGATAGACTCCTATACAACAAAGGCTGTAAAAAAAAGATTCATGTGGATTTGAGCAAGAAGGGAAGAGAAGCAATCAAGTTGGAACCTTTGCTCCTGGGAGAGGACTCAGAGCAAAAGGGAGATTACATGGGTGGGGATTTTTCCTGGGGAGTGAGTGGTTCAAGCCACATATTGAGTGCCTAAGCACTGGGGCCCAACACAGGGAATACAGGCTCCCTTTGTTGTTTGGAAGCTGGTGCAACTAACAAGAGGGCTGTGGGAAGCCTGAACTTGTTCATAAGAAGCACATACATGTTTTCTTGTTCCCAAAGCAGGGCAGAGAAGTTGGATTGAAAATTGCACCAGTGGTTGGATCTGTGATTGCCCTGGTGAATGCTGCAGCCTGAACCAAGCAAACAGTCCAGCCTGATGTTTCACGAAACAACTCCATACTGGGGCAAGGGTTTGGCTGTGCTACACAGACCCCAAACTGCATCTGAATAGAGTGGAAAAGCGAAAAGGGAGATGAAAGTGTTAGCTGCTCAGTCATATGTCTGACTCTTTTCAACTCCATGGAATGTAGTCTACCAGGCTTCTCTGTTCATGGAATTCTCCAGACAAGAAACACTGGAATGAGTAGCCATTCCCTTCTCCAAGGGTTCTTCCTGACCCAGGAATTGAATCTGGGTCTCCTGCATTGCAGGCAGATTCTTTGCTGTCTGGGCCCAGCCATTACTGGCACTTATAGAAGCAACACATCAGAAGCTTTGACCCAAGTCAGATTTCTGCAGCCTGTTCCCGGACATGCACCAAGTAACCACACCAAGCCCTCTTGCTCCAGCACTGTTCCTCTTCTGGGTGCGGATACAGGTGCTAGGAGAGGAGAAAACACACCCCTGCTTGGCCATGATCCTCTGGGCTTCTCTCATGCCACTTGGACCTACCCCTGCTCCTGGTAAGTTGGTGATAGCCACTGAGGAGCAGGTTTAGCCCCAGCTCGCAACTGGCTCCAGTGCTAGTCCTTCCATTTCTAGCCCCACTTCTCACCAAGGTGATAGCTGGCAGCATACCCAGAGGAAAGATGTGACTCGTGTTCACACCAATTCCAGCTCTCACATCAAAGTACTGGGCATATGTGGGCTATATAGGGATGCCTCACATAAGGAAACCCATTCAAAACCACCAGAGATAACTGCTTCACATAATTTCGTAGACAGAAAGGTTAAGCAGAATGATAAAACAAAGGAATTTATTTTAGTAGAAAGAGCAAGAGAAAACCCCTGAAAAGACAACTAATGAAATAGAAATAGACATTTTACCAGATAATCAAATCCTTAATAATAAGAATGCTACCTGAATTAGGAAAAAATAGATGAAAATAGTGAAAAAATTTGACAAGAAACTAGAAAATAAAAAATAGCAGTCAAATCAGAAGAATACAATTATTGGAATTAAAACATGCACACGCACACACACACACACTCACACACACTAGGAGGAATTAATAGCAGACTAGGAAGAACATCTGGAAAATCCCATGGATGGAGGAGCCTGGTAGGCTGCAGTCCATGGGGTCGCTAAGAGTCGGACACGACTGAGCGACTTCACTTTCACTTTTCACTTTCATGCATTGAAGAAGGAAATGGCAACCCACTCCAGTGTTCTTGCCTGGAGAATCCCAGGGACGGGGGAGCCTGGTGGGCTACCGTCTATGGGGTCGCACAGAGTCGGACACGACTGACGTGACTTAGCAGCAGTAGGAAGAACATCTAAGTGATCTGGAATATAGGAAAATGGAAGTCACCAAATCAGAACAGCAAAAAGAAAAAAGAGTTAATAAAAAGTTTAAGGGATCTCTGAGATAGTATCAAGCACACCAACATTCTCATTATAAATGTCCCAGAAGAAGAGAAAGAGGAGAGGATTGAAAATACATTTGATAAAATTATGACCAAAATCTTCCCAAACCTGAAGAAGGAAACAGATAATCCGGTACAAAAGGAGAGGGTTCTAGACAAGATGAACACAAATGGACCTACACCAAGATATAATTAAAATGATAAAAGTTAAAGGTAAATGTAATTCTAAAGTCAGTAAGAAGAAACAATCATATACAAGGGATTCCCTATAAGGCTATTAGCTAATTTCTTTACAGAAACTTTGCCGGTTAGAAGGAGGCATAAATATGTTCAAACTACTGAAAGGGAAAAACCTGCAACATAGGTTACTCTCCCCAGGATTATATTTGAATTTTAGGAGAAATATGGAACTTCTTAGATAAGTAAAATCTAAAAGAACTCATCAATACTAAAGTTAATCTAAAAGAAGTAATGGGTCTTGAAGTTGAAAAAATGCAATAAAAAGAAGAAACTAGAGGAAATGAAAAATCCCACTAGTAAAGGTAAATATACTGAGGATCAACCTCTTAAATAAACTAGTATGAAGATTAAAAGACAAAAAAATATAAAAGCAACAATTAGTTGTTGTTAAATAATAAGCATGAAGATTTAAAATATGACATGAAAGCCCCAAAATGTGGAGGAGAGGAATGAAAACATAGAACTTTTAGAATGAGTTTGATCACTTCTCAGCCTTTTGGCTAAGAACAAGTGTAGGGTGAGTTTGAACTTAAAGGAAAACCTATTTAAATAAGTAGATATAACTATAAGTCAACATTTATGAACTGCATGTTAACCACAAATCACAAACCTACAATTGTTGGGCAAAAATCAGAGGGAAAGGAACATAAGCACAGCACAAAAGAAACTGATTAAACCACAAGGGAAGAAACAAAAATAAGATGAAGAGAACAGAGAACTTTAAAGACAACAGGAAAATAAGTACTAAAGTGGCAATAAGTATATACCTATCAATAATTACTTTTAATGTCAATAGACTAAATCCTCTAATCAGAAAACATAGGGTGGCTAATTGGATTAAAATAAAACAAAACAGAACTCATCTATATGTAGTTCAGAAAGAAGGACAGAGACTGAAAGTCAAGGGATGGAAAAAGATAGTAATGTGAATGGAAACAACAAGAAAGGGGGATAGAAATACTCATGTCAGACAAATTACTTTATTAAAAAGTCTATTAGTTGCTCAGTTGTGTCTAACCCTTTGCGGTCCCATGGACTGTAGCCCGTCAGGCTCCTCTGTCCATGGAATTCTCCAGGCAAGACTACTGGAGTGGGTTGCCGTTCCCTTCTCCAGGGGATCTTCCCAACCCAGGAATCAAACCTGGGTCTCCTGAATTGCAGGCAGATTCTTTACCATCTAAGCCACCTGGGAAGCCTGGTAAAAAAGACGGAAGGGCTTTAAATAATGATAAAGGGATCAATACAAGAAGACTCATTGACATGTATCACTCAATAAAGGAGCTTCTAAATCTGTAAAGAAATTACCATCAGACACAAAGGGAGAAATTGACAGTGATATAATAATAGTAGGGGACTTTAATACCTCTCTTACATCAATAGAGAGATCATCCAGACAGAAAAATTAAAAAGGTAACAGTGGTCTAAAATAAAACAATAGATCAGCTGAACTTAATAGATATCTACAGAATGTTTCATCCAAAAAAAAAAAAGGAAAGTACAAACTTTTTCCAAGTGTACGTGGAACATTGTCCACAATAGCTAATGTATTAGGCCACAAATCAAGTCTCAGTAAATTTAAGAAGATGGAGATCATATCAAGCATGTTTTCCAACCATAGCAATATGAAACTAGAAATCTATTACAAGTATAAGACTGGAAAGATCACAAATATATGGAGACTGAGCAACATGCTACGAAGTAACCAATGAGTCAATGAAGACATCAAAAAGAAAATAAAAAACTACCTGAGACAAATATAAACACAATTTTCCAAAATGTATAGGATGTAACAAAAGCAGTTGCTCAGTCGTGTCCGACTCTTTGCGACCCCATGGATTTTAGCCCACCAGGCTCCTTGGTCCATGGAATTTTCCAGGCATGAATACTGGAGTGGGTTGCCATTTCCTTCTCCACATAGTAATACCAGCCTACTTCAAAAAACAAAGAAAATCTCAAATAAGCAACCTAACTTTACATCTAAAGAAACTAAAAAAGATCAAACCAAGCTCAAAGTTAGTAAAAGGAGGGACATAATAGAGTGATATTTTGTAAGATAGAAAATAAAAAAAGAAATCAATGAGCCTAAGAGATAGTTCTTTGAAAAGATAAAGAAAATTTACAAATCTTTAGCCAGACTCATTAAGAAAAAAAGAGAAAGTGTTCACATAAAGAAAATCAGAAATGAAAGAGATGTTATAACTGATATCACAGAAATTTAAAAAATAAGAGATTACTATGACCCGTTATACACCAACAAACTGGAGTAATATTGGAAGAAAAGAATAAATATGTAGAAATATACAAGCTTCCAAGACTGAATCATGAAGAAATAGAAAACCTAAGCAGGCCAATAACCAGTAATGAAATTGAAAGAAAGAAAGAAAGTTAAGTTGCTCAGTCGTGTCCAGCTCTTTGTGACCCCATGAACTGTAGCCTGCCAGGCTTCTCAGTCCATGGAATTTTCCAGGCAAGGATACTGGAGTGGGTTGCCATTTCCTTCTCCAGGGGATCTTCCCAACCCAGGGATCTTCCCAACCCAGGGATCTAACCTGGGTCTCCCACACTGCAAGCAGACTCTACCGTTTGCGCCACCAGGGAAGCCCAATGAAACTGAATCAGTAATCAAAAAAGTTCAACGAGGATCAAGGAGCTTCACAGGTCAATTTTGCCAAAATTCAACATCCATTTGTGATCATCACACGGCTAACATCGTACTCAATGATGAAAAGCTGAAATTATTTCCTCCAAGATTAGGAACAAGATAAGGATACCCATTCTCATCACTTCTATTCAAAATATTTTTGGAAGTCCTAGCCACAGCATCCAGAGAAGAAAAAGAAATAAAAGGAATCTAAGTTGGGAAGAAAGAAGTAAATTGCAGGTGACATGATATTATACATAGAATAGAAAATTCTAAAGATGCCAGCAAAAAACTACAGAAGCTCATCAAGGAATTTGGTAAAGTTTCAGGATAAAATATTAATACACAGAAATATGTTGCTTTCTATACTCTTATAATGAACTATCCAGATGAGAAATTAAAAGAACACACCTATTTACAATTATATCCAAAAAATGAAATATATAGTAATAAATTAGCTAAGAAGGTAGAAGATTTGTAGTCAGGAAACTATAAAACACTAATGAAAGAAATTGAAGATGACACAAACAGATGGAATGATATACCAAGTTCATGGATTGAAAAAGTTAATAATGTTACAATGACTGTACTGCAAAAGGCAATCTACAGATTCAGTACAATCCCTATCAAAATACCAATGACATTTTTCACAGAATTAGAACAAATAATTCTGAAATTTGTATGGAAACAAAAGGATGCCAAATAGTCAAAACAACTTTGAGACAAAAGAGAGCTGGAGATATCATGCTCTCTAACTTCAGACTCTACTACAAAGCTACAGTAATCACAACAGCATGGTGCTGGCATGAGAGCAGATTCATAGCTCAATGGAACAGAATAGAGAGCCTAGAAATAAACCCATACACTTATTGTCAGTTGATCTATGGCAAATGAGACAAGAATATACAGTGTAGAAAAGACAGTCTTTCAATAAATAGAGCTGGAAAAACTGGACTGCTGCTAAGTCGCTTCAGTCATGTCCAACTCTGTGCGACCCCATAGACAGCAGCCCACCAGGCTCTGCCATCCCTGGGATTTTCCAGGCAAGAACAATGGAGTGGGTTGCCATTTCCTTCTCCAATGCATGAAAGTGAAAAGTGAAAGTGAAGTCGCCCAGTCGTGTCTGACTCTTTGCGACCCCATGGACTGCAGCCTACCAGGTTCCTCCGTCCGTGGGATTTTCCAGGCAAGAGTATTGGAGTGGGTTGCCATTGCCTTTTCAATAAATAGAGCTGGAAAAACTGGACAGACTCATAAAAGGATGAGTTTAGAACATTGTTTCATACCTTGTACAAAAATAAAATTGACAAAAGACTTAAATGTAAGACCTGAAATCTTAAAATTTGGAGAAGAGAACATAGGTAGAATACTCCCTGACATAACTCCCTGACATAAATTGTATCAACATATTTTTTTGGTTCTTCCTCCTAAGGCAAAAGAAGTAAACACAAAAATAAGCTAATGGGACCTCAGTTCAGTTCAGTCACTCAGTTGTGTCCGACTCTTTGCGACCCCATGAACCGCAGCATGCCAGGCCTCCCTGTCCACCACAAACTCCCCGAGTTCACTCAGACTCACATCCATAGAGTCAGTGATGTCATCCAGCCATCTCATCCTCTGTCGTCCCCTTCTCCTCCTGCCTGCCAATCCCTCCCAGCATCAGAGTCTTTTCCAATGAGTCAACTCTGCCCATGAGGTGGCCAAAGAACTGGAGTTTCAGCTTCAGCATCATTCCCTCCAAAGAAATTCTAGGGCTGATCTCCTTCAGAATGGACTGGTTGGATCTTCTTGCAGTCCAAGGGACTCTCAAGAGTCTTCTCCAACACCAAAGATCAAAAGCATCAATTGTTTGGTGCTCAGCCTTCTTCACAGTCCAACTTTCACATCCATACATGACCACAGGAAAAACCATAGCCTTGACTAGACAAACCTTTGTTGGCAAAGTAATGTCTCTGCTTTTCAATATGCTATGTAGGTTGGTCATAACTTTCCTTTCAAGGAGTAAGTGTCTTTTAATTTCATGGCTGCAGTCACCATCTGCAGTGATTTTGGAGCCCCCCAAAATAAAATCTGACACTG
>NW_011494807.1:2159689-2175260 GCF_000754665.1 Bison bison bison | reverse complement strand
TTCCTCTTCACTTTCTGCCATAAGGGTGGTGTCATCTGCATATCTGAGGTTATTGATATTTCTCCCAGCAATGTTGATTCCAGCTTGTGCTTCTTTCAGTGCAGCATTTCTCATGATGTACTCTGTGTATAAGTTAAATAAGCAGGGTGATAATATACAGCCTTGACGTATTCCTTTTCCTATTTGGAACCAGTCTGTTGTTCCATGTCCAGTTCTAGCTGTTGTTTCCTTACCTGCATACAGATTTCTCAAGAGGCAGGTCAGGTGGTCTGGTATTCCTATCTCTTTCAGAATTTTCCACAGTTTATTGTGATCCACACAGTCAAAGGCTTTGGCATAGTCAATAAAGCAAAAATAGATGGTTTTCTGGAACTCTCTTGCTTTTTCCATCCAGCGGATTTTGGCAATTTGATCTCTGGTTCCTCTGACTTTTCTAAAACCAGCTTGAACATCAGGAGGTTCACGGTTCACGTATTGCTGAAGCCTGGCTTGGAGAATTTTGAGCATTACTTTACTAGCATGTGAGATGAGTGCAATTGTGTGGCAGTTTGAGCATTCTTTGGCATTGCCTTTCTTTGGGATTGGAATGAAAATTTACTTTTTCAGTCCTGTGGCCACAGCTGAGTTTTCCAAATTTGCTGGCATATTAAGTGTAGCACTTTCACAGCATCATCTTTCAGGATTTGAAAGAGCTCAACTGGAATTCCATCACCTCCACTAGCTTTATTCATAGTGATGCTTTCTAAGGCCCACTTCACTTCACATTCCAGGATATCTGGCTCTAGATGAGTGATCACACCATCATGATTATCTGGGTCGTGAAGATCTTTTTTGTACAGTTCTTCTGTGTATTCTTGCCATCTCTTCTTAATATCTTCTGCTTCTGTTAGGTCCATCCCATTTCTGTCCTTTATCGAGCCCATCTTTGCATGAAATGTTCCCTTGGTATCTCTGATTTTCTTGAAGAGATCTCTAGTCTTTCCCATTCTGTTGTTTTTCTCTATTTCTTTGCATTGATTGCTGAGGAATGGGATCTAATTAAGCTTAAAAACTTTTGCACAGCAAAAGAAACCATTGTCAAAAATGAAAAGATTACCTACCTAATGTGTAAAACTCTTTGCAAATGATAATGATGAATACAGGGTTAATATTTAAAATATAAACATCCCATACAACTCAACATAAAAAAATAACACAATTTTTAAATAGATACCTGAATAGATATTTTTCCAAAGAAGGCATATAGATGGTCAACAGGTGTGTGAAAAGATGCTGAACTTTGCTAATTATCAGAGAAATCAAAACTAGGATGATTTATTACCTTCTATCTGTTAGAAAAACTATCATCAAAAATCTCCACATAATAGAAGTTGTGAAGGACGTGAAGAAAAGTAATCCCGTACACTGTTGGTTCAAAATGTAAATTTGTGCAATCACTGTGGAAAACAGGGTGGATTTTCTCAAAACACTAAAAACAGAACTGCTGTATGATCCAGAAATTTCACTCCTGTGTGTACATCCAAAGAAAATGAAAACACTAATTTGAAAAGATACAAGCACCCCAATATTCATGACAGCGTTATTTAAAATAGCTGAGATATGGAAGTAACCTAAGTGTCCACCAAAATATGAATGGATAAAGAAGATGTGGTGTGTATATGTATGTAGAGACACCACACATTTATATAAATATATGTAAAATGAAATGTGTATGTGCAAAGTTGCTTCAGTCATGTCCAGCTCTTTGCAACACTATGGATTGTGGCCCACCAGGCTCCTCTGTCCATCGGATTCTCCAGGCAAGCACACTGGAGTGGGTTGCTATGCCCTTTGCCAGGGAATCTTCCTGACCCAGGAATCCAATGCGCATATCCTGCATTGACAGGTGAGTTCTTTATCACTAGCACCACATATTACTTGACTATAAGAAAAAAAAAAAGGAAATGATGCCATATGCAAAATCATGGATAGACCTAGGATGTATTATGCTTAGTGAAATAAGTTAGAGAAACTGATACTGAGTGTTATTCCTTATATGTGGAATATATAGTACAAAGCACATGAATGAATATAACAAAACAGAAACAGACATATATTGCCGGGAGCCAGTGTGAGGAACTCCGCCCGTGGCAAAGGTCATGAGGAAGGAGGCTTGGCATACACAAAGGCGGGATTGAGCCTCAGGAGTCCCCCTGGAAATTCTTGAGCATCTACCCCCAAAACCAGTCTGCCTACTTTCCGCTTTGTGCTCTCACCTACACCTCTGACTTTACGGGGCGCTGTCCCCCACAACCTCTCTCTGAAAAAAGAGTTAACTTACAGCTCCAGTTAATAAAGTTCCTGGGCGTGACAAGAGTGTTTCAACCTACAAACTCCTTTGGAAGTCCTCTCAGTTCAGTTCAGTTCAGTCGCTCAGTCGTGTCCGACTCTTTGCGACCCCATGAATCACAGCACGCCAGGCCTCCCTGTCCATCACCAGCTGCTGGAGTTCACTCAGACTCATGTCCATCAAGTCTGTGATGCCATCCAGCCATCTCATCCTCTGTCATCCCCTTCTCCTCTAGCCTGCCTGAATAGGTTTTTCCGGCCACATGTGATTGTTCAGAGCCTCCCAACTGTGAGAGGCATGAGATGTTCTAAACTGTCTAAATACAGATTCCTTTGAGGAGTTAAAAGATTGATTAGAAATTGTATTGGTGAAGGGTTTTTCACTTCTTGGGCCAATGTTTGCTGCTAAGTTTCCATATCCCTTACCTACTGTGTCCCTGGCAGTGTATTGATTAATATAATTGGTGTATAGGAATGTAAGTAGTAGCTTTAATGTTCTTAACCTTGGACCCTTGAGTTAATTCTTTTTCTTGTTATAGCCCACCACACCTTTGCCCTATAGGAATGCAACTTTATTTAATGCTTTTGGAGGGTGGCGCCTGACTGATTAGTCAGGCTTTAGAGAAAAATAAGTTTTCTGAAGAAAGGGTCTTAAAATGTTAACAGGCCTCCAGGCCAGAAGATGATGTAAATCACCTAAACTTTTGCATATGATAAGCTTGCAGGAAGAAAGCCTGGCTTACTGCTGACTCTACCCCTTCCCCCATTATCCCCTATGCACAACTTAAGGTATAAAAACTACTTTGGAAAATAAAGTGCGGGCTTTGTTCACCGAAACTTGGTCTCCCCATGTCGTTCTTTCTCTCACCTTCTGGCTGAATTTTCCATCTGGGGCGTGGAGGTTCATCAAGCCTACTAATTTTGCCTGGGCTTCTAAGATCTGACCGGGGAGGCCTTAGTGTCTCCTCTCCTTCGGGAGAACGGGAGGATGCCTGTGGCCTACGTAGGTGACGCAAAGTTCCTTGTTTTGGAATTTTATTAGCTTTCCACGTAAACCAAGTTATTCAGCCTCTTTTCTCCACTAAATTTTCTCACTGAGCTATCCTTATTTAACCACTCTTTATATCCTTAATTAACGTTTACTTAAGCAATTGTTTCCTGATCCTCGCTGATGCCATCCCCTCTTCGAATTCCCTGGATCCACCGGGGCTGGACCCCGGCAATATATAAAGAAAACAAACTAGTGGTTACCAGTGAGGAGAGAGAAGAGGGAGGGGCTGGGGTCGGAGAGTAAGAGGCACAAACTATATGCCAGAATATAACGTTAAATGGAGTATTATCTGTAAAAAATATTGAATCACTGTGTTGTACACCAGAAACTAATTATAATCAACTACTTTGATTAAATAAATAAATTGGAGCCAACAGAACTTTTGCGTTTAGTTCTTCACACTGGCCACTCCTCTGGAATAGTGAGCAAGAGATCAAGATGATGGAGTTTTGCTGACAACTGTTGTGTATACATGTTGTATTTCTCTAACAATTAGCTTTAGTGACCTTGCCAATCTCTTTGCTGTATTGAAGCTGTATACATCTGAGTCTCACTGGACATATATATGATTAATCTTACAAGCCAACTAGAGTGCCTGAGGCTCAGCTCTCTAATTTGCCCCTCAGCTACTGTCTGTCACAATTTTTGTGACAGAGAGTTTTAAAGTATTATTTGTCATTTTTGGCTTACTTGCATGAAATTTATTCCAGCCAGTGCTCACCATTACCAGTAGTTAGCTAATTCTGTAATTCTCCTTTCAGTTTTACTACGTATCTTTCTATCATTTTTCTAAGTGAGTTTAAATTATTGAAGTACCACTACATACATTAAACTATACAAATTTTAGGTGTTGAATCATGTATGTGTTATTCGCTTTTGAATTGCGATACTCTTGGGGCTTCCTTGGTGGCTCCAAAAGAATCCGTCTGAAATGCAGGAGACTAGGGTCAATCCCTGTGTTGGGAATATCCCTTGGAGAAGGGAATGGCTACCCACTCAAGTATTGCTGCCTGGAAAATCCCATGGACAGAAGAGCCTGGTGGGGTACAGTCTGTGAGGTCACAAAGAATCAGACATGAATGAACAACTGACGCACAGCGCTGCACTCCTCTTGGGTTTTGGCCCTGAAGCACTTGCATCTGGAATAATTTAATATAGTCTATATTTGCTTTATATTCATAGTATTTATAACTTTGCATTTTTCCCTGAAAAGAATGTCTCAAAGTGGGAGCTTATGTCCAAAATAAAAACAATTCATGAGAAATAATTCATGTTTTAGGAATTTTATTTTTAAAAATTAATGTTATTAATTTTCCTCTACTAAATTTAAAAAACTCACAAATTCACAGAATTTGAAGGAGCTGAGGGTGGGCAAAATAAGAACCTCACCTAATCTGACTTCAGAAATTAATTCTACCACGTTTACCTTTGTACCTATTAAATGGAACCTGCCTTTTGTCATATTCTTATTACAGTGTAGCATCAGGAATGGAATCTACTCTCAGTTTTACTTTCTTTTACATGGTTCCTAATATTTCTGTCTCAAATAAATTTCTGAAAGCCTCTTAAGAAGCATTTATAAGTTTTTTCAGGGTCTTGGTATTTTTCTGTTTACAGAGTAAAATACATAGTTGAGTGGGAGAAAAGTCTGTAAATATTATACATGATTTAAAAAGTTACATATTTTATTTTTTGCTTGATTTGCAAAAGATAATGCTTATAATGTCACATTGAATAAAACTTTAACTTTGAGATATGCCTGAAGATATTATCCTCTAATATGGAACCAAATTATTCATTTTTTTAGAACTTCAATAACAACTATGAATTGGTTATAGTAATTTAGGTTGACCTAATCTTGATACTTCTTTTGAGCATAGTCAACTTTCAATTATTTTAAAATTCCTGTTTTTCAAACTTAGGTAATTCTTATAGAGTTATAAGTTTTGACCTGTCCATTTACCACCCTCCTATTATTTACTTAATATTTTTTGAAATAACTTTTAAATAGAAAATAAAACCTAAGTAATGTTTCAGCCTTTTCCTTATAATCAGAGAAGGCTATGGCACCCCACTCCAATACTCTTGCCTGGCAAATCCCATGGACGGAGGAGCCTGGAAGGCTGCAGTCTATGGGGTCGCTGAGAGTCAGGCACGACTGAGCAACTAAACTGAACTGAAGAACCACAGAAAAAATAGATCTTGCATGTAGTCCTCTTTTAAGAGGAAAGGATGTGGCTGGATTTCTTTCCTTCGCTTGAATGGATGAATGGATGGATGGATGGAAGGATGAATAAATGAGCCACCAGGAAGCCCAGAATAAAATCACAGATTGCTCTGTTACTGGTGGTGTTTTGATGATAAAATGGCACATTTGGTAAATATTATTGTACAGACATAAAATCCTCTTGAATACAATCGTAATGATACCAAGAAGTATATTATTCTACGGATATAAAAACCTCTGGAATACCAAGATTCCAGAGGTTTTTATATCCGTAGAATAATACCTACCATATATGCTGTTCAATAATCAAAAAGCCACCAGTATTAGAACAATGTTATTTTTTCATCCATCCATCTATCTATTCATTCATTAATTCATATATTGAACTCCTAATATGTGAAAGCACCTCCACCCCTTTACCCTTCGGTAACCATAAATTTGTTTTCTATGTCTGCGAGTCTATTTCTGCTTTGTAAATAAGTCCATTTGTATCAATTTTTTAGATTCCACATATAAGCAATTTCATCTGATATTTATCTTCCTCTTTCTGGCTTACTTCACTCAGTATGATAACCTCTAGGTCCATCCATGTTGCTGCAAATGACTTTATTTCCTTCTTTTTTTTTAATGGCTGGTAATATTTAATTGTATATGTGTACCACATCTTCTTTATCCATACCTCTGTCAGTGGATACTTGGGTTGCTTCCAAGTCTTAGCTAATATAAATAGTGCTATAATATACACTGGGATGCATGTGTCTTTTCAAATTACAGTTTTTTTCCAGAGATAGGCCCAGGAGTGGGATCACTGGATCATATGGTGACTCTATTTTTAATTTTTTAAGGAAGCTTCATACTGTTCTCCTTAGGGGCTATACTGATTTATATTCCAACCAAAAGTTTATGAGGGTTCTCTTTTCTCCTCACCCTCTCCAGCATTTATTTTTGTAGACTTTTTGATGATGGCCATCCTGACCAGTGTGAGGTGATAAATCATTGTAGTTTTGATTTTTTTTCTCTAATAATTAGTGATACCAACATCCATTTTTAAGTGGAACGTGTAAAAGACCAAGTCTCCACTCTGTGGAGCATCTCATCAAGGTGGCCCATTTGGATCAGGATAGTGAGAAACAGATGGATTACAGATAAGTGTAAGGCTAGCTGGTTCTTAAAGCTCTGTGAAAGAGTAACCTAGGTCACAAAAGTTTTAGTTCAGCAAAAATGACTGAGAATATCTTAATAAAGATGTTGATAATAGCAGTACTTCTGACAGAAATAAGCACTACTAATCAATTTAATAGTGCTCTCAGACCTCAAACCTAGCTATTGTTAGATAATTGGAAGAACTGGTGCTACTCCATGACACGCATGATAGCTTTAAGGAGAGAATTTTGTAAGAGTAATACAGATAGTTTGGGCAGAATATTAGGTATAAACTAGAGTAAGATCAGAGAAGGCAATGGCACCCTACTCCAGTACTCTTGCCTGGAAAATCCCATGGACGGAGGAGCCTGGTAGGCTGCAGACCATGGGGTCAGGAAGAGTCGGACACAACTGAGCGACTTCACTTTCACTTTTCACTTTCATGCATTGGAGAAGGAAATGACAACCCACTCTAGTGTTCATGCCTGGAAAATCCCAGGGACAGGGGAGCCTGGTGGGCTGCCGTCTATGGGGTTGTACAGAGTCGAACACGACTGAAGTGACTTAGCAATCAGCAGCAGCAGCAGAGTAAGATACAAATAGTGTCTACAAAATCAAGTCACATTAATTTATATCATGCAGATTCTAGAGTGTTGTATCTAATTTTGATGTACATTAATTTATTAAACAGTTTTTGGATGACAGCTATGTACCAGTCACTTTTAGAGTTCTGGAAATATAAAAATAGAAACTGTTTTCTAACTTAAAGGAGCTTACTGTCGAGTGAAGGATGTTCATGATAGCAATAATTACCTTTCTAAAGAACAGTCTCTAGGAACTGGAAAACTCATTTGTGTCTCTCTACAATAAACTCAATGAATTTTAAAAGCTCTTTGTTTGTTGACATATTCATATATCTGTGAACTTTTGTCAGTTCAGAACATATTTATTGACTACCTAGTATGTATGCCAAGCATTTTGTGAGAGGTTAGAGAGACCATGACAAAGATTTTGGTCTTACTTTCAAGAAACGCTTAGTCATATGTGCTATAGAGCTGACTACATGCCAGTTTTAAAATATATTACTAAGTGAATCCAAACTCAAAGAAAGGAACAAAATATGCACAGTCTTGTTTTCTTCTTTTATATTCCTTTTCTCAACTCTTTAGTGCTTTTTGGTTTTATGGTGTTTGCGTAAGTTTGGATTTGTTTTGTTTAGGTTAGCAAATCAATTAGGATTCTTGGTGGTGACAAATAGAAACTGACTTTGATTAACTTAAGCAACAAACAAAAGGAATTTAAAGGAAACATAATGCATTACTCATAACGGAAAATGAATGTTCAAAAACATAGGCTTTGGGAAAGAACAGAAACCCACTGTTTCTCCAGTGATCTTGGCAGTGAGGACCCATAATCATTTTCCTTGGAAATAACTCAGTTCTGTCTTCTAACTTTTATATGTCGCCATCCAATATTCACATTCCTAGGAGAGAGAATTTTGATTGTTCCAATGTGAGTTATGTGCCCATACCTAGGATAAGGGAAAAATAGCAGCATGATTTATAGTTCTCCTAGAACCACATGGAGTAGAGGAATGGTTTTTCAAGGCAAGAGTGAAAAGAGTAATTTTTAGTCAATTACAGGACAACGGATGCTGGGTATATAAGAACAGTGTTTCTCAAAGTTGAGACATGGATGGCCTCTTAAATGATAAAAAGATGATCACAGCTCTCCTCAGAGTAGTTTAAAATTATTTCACTTCAACATGATTTTCAATATTTTAAAATGTTCAAACATTTTATGCTTATAAGAAATATACTACTTCCTTTTATAAGTTTGTTGGATGGGGAAGGATAGAAACGTGATCACTATTTTTTGTTTCTTGGTTTAAAACAACATGGAAAATTACATGTAATAGTACAGTAATACTGTGTTTCTGTTTTCCTTCCCAGTGGGGCTGTCAACTGGTAGCTAAGGGTGGAGAGTAATTTCCCATAATTTCCATACAACCCTCCTGTGTAATCTTCAAAATTATCTTACCAATCAAATGCAAACAAAACTAAAAGAGAACATAATATTTTTATTTTAAAACATTACTTGCCTGTGACAGATGACGTTGTTTACTGAAACTTAATCATTGCTCAAAACATATATATGAAACCAGCTGCTACAAGGCAGTTTCCTTTAAGTTTGGAATGTCTGTATCACCATATGCTCAGAGCTACCTCAAAATCTCCTTCATGTTTCTTCACTGAGACAATTTCATAACCATTGTTTTCAGAAACTTTAGTGATAACCATCTAACCTTCATTTGGCATGAAAATATTTGTATATTAAGTCCACATCTGTGCTTTTGTCATTAGCTTCAACAAATGAAGCTGCTTAGTTTCACTGTGATAGTATAGACAAATGCAAAATTGTTGAAATGATAAAGCTACTCTTAAGTATAAGGCAGCTATCCAGGATATTCTTGTGTATAAAATTTTAGATTATTATCAAAATAAGCACATTAAATTAAAAGAATTGTCTTGAATAGAAATCACATATCCTAATTGGGCACTGCTTTGGGCAGTCTGATTGAAGAGGCAGGTGAAGGATAGAAGGATAGGAAAGATAATCACTATGGGCAGGACACTGCCTACATCTCTGCATAGCTCTCCTTTCTTTCTTATTTGAACTTGGTTGCCTGGAAAATCCCATGGATGGAGGAGCCTGGTAGGCTGCAGTCCATGGGGTCGCTAAGAGTCGGGCACGACTGAGCAACTTCACTTTCACTTTTCACTTTCATGCATTGGAGAAGGAAATGGCAACCCACTCCAGTGTTCTTGCCTGGAGAATCCCAGGGACGGGGGAGCCTGGTGGGTGGCCGTCTATGGGGTCAGGCAGAGTCGGGCACGACTGAAGCGACTCAGCAGCAGCAGCAGTAGTCTTTAGTGAATGCACACAGCACTGATCAAGTTTTCTTTTTCTTTTACAAAGAATTTTATTAGGTAGAAAAGAATGAGAGAAACTAGGCATTTTATAAGATGATTTACTATATGTTATTTGTTGATGCAAATCAGGAAAACTCCTTCTCAAGAAATAGTAGACTTTCATTTATTTATAAAAGAAGACACTTATCATGAAATTATACATGCGATAGATCCTGGTTCACACTCGGATGGTTCTCCTGCTTTGCAGGCAGATTCGTTACCATCTGAGCCACCAGAGAAGCCCCTTCGATGGTTCTGAAACAATTGTTGTTAACAAATTATTTGAAATTTGAACTTTGTATAAGCAGTTTGTTTTAAGGTGTAATAGAGAGCCAATTCTTTATTAGTAAACATACAACCCTCTTTACAAGGTTGTTGGTTGGAGAAGAATGAAGAATGATTGCCTTTGAAGGAAATTAAATCAGTATTTTGAAGAAATATCAACACACACATGTTGCATTATGTGTTGCACACATTGCAGCATTATTCACAATAGTCAATATACAGATACAACCTAAATGTCCTTTGACAGATGAATAGATTAAAAAAAATGTGATGTGTGTGTATATATATATATATATAAAATAGAATATTAGTAAGCCATTATAAGGAAGAAAATTCTGCCCTTATCTGTGATAACATGGATAAACTTGGAGGACATTATGCTAAGTGAAATAAGCCAGACAGAGACAGACAGGATCATATGGTATCATGTATATGTGTAATCTTTTTTAAAAAGCTACCTTCATAGAAACAGAGAGAGCTGCCAGGAGCTGGGAAGAGGGTGAAATGGGAGATGTAGTCAAAGGGTTAAAAACTTCCAGATATGCAGATGATACCACTCTAATGGTAGAAAGCAAAGAGGAACTAAAGAGCCTCTTGATGAGGGTGAAGGAGGAGAGTGAAAAAACCAGCTTAAAACTCACTATTAAAAAAACTAAGATCATGGCATATGGTTCCATCACTTCATGGCGAATAGAAGGGGAAAAGGTGGAAGCAGTGATAGATTTCCTATTCTTGGGCTCTAAAATCACTATGGATGGTGACTGCAGCCATGAAGTTAGAAGACAATTGCTTCTTGGCAGGAAAGCTTCTTTGTCATCAAACCCAGACAGTGTGTTAAAAGGCAAAGACATCACTTTGCTGACAAAGGTATGTATAATCAAAGCTATGGTTTTTCTAGTAGTCATGTCCAAATGTGAGAACAGGACAATAAAGAAGGAAGAGCACTGAAGTATTGATGCTTTCAAATTGTGGTGCTGGGAAGTACCTTGGACAGCAAGGAGATCAAACCAGTCAATCCTAAAGGAAATCAACACTGAATGTTCTTTGGAAGGACTGATGCTGAAGCTCCAATACTTTGGCCACCTGATGCGAACGGCTGATTCATTGGAAAAGACCCGGTGCTTGGAAAAATTGAAGGCAGAAGGAGAAGAGGGCTACAGAGAATGAGACAGTTGGATGGCATCACTGATTTAGTGGACATGAACTTGGGGAAACTCCGGGAGACGGTGAAGGACAGGGAAGACTTGCATAATGCAGTCCATGGGGTCGAGAAGAGGCAGACATGACTTAGCAACTGAACAACAACAACACAAACTTCCAGTTATAAGAAGAAGTTATGAGGATCTAATGAGGAACTACCATGGTAATGGTAGTTAATAATATGGCATTGTATACTTGATAGTAGATCTTAAGCATTCTCACCAAACACGAGCGCACACACACACACACACACACACACACACACACACGTTAACTATGTGAAGACAGATGTGTTAATTATCTCAATATTGGTAGTCATTCCACAGTGTACATCAAATAACTGTGCTGTCCACTTTAAATATGTACAATTATATCGGTGAATTATTCCTGAAGTTAAGGAAAAATGGTTGTCTAATTTTTGTTTCTAAAGCGATATGAAAATTTGTCTCTAAGTATAGTAATATGAGGTCTTTCTTGACCCATCTGGCAGTACCATCAGTTGGTGGTACAAGAATATGTTCCATGCAGTCTACATTAGCTTCCATTCAAGCCAATCCAAATGGACATAGGCTTTAAATAAAATAGTACACTTATTATGAAACTATACATTTAAGACTAGTCCCATAGGTACACTGAATCATGATGCTGTATTTCCAGTAGAAATTGGTGAGTTTCTGTGGAAATTCTAGAGCTGCTGGCACATTGCCAAGCCTCAAGAAAAGCTGGCTGGGGTGATTTGACATGAGAAGACCCACATGTTATTGAAAAAAATTTGGCCTTTTAGCAAACTGACATATTTCTCTGTGAAGAAGCCTAGTACATTTACATGCCAAAAAGAGTTTAATTGACTTTGAATGAAAAGAATTTGAACTACACAAATGTGAAATAAACTCTATTTGGAGGGTAAACACAATAAAAATAAAAATGAATTTACTTAGAAATGGTTAGTTTAGGGTTTAAGACCTTCCCTTTAATGAAATGGCAAAAAATGTAGACTTCATTTATTCTCACTTAGATAAGAATTTATACTGATTATCTGAAGTCAGAGCTAATAATCCCAATCTGTCAAAGGTCAGCTCTTACATGTGGGTTTTACAGTGTGTAAAAACACTCATTTTATGATTTTTCCACTCCGGTAGATTGAACAAAGATTGAATGCTAGCTGCACAGATTTGTGCAAGGTGCTGCAATGAGACAAAGATAAACGGAGCAAGAAAGCTGCAGATAAGATACGTATACACATTATCATGGCATATTACTGCAGTGACAAGAGAAGTGAGACGGTAGCTCTAGTAGTACAGAACCCACCTGACAATGCAGGAGACTTTAAGAGAAGTGGGTTTGATCCCTGGGTTGGGAATATCCCCTGGAGGAGGGCATGGAAACCCACTCCAGTATTCTTGCCTGGAGAATCCCATGGACAGAGGAGCCTGGTAAGTTACAGTCCATTGGGTTGCAAAGAACTGGACACAACTGAAGTGACTTAGCACAGTTGTGCATTAGTATAGGAATAGAAACTTTGCACATAGGAAGTAAGAAGGGGGAATGATTGCATCCCCAGGTGCTATTAATATAGAGAAAAAATAGATACCAGTCTTTACCTTCATGGAGCTTTCTGTCTTGTAGCAGAAACAGAAGTAGACCAGTAATTATGCGAGTATTTAATCATACATGCTTATGAATACCACAAAGGAGAAGCACAATGTCAGGAGAATATGAAGTAGAAGACCTAATCTACTCTGAATTTTTAACAAAGTGTTCCCTGAGAAGATGGAATCTGAGCAGAGATCTAAAGGAGCTAGGTTACTAGGTTGAATTGGCAAGGGATTAGTTTATGGCACTATTGGGGATGTTGACCTCAGGTAAAAATCTTGGCAGTGAATACAGTGGACTCGGCAAAAGAAGGAGAGTTTCCAGGGAAGATCCAAGACAGCCATCTAATTGTCAGAATCATGGCATGATTTGAGGGGAATCAGTGGGAAAAAGTATGGGAGAAGTTGGGGTCAGAACAGAGTGTGGATTTGAATGCCTTTAATGAATACTTACCAAAGTACTTGGACTTCATTTTGATGTTCAGTAATTGTTGAAGTCATTTGAGCCGGGGGTGTACTGGAAGCAGGACAAGAAAAAGCTACTCTCCTATGAATGTACACAATGCGTTTGTGAGGAATCAGTCAGAGAAGTTGCAGTGCAGGTGTTACTGAAACTTCGAGAAGTCTGAATGAGAGTAACCTCAGTGGAAATGGAAGGAAGGTTGGAGTTAGATGTAAGGGTAAGTGGAGTGGCAAAAGTGACTTCCAGGCTTTGGTTGTTTGATGCCAGTGTCAGAATTTCTGGACACAGGGGATTTGCTGACTGTCCAGTAGTAAGGACTCTGTGCTTCCACTGTAGAGAGCATGGATTTGACTCCTGATGAGGAAACTGAGATCCCTCAATCCACAAGGGGATGGCCAAAAAAAAAAAAAAAGAATTACAAGACTCACACAAAAGGATAAACTTTTAAACTTTTGCTGAAACGTGAATGGGATTTGTGAACCTCAGCTAAGTAAATGCTTTTTTTTTTTTTAAAGAAGCAGTAATATCTAATAGGTAGACAGGATGAATAAATTCATGTGACAGATTTAATTTAGTACAAAAGTAGAAGAAAAAAAAACTGTAGTGTTTTTTTCTGCAAAGCTTCTTATATGAATGAAATATAAATTATATTTTTAGGTATCACATTAATTTTTAAACATTTTTTTCCTTTTTTCTTGTTTCCCAAAATTAGTAACACTCTAGGGTTGTTAAAGAGGCAGGGAAGAAGTATGTAGGAAAGATTATTTATAGTGTACTTCCTGCCACTTAGCCAGCAGTTTAATGGCTATCCCCCAAGGGAGAGGCTGGCAGCTCTCTGGTTCAGTAATATGAGTCAAAGGGTAGGGTAAAACCAGGTAGCTTGGCTGTCCCTTTAATGAAGCATCTTTACACGATATATAGTGGCTTGTTTACTCTTCTTCCAGAAGCTTAATTTGTGACCCCGAACAATTAAGGAGTGTTTACTTAATTCATTTAAAAAGAAGCAACAGCTAATCCCACTCTGTCTATAATAACCAGCCAGTTGAACCAATTCAAGGCCTCTTAAAATTTTTTTATTTTGCACTTATACAATTTAAGAAGAATGTCTTGCTAGTCCACAATTGTGTTTTATTCATTCATAATAAGAGTGGAAAGTCTTATTCCACTCACCCTGTAATATGATAGAGTTAACATGTTCATTCAACCTGCATTCACATTTTGTCAACTGTGGAAGTTTAGTGAATTGACTCTCAGTTATTGGATCAGATCAGATCAGTCTCTCAGTCTTGTCGGACTCTTTGCGACCCCATGAATTGCAGCACGCCAGGCCTCCCTGTCCCTCACCGACTCCCGGAGTTCACTCAGACTCACATCCATCGAGTCAGTGATGCCATCCAGCCATCTCATCCTCTGTCATCCCCTTCTCCTCCTGCCCCCAATCCCTCCCAGCATCAGAGTCTTTTCCAATGAGTCAACTCTTCACATGAGGTGGCCAAAGTACTGGAGTTTCAGCTTTAGCATCATTCCTTCCAAAGAAATCCTTGGGCTGATCTCCTTCAGAATGGACTGGTTGGATCTCCTTGCAGTCCAAGGGACTCTCAAGAATCTTCTCCAACACCACTGTTCAAAAGCATCAATTCTTCGGTGCTCAGCCTTCTTCACAGTCCAACTTTCACATCCATACATGACCACAGGAAAAACCATAGCCTTGATTAGACAAACCTTTGTTGGCAAAGTAATGTCTCTGCTTTTGAATATGCTATCTAGGTTGGTCATAACTTTCCTGCCAAGGAGTAAGCGTCTTTTAATTTCATGGCTGCAGTGATTTTGGAGCCCAGAAAAATAAAGTCTGACACTGTTTCCACTGTTTCCCCATCTATTTCCCATGAAGTGATGGGACCGGATGCCATGATCTTCGTTTTCTGAATGTTAAGCTTTAAGCCAACTTTTTCACTCTCCTCTTTCACTTTCATCAAGAGGCTTTTTAGTTCCTCTTCACTTTCTGCCATAAGGGTGGTGTCATCTGCATATCTGATGTTATTGCTATTTCTCCCGGCAATCTTGATTCCAGCTTGTGTTTCTTCCAGTCCAGCGTTTCTCATGATGTACTCTGCATATAAGTTATATAAACAGGGTGACAATATATAGCCTTGACGAACTCCTTTTCCTATTTGGAACCAGTCTGTTGTTCCATGTCCAGTTCTAACTGTTGCTTCCTGACCTGCATACAAATTTCTCAAGAGGCAGATCAAGTGTTCTGGTATTCCCATCTCTTTCAGAATTTTCCACAATTTATTGTGATCTACACAG
>NW_011494807.1:2158470-2158889 GCF_000754665.1 Bison bison bison | reverse complement strand
GTTTATATCTTTCCTTTTCTCCTTTGCTTTTCACTTCTCTTCTTTTCATAGCTATTTGTAAGGCCTCCCCAGACAGCCATTTTGCTTTTTTGCATTTCTTTTCTATGGGAATGGTCTTGATCCCTGTCTCCTGTCAATGTCACGAACCTCATTCCATAGTTCATCAATCACTCTATCTATCAGATCTAGGCCCTTAAATCTATTTCTCACTTCCACTGTATAATCATAAGGGATTTGATTTAGGTCATACCTGAATGGTCTAGTGGTTTTCCCTACTTTCTTCAATTTAAGTCTGAATTTGGCAATAAGGAGTTCATGGTCTGAGCCACAGTCAGCTCCTGGACTTGTTTTTGCTGACTGTGATAGGAGAATGCTTTGCTGGACAGTTCTAGGAATAGCCCTAATGCTGTTCCAGGAAA
>NW_011494807.1:2123933-2158370 GCF_000754665.1 Bison bison bison | reverse complement strand
CTTATGTGTCTGTCCCCTAGCAGATTAGAGGGTTTTAGAGATGCTCTCTCAGTATTTAGGAGTGCATCTTCTGAATCTTTTAAAGAAAAAGTTCAACTGCTATAATTAATTGAAGTTTTGGGGTCAGTTTTATATTCACAATTAACCTGCTTTTGAATTGAGATTTCCATACAATCATTTGGTGACAGTAATAGAAAGACTTAACCAGCTAAATAAGACAAAGCATGTTGTTTTTGTCTTTGATATTTTTCCATTTGGAGGATGATGGAGATGAAATCATGTGTAATTGAAGAGAATAAGGACAACACTATAAAGAAAAGTTGTTCAAGCCTTACTGTGCGTGAACTTGAACCTGTGTCTATCCTCTTTCCCCTGTGGCACTTATTTACCCTCCCTGTGAACTGAATGTACTAATCACGCTTCACTTGATTGAGAGCACACTCTTAGGAAAATTTTCTTTAAAGGCAACATTTGGCCGAGTTTTCCCTGCATAAAAATGCTTCAAACACCCCCGATGATACAATTTTAAAAGGAGAGGCTGAAAATATGAAACCTCAAGAAGAACTTCCACAGACTGGAAATCTAACGAAAGATCATTTGGCAGAAAGCAGAGTAACATTAGCAATTTTCAGAGATTGTCAGTTGAATTGGGACTTGGATAACATTAAGATGGCATATTCAGTCAATTAGGGATAAAGAGGTAAATGTAAACTCTATATATCTCCAAGTATTGGATTTTGGCTTATTTTGCTACCTGTATAGTGGTGTGGAAGAAATTTTATTTTACTATGGGATATTCCACAGGAAAATGGGTTTCTCTAAAATATAGGCAGATTTGGTGGAAATAATACACTGTAGTTGGTTTAATATAGGGATGATGTGAAGCTCTGCAGTTTTGACAATGTGTTCTCATATCTTATCAAAATACACTTCCTCTCCAATATTCTGTGCTCTTAAATGCTTTAAAAAGATATAATCCAGGGTGAAATACTGAAAAAAATTATTCAATTTCACTTTTGTTTGCCTTATAAAAATCCTGGGGGAAATTGCACAGAGAAATGTGTTTGTAGCGTATCCTATAATGTCAGGTATTGTGCTGTTGTGGCTGAAGAATTTCGTAAATACTTCCTTGTATTATCAGAAAGATCAAAATAGAAAATCACCTGGAAGGCTGTTTAAAGTTTCCTTATCTCCTTTAAAAAAGGGCATGCTCTAGTTTAGTAAAATTCAAATAGAAACATAGTGGACGGTTTTTCTTTTTATGTAAATATATCATTCCTTTCACTGGTGCCTCTTCGCCTTAAGACAGTGTTTCTACTCTGCAATTCAGAAAATGGCTTGGAGGGTTTTTTATGAAGACAGACTGTCTACAGGTCCTTCCAGGCAATAGATTAAAAATGATGTTATTTTTTCAAAGCATGTAGAGGGTATGTGGCCACAACTAACAGTTAAGGTTATGAAATAATATATCTACAGTTATATAAAGTGCTAATTAATGTAAGAAATGTGAAAGTTCACTGACTTTCATAATCTGTCTCTTAAAAAGTAAGCCTCATTCTGAAGAGCTCTGGGCTTCCTGCTGTGTGCACATGATTAGCGGTAATGGAAATTAGATAAGCATGTGTAGTGTAAACTCACCCTTGCTTTTACATTGGGCTTGTCAAGTGGAGATATAAAATGAGATGTGCTGTTAATGCTCCACTGCTCTGTGGACATATGGTAGGCTTTTAGCAAAGTGGCATCCTGGGAGGATATTTGCTTATTTTTCATGCCTGGCATTGAGACACACAGCATCCTCTCCCCTAATGTCTAGTACAGAGTACTAAGAAAAACAAGTGGCTTGTTTTTTGTACTTATGACCTAACAGAGGGTCCCCATTCATTATAAATTATGTCTAATATAAACCTTCATAACTGAAGTTTATTTAATGTATTTTCAATCTATGGTACTCTTCTTTTCTGTCCTAAAGTTTTCTAGAAAAGTCTATAATCTCCTGTTACAGAAAGATTGGAGAATGTAGGATTTAGGAGAGCATGTGGTTAATGTTTTTGAGAATCTATGAGTCCAGCAATGTTTTAATGTTATTTTGTTTAATATTTACCATACACTTTTGAGATAGAAATTATTCCCAATTCATAAACAAGGAAACAAGATGGTTTTGTTCCTTGCCAATAATCACAAAATTTGTGAATGACAAAGTTGTAATTAAAACTCAAAGCTGTAGAACTACACTCTTTCACTCAAGTGTTGGCCATAGCTCTTAATTTCCCCCTACCTTCTGCATCCCTGACTTGGACGGATAAAGTTAAAAGCCTACTAACTTTATATCATGATTCTCTTATCCTGTTACACAATCACCCTACCAGTGAAAATTCACACTCTATGATTATGCAGTTATTAATTGACATTCAGTTTTCTCCCAAAATTCAGTGGGGATATTGAAATGGATTTGGTACCTATTCTTTGCAAATCCTACTATTATCCTGAGTAATTTTTTTTTTTAAATTATTTTTAATTGGAAGATAATTTATTTGTAGTCTTGTGTTGGTTTCTGCCATGTGCTGTGCTGTGCTTAGTCTCTCAGTCATGTCTGACTCAATGCAACCCCATGAATTGTAGCCTGCCAAGCTCCTCTGTCCATGGGGTTCTCCAGGCAAGGATACTGGAGTGAGTTGCCATGGCCTCCTCCAGGGAATCTTCCCTACCCCAGGATCGAACCCAGGTCTTTCACATTGCAGGCAGAGTCTTTACCACTTGAGCCTAAATATGTCCCCTCCCTCTTGAACCTCCCTCCCACCCCACACCTCATCCCACCTCTCTAGGATGACTAGCAGACTCCTGAACATTATCATCATCCAGAAAGGCTCTATCTCTAAAAGGCTAAATACTAACATAGAAAAGATTGCTAGTTACCTAGCAACCAATACTTTTCTCCTTCACCTTAAGCATAAAACCCATGACTTGTGGTAAACATAAGTATCTAGAAGAAATATTTTTAATTAATTTAATTAATTTTATTTTTGGCTGCACTGGATCTTTGTTGCTCCATGTGCTTTCTCTAGTTGTGGTGAGTTGGGTTAGTCTTCTTTGAGCTGCTCAGGCTTCTCATTGCAGTGGCTTCTATTGTTGCAGAGTAAAGGCTCCAGGGTGCACAGACTTCAATAGCTGTCGGCACATAGTCTCATGGGCTTAGTTATTCTGTGGGACGTGGAATCTTCCTGGACCAGGGGTCAATCTTCTGCATTGGCAGGTGGATTCTCATCCACTGCACCACCAAGGAAGTCCCCGAAGAAATACTTTTTTCTAGATTTTCTTATCTCTTAGCCAAATGACAGTTCTGATCAATAAGAGATAAGCAAAAGTTTGTGTAAAACTGTCCTTAAAGGGAGTTGGGGCAAGAGATTACTCTGTTTCCTACTTCTTCCTGGCTTGACAACAAATGTGGTACCTGGACCATTTTGAACCATCAGAAGGAAAGCATGAGTTGAAGATGATTGACGGACAAGAGAGTAGGAGACTGGTTCCCTGATTCTTAGACTGTTCTTATCAGCTCTGGACTGTCTATTTCTGGACTTGCTTTACATGAAAGAAAAAAATAACTCTTTTTTTAAAGTGAGTATTAATTTATGTCTTCAAATTCAGCCAAGGGTAAACCTGATGTGTTAACTCTCAGACACAGTACCAAGTTGTTCATTATCTCACACTTCAGTGGCTGTCTTCTGATGACCATTGTTTTCCTAGCCAGTCCAGCACTCACAGTCAAACACATGAACAGCTCTTTCACTGACACTGTGGTTATTATTTCCTAGAAAAATCAAAGAATACCATCCCAGACTTTATGCAGCAATCTAGAATTGCCTAGATTTTCTAGACTATACCATTTATTTGCACATTAATTTTCCTTGATCTAGAATGCCAACCTCTCCATGACTCTTCAGAAAATCCTAGTATCTTAAATATCACTATATACAGTATGTAGTATATATTAGGTTGGTACAAAAGTAATTGTGGTTTCTAATGATGAATTTTAAATCATATGACTAGGCTCAAGGGCTTCTCCGGTGGTGTTAATGGTAAAGAATCTACCAGTGCAGGAGAATAAGAGGCATGAGTTTGATCCCTGGGTTGGGAAGATCCCCTGGAGGAGGACATGGCAATCCACTCTAGTATTCTTGCTTGGAAAAATCCCGTGGATGGAGGAGCCTGGCAGGTTGCAGTCCAAAAGGTGGCAAAGAGTTGGACATGACTGAAGTGACTTAGCACATGTAGCACAAAATAAGTATAAAATAAATAACAAGTAATATGTCATTAGCAAAAAAAATAAAGTGAGAAATATGCATTGAAATGATGTATAATATAGCCACATTTGTTTAAAATGTATTCCAATATCAAATGACAAAGTTCAACAATGTAAAACCGCAATCACTTTTGCAGCAACCTAAGAATATATAATTATGTATGTAACATAATCTTTGGTTACAACTTTATTGACATGATTATACAACACTTCCTCCTGGTCCAGGATACCCAGTTGTTTATATTGTCAGACTTACTGATTTTCAAAACGTTTTCTATTTTCAACAAGTCTGACATTTCTAAGTCATCAATGAAATAGCCTACGAATTTAATTGATGCTAATAGGAGAGAGATGTATACATATATCTTCTAGTATTTTGTAAGGAGAATGTTCAGGGATCATTTGAACATAATGTTCTATATTTGCATTTAAATCTGACAGACATATTCCTCCTTTGTTTTTAAGAAACTAAAACATTTAAAATGATCTAACGAAATATGACTTTCAACTTCAAAAGGCATATGTCCATCCTTTATTTAAATTTTATTGTTGATAATGTCAGACTATTTCTATGTAAATGAAAACAATATCTTTTAATTTAGTTTCATGTAACATTAAAATGTACAGCATAATATCAATGAAAACTGGATTCTCCTGAAAAGTATTTATTATCTAGTATAAATATAGAAACCTATATTTCTATATTCTAGAAAATCTAGAAATCTCTAGTTTAAAAAGCTGTAAAACAAGATTGGGCTGTCATTGCAAGTTATGTTAAAATCTCTACAGCATTGCTAGGTATGATACTATATCAGGATAAATATTGTGATCAATAAATGGTATAAATGCCTGGATTTTCAAGTTATTTACAGAATCTTTAGAAAATCTGAAGAAAATTAAATTTCTGAGAGGTGCAAATGAATCTGCTAAGAACTTAATCATTTTTATGATAATTTCTATTTCATTTGTTTTCTCTTCTAGTTTCTCACTTATCAGCAATTCATAGCTGATTATCTCTCACAGACTATAGAAGATTTTTTAGGTAAGATATGATTTCTTTAATCATTACTAATGATTAAAAAAGTATGTTTTAAAACCTAGAAATATTAGCATTTAACAAAATATAGATGAGACTAAATTTTTGCTGATGAGAAATATTAGAAGGCTAGTGAACTGATGGGCATTTGGGTTGCTTCCATATCTCGGCAACTGTAAATAATGCTGCCATGAACAGGGGTGCGTGCATCTTTTTGAATTCATGTTTTCCATTTTTTCAGATATACACCCAGGAGTGGAACTGCTGGGTCATATGGTAGTGCTACTTTTAGTTTTTTGGGACACCTTGGTACTGTTTCCCACAGTGGTGTGCCAATTTATATTCCCACCAACAGTGTATGTGTCCCCTTTCCCTACTCCATGAAATGCCTATTCATATTTTTGCCCACTTTAAAATGAGTTTGCCCCTTAAAAAAGTAATTGTTCTTTTCTTATTGATTTTTATAAATTCCCTGTGTAGTTCGTTCATGAATTCATCACAGTTTGTGTTCTGGGGAAGCAGATACCGAGAGTGAAACATGCGAATTTTATTAAAGAGTAACACCTTGTAAAGTGATTAGATAGGGACCTCACCACTGAACGACTAACACACACAGACACACACACACACATACACACACACACACACACACCAAGAAGAATATGACCTGAGCTACTACATTCTTGGTCAGCATGACCCTGAAAAAAGCATGATCTCAGTTCACAAGCCGAAGGAGACTCTGAAGGTATTAATAGCTGAAAGCTGACAGCTACCCATACTCTTAGTAATGGGTGAGTTCTTTCTTAAAGGGAATACACATCTCTTCATGTGTGACAGACCCTTTTTTAGTTGTATATATTCATTGCAGATATCCTGTCAGTGGCTTGTATTTTCACACTTTTAGTGGTTTTTTTTTTTGATGAATATGACTGTCTAATTTTAACGTAGCTTAATTTATTAAAATTTCCATTCATGTTAATTTTGAGTTCTGTTAAAAACTATCCCAAGTTAATTATGGTATTCTCTTAGTGTTACTTACTACAAGTATTATTGTTTTGACCTTGTACCTTTAGATGTACACACCATGTAGAATTGATTTTGGTCAACAAAGAAAAATAGGGGTAAAATTATCTATGTATCTAGCATCATCATCTGTCTATAACTATCCTTAGACAAGATATATATAGACATCCAATTAACCCAGCAGAATTTATAGATCATTCTTTTCTACTATTCCTCAGCGGCATCTCTGTCATACCTTAATGGTCAATAAATGCACAAGCTTGTTTCAGGGCATTCTGTTTTATTGTATTAGCCTGTTTATCTCTCCCTGCAGTACCCTCCCTGATTTAATTTCTGTGGTTTCAGAACTACTCTTATTATCTGCTGATATCATTCCTTGTTCTGTTTCTTCAAAACTGTCTGCCAGACTTTCTCAATTGATGTCCTCATCTGAATAGAGGGAAAAAAAATAATTTGAGTAAAAATTTTATCAATTCTCTCAGATATGTTACCATTCTAGATGCACAGGAGAGAAGTTATTAATAACTCATGAAATGGAACTTTTAGGGCATTAGACTTTAGTCCTCTCTTGAAACTCTGGTTGAGATATCTGAGAGAGCTGTTCATGGTTCCTTGCTTTATTCCAATACTTTGGCCACTTCATGAGAAGAGCTGACTCACTGGAAAAGACCCTGATGCTGGGAGGGATTGGGGGCAGGAGGAGAAGGGGACCACAGAGGATGAGATGGCTGGATGGTATCAGTGACTTGATGCACATGAGTTTGGGTGAACTCCGGGAATTGGTGATGGACAGGGAGGCCTGGCGTGCTGCGATTCTTGGGGTCGCAGAGCCAGACACGACTGAGCGAATGAACTGAACTGAACTGTAATATTTCCAGAAAAATTTTATTGGGAGTTTTATGAGTGCAGAATTTAATCTATATTCCCTTTAAAGAAAACCAAAATCTTTACAATATGAAGTCTGAAGTCACTAATATGATATATTGTTCCAATTATTTAGGTCTTCTTTAATCTCTCTCATTAATATCTTATAATTTTATAAGATCTGATGCATATTTTGTTAGATTTGTTCTTAGATATTTGTTATGTTGAATGTATGTAAAATAACACTTAAAATTTTTTAAATTTTCATTGTTGACATTATTCAGAAATAAATTGATTTTTAAAATATTGACCTTCTAATTCTTAGCCACAATAAATTTACATATTACTTCTCATAGTCATTCTGGAAATTCTTTTAAATTTTCTGCGTGTACAATTGTCTATTGGATCTATCTGTGAATAACTACAGATTACTCCTTCTCCAATCATTTATTTTTTTTATTTTATGGCACTGGTTGCAATCTTCATTACAGTCTAGAAAGAGCAATAATCATACTCATTGCCAATTTCTTGAGGGAAAGCTTTCAGTATTTTCCCCTTAAGTACAATGTAGATTTCTTTCTACAAAGGATTCTCCTTATTATATTAGCAATGGTCTTTGTCCTCTTAATTCTACTAATTTTTATTATGAATGGGTAGTTAGGATGATCATGTAATTTTCCCCGTTAGAATATTAATGTTATGAAATACCTAAATTCAAATGTTAAAATAATCTTGCATTCCTGAAATAAATGCAGCATTGTCATTTCCCCCACATTTTGTATCTTATCAGTTCACTAATGCACTGTTTAAGATGTTTGTACCTACGTTCTTGGGAGAGATTTGCCCATAAATTTCATTTGTTAATGGGACTTTCAGTGATTGCTATCAAAGTTATGCGGCTGCTGCTGCTAAGTCGCTTCAGTCGCGTCCGACTCTGTGCCACCCCATAGACGGCAGCCCACCAGGCTCCCCCGTCCCTGGGATTCTCCAGGCAAGAACATTGGAGTGGGTTGCCATTTACTTCTCCAGTGCATCAAAGTGAAAAGTGAAAGTGAAGTCGTTCAGTCGTGTCTGACTCTTAGCGACCCCATGGACTGCAGCCTCCCAGGCTCCTCTGTCCATGGGATTTTCCAGATGAGAGTACTCGAATGGGTTGTCATTGCCTTCTCCAAAGTTATGATAGTATTGTGAATTCAAGTGGTCTCATTTTCTGTTCTGAAAATGATTGACTAAAATATATTTGATCTCATCTTAAATTATTTCTTAGTTGATTGGTAATGTCTTTTGTGCCAGAATCTTTCTTTGTTTAAAAATGTTTCATTATACAATTATTTAATAAACATAGGACTATTCAGAATTTCTATTTTTTCTTAAGCCAATCTTTGTAAATTTTGTTTCCATGAATTTATTCATTTCACTTAAATTGTCATGTTTTGGACATACAATTCTTGGCCTATTTCCATCTTCCCACTATGTTACAGTGGCTTTTTGAAGTTTTCAGATTTAATAAGTGTGCTTTTTCCTACATTCCAATGCATATTTTTACATTTTATAGTGTACTTTCTGGGTCACTTCAATTGGGATTAATAGGAAGTCAGCTATACCCAAATACCTCACAAAACCAGATGTTCCTCTTAAAGCACAAAGCTCCTTATTAATAATTTTGAAAGTTAAAATTAAAGTTAAAAAGTGTTAAATGGAACAATAAATAAATGAACAATTAGTGTGTGTACACACACACACACACACACACGCACACAGGATGAGAGAGAAACAAGAAAGCTGAAGCCTGAAAACATTGAATAGGTTACCATGCTTTCTACAAAAATTTTCCATAATTTTAATATATATCAACAAGTCTTAACCTATGCAATTATGTGTATAATATAAATAGATAGGTAATGTATGAATTATCCAGGTGTTATCCAGCTTTTAATAAAAATATTTCTCAGAGTGTGCCCCCCAAATAATCAGCAACTTGAAGGACAGATTAAAACCAAATTCCTGAATCCAACCCCACATCTACTGAATTAGAATCTCTCGGGGTAAACTGCAGAAACTGTCCTTGTAACCAGCTCTCTAGGGGAGTTTCAGCCACTGATATTTGAGGTTAATCTCTTTGCGATTAATTTCTTTAGATTAACCCTCTGCGGGTAATATACCAGACTGACTTTACCTTTGTTGTGCTGTGCTGTGCTTAGTCACTCAGTCACATCCGACTCTTTGTGACCCAAGGACTGTAGCCCGCCAGGCTCCTCTGCCCAGGGAATTCTCCAGGCAAGAACATCGGAGTGGGTTGTTATGCCTCCTTCAGGGGTCTTAACAACCCTGGAATCGAACCCATGTCTCCCGCATTGCAGGCAGATCTTTACTATCTGACTTTACGAGTCACCAGGGAAGCCTGAGATGGAGGATAACTGTCTCTAAAGAGAGAAGATACAATATCTGTACAGATATCTGTACAACTGAGGCTGTTATGCCTCCTTCAGGGGTCTTAACAACCCTGGAATCGAACCCATGTCTCCCGCATTGCAGGCAGATCTTTACTATCTGACTTTACGAGTCACCAGGGAAGCCTGAGATGGAGGATAACTGTCTCTAAAGAGAGAAGATACAATATCTGTACAGATATCTGTACAACTGAGGCTGTTATGCCTCCTTCAGGGGTCTTAACAACCCTGGAATCGAACCCATGTCTCCCGCATTGCAGGCAGATCTTTACTATCTGACTTTACGAGTCACCAGGGAAGCCTGAGATGGAGGATAACTGTCTCTAAAGAGAGAAGATACAATATCTGTACAGATATCTGTACAACTGAGGCTGTTATGCCTCCTTCAGGGGTCTTAACAACCCTGGAATCGAACCCATGTCTCCCGCATTGCAGGCAGATCTTTACTATCTGACTTTACGAGTCACCAGGGAAGCCTGAGATGGAGGATAACTGTCTCTAAAGAGAGAAGATACAATATCTGTACAGATATCTGTACAACTGAGGCTGTTATGCCTCCTTCAGGGGTCTTAACAACCCTGGAATCGAACCCATGTCTCCCGCATTGCAGGCAGATCTTTACTATCTGACTTTACGAGTCACCAGGGAAGCCTGAGACAGAGGATAACTGTCTCTAAAGAGAGAAGATACAATATCTGTACAGATATCTGTACAACTGAGGCTATAAGAGGAAGACCTTTTCAGACATTTCGTTGATCCAATTTAAAGTGGAAATTGTTTACCTAACCCCAAGACAGTTTATTTGTTTGACTAGAGCCTCATTCTATAATTTTTTTTCTGATAAAGAAGAAAATGAGTTACATAATTGTACTAAAACTCAGTCATAATGAATCAAAGCTGGATATGATATGTGTCTAGATGCTCAAAAATAAATAACTATCATTTGTCACTTCTCAATCTCTACTAAAACAATATCAGTTTAGAGTGGGGGAATATGATCACACAAAATGTATCTTTTTCTAATAATAAATTTTCTTTTTACTTATTGGTGCTTAATGAGTTAACTACAACTGTGTCAATATTTTTACATTCAAACAATATACCTGATGGTAGGAAAGCACAACCATTCTTTCTGTTTTACCTTGAAATGAAAAAAGAAAAGTTTTCTAAGTAAATATTAGAATTTCTGATGATAGTTTCTAGTGATGATGAACTAACGGCTATTACCCTGGGTACTAGGTGCTGTGTGATATTAATAAGCTTCTCTGTAGACCTCATATCTGGGTTTGCTCTACACTGCCTAATGTCATGTTCTGCCTTATGTCATGTGTCATACCTTTCTTTAGGACAAAGCAATGTAATAAATTCATCCTATTTATATATACTGTTAACTTGTATATTCCATAACCACCTGGGTTGAACTGGTCTTGAAGCATTGGATGGTATGAAGCTGAGAGAGTGAGTCTTAACATCTGCATTGAGTTTAGCTTATTCATGAGGACAAGGAGATAGCTAGGAGGTATGGTTCAGTTCAGTTCAGTTGCTCAGTCGTGTCTGACTCTTTGTGATCCCATGGACTGCAGCACGCCAGGATTCCCTGTCCATCACTATCTCCCAGAGCTTACTCAAACTCCTGTGCATTGAGTCGGTGATGCCATCCAACCATCTCATCCTCTGTTGTTGCCTTCTCCTCCCACCTTTAATTTTTCCCAGCATCAGGGTCTTTTCAAAAGAGTTAGTTATTCGCATCAGGTGGCCAAAGTATTGGTGTTTCAGCTTCAGCATCAGTCCTTCAAATGAATATTCAGTATTGATTTCTTTAGGATGGACTGGTTGGGCCTCCTTTCAGTCCAAGGGACTCTCAAGAGTCTTCTGCAACACCACAGTTCAAAAGCATCAATTCTTCAGCACTCAGCTTTCTGTATAGTCCAACTCTCACATCCATACCTGACTACTGGAAAAACCCTAGCATTGACTAGATGGACCTTTGTTGGCAAATTAACGTCTTTGCTTTTTAATATGCTGTCTAGGTTGGTCATAGCTTTTCTTCCAAGGAGCAAGCTTCTTTTAATTTCATGGCTGCAGTCACCATCTGCAGTAATTTTGGAGCCCCCCAAAATAAAAGTCTCTCACTGTTTTCATCGTTTCCCCATCTACTTGCCATGAACTAATGGGACTAGGTGCCATGATCTTATTTTTGAATGTTGAGTTTTAAGCCAACTTTTTCACTCTCCTTTTTCACTTTCATCAAGAGGCTCTTTAGTTCGACTTTGCTTTCTGCCATAAGGGTGGTGTCATTTGCATATCTGAGGTTATTGATATTTCTCCCGGCAATCTTGATTCTAGCTTGTGCTTCATTCAGCCCAGTGTTTCTCATGAAGTATTTTGCATATAAGTTAAATAAGTGAAGTGAAAGTGAAGTTGCTCAGTCGTGTCCGACTCTTTGCGACCCCGTGGACTGTAGCCTAGCAGGCTCTTCCGTCCCTGGGATTCTCCAGGCAAGAATACTGGAGTGGGTTGCTATTTCCTTCTCCAGGGGATCTTCCCGACCCAGGGATCGAACCTGGGTCTCCCACATTGCAGGCAGACGCTTTACCCTCTGAGCCATCAGGGAAGCCTGAAGGAGGGTGACAATATACAACCTTGACGTACTCCTTTCCCAATTTGTAACCAGTCTGTTGTTCCATGTCCAGTTCTAACTGTTGCTTCCTGACCTGCATAGAAATTTCTCAAGAGGCAGGTCAGGTGGTCTGGCATTCCCATCTCTTGAATTTTCGAGTTTGTTGTGATCCACCCAGTCAAAGGTTGGCCTAGTCAATAAAGCAGAAATAGATGTTTTTCTGGAACTCTCTTGCTTTTTTGATGATCCAGCGGATGTCGACAATTTGATCTCTGGTTTCTCTGCCTTTTCCAAATCTAGCTTGAACATTTGGAAGTTCATGGGTCACGTACTGTTGAAGCCTGGCTTGGAGAATTTTGAGCATTACTTTGCTAGCATGTGAGATGAGTACAATTGTGCAGTAGTTTGAGCATTCTTTGGCATTGCCTTTCTTTGGGATTGGAATGAAAACTGACCTTTTCCAGTCCTGTGGCTACTTCTGAGTTTTCCAAATTTGCTGGCATATCATGTAGCACTTTGTAAACTGTTAAGATATATTAGAACAACAAAGTGAGTGTTATAAAATATTCATTCCAGAAATCTTCAAATTATTGTCTAAGATATGCTTAAACTTGCCAATGCAGGATTCAAAGATAACATGTTACTTTATAACTGAGATTAGTATTCAGTTTGATTTTGCTTAGTAGTTGCCCATTAAAAAATAATCTTGATGATATTTAAATGAATATACTAGATATTTAATGATGAAGTAATATATTACATACTTAAGAAATTGATGGAATTATTTAATGGAAAGGAATGAAAATGATTCCCTCCTTTATTTTCATCTTCCCATTAGCCCATTATATAGTCAGTATTTTTTTCCAAATACATGAATAAGAAGAAAACTTGCAGAATATCATAAAAATTTAATCAAATCCCTTGCAGGAACATTTAGAGACAATTGCTAAATGCTGTAATCACTTCCTGCAGTCTTGATCTTTTATGAGGCAACATAATTAATGTCCTTGATCTTTTGGGAGTTATGTGTAATTATTCTGTGCCTCATCTGTCTAGGACTAGGAACTCAACTCTTGAAGGAGAACTGCTCTTACCTTGTCTGCAGTGATAAAGAGTCAAATCCTTTTTCTGAACTTCAGGGATCCATTCCTTGCCATGTATTATTCATTTTAAGTAAGTTAATGTCATTGGGAGTCAGAGTTTCTGCCTTGTATGATAAAATGATTTTAAGTGAGGTATAGTTAATTACTTATCACCCGTGCCCTAGTGTGCTTTTCCATATGGCCTTTTTTTGGCATATGAGTGACAAGAAGTCATCAGGGCAAAATCATAAGCAGAATTTTTATATTAAAACTTTAATGTATCAGTGCCCAGGGCACTAGCTAATTCCAGTTTTCTAGCTACAGAATCTGGGCAAATAATTTACCATCTAGTGCTTCTCAATATGCGTATTTTAGTTCAACTTCTTCTGTCTCTTAAATATAGAATTATCTCCCAAGTGCTTCAGTTGCATGTGTCAGTGACACATGAAGGAAAGTTTTATTAGCAGAACTCCAGTCTCCTCAGGGGTGACATACCAAACCTTTTAAACCACAACTGTCAGTAAAGTTTTGGTGTGAAAAAATCCAAAATGTTTATAGTGGAAAGAAAGTTATAACATTTCTTTTAGTTGTCTTGGATTATAGAAAAGAAGGTAAAATGCTCCTTTACCTTTTATAATTAGGAAACTGTGCTTTAAAATATTCCTTGCTTGACAAATACTTGTTCTGGTACAAGTCTTGTCAACCAATGCATATAATAATTATTAGAACTGAAGAATTAAGAGTGTGAGTGGTTCAGCTCTTTTCTGCCTACCTCAGGGAAGCTTGGGGACAGCAGTCTTGCTGTGTGGGTGGGTTGTGATTTGGCATCATGTTGCTCTTGTGTGTGTGTGTGTGTGTGTGTGTGTGTATGTGTTTAGTGGCTCAGTCGTATCCATCTCTTTGCAACCTCATGGACTGTAACCCGCCAGTCTCCTCTGTCCATAGAATTCTCATAGTAGGCCACTGTTTTTACTTTGTTGGTTGGTTCATTTGAGAGTAGTCTTGTGTCCTATTCCAAATGTGGTCTAAAACTTCTCCCATAATAGGACATGTTACTACTGTGTCATACTGAAATATTAGATCTAGAAAGGTTTTCAAAATTATTTTAGAGTAAATTATTTTATAGTTGAGAAAACTGAGGGCTAGAAGTTAGAAAGATTCAGTCAAGATTACAGTTTAATTCTTTATTGTTTAATGCCATTAAAAAGCTCTCTTAATTCTAAAATAAATTAATACATGATTCACTACTCCTAAATAGGTATCAGAAAACCACAATCAAACCACAATTTTTCTTTTTTCTTATTCGCTTCCCAGGTGGCGCTAGCAGTAAAGAACCCACCTGCCAGTGCAGGAGACATAGGAGACATAGGTTCGATCCCTGGGTTGGGAACTCCCAGAGAAGGGTATGGAAATCCATTCCAGTAGTCTTGTCTGGGGAATCCCATGGACAGAGGAGCCTGGCAGGCTACAGTTCATGGGGTTGCAAAGAGCTGGACACGACTGAAGTGATTTAGTGCAGTACAGCACAGTACAATTCTTTCTCTATGCTGGCTGTAAGAAGGTGGGTACCAAGAAAGCTAGTAGCAACATATGTGTTTTTTAAAGCAGAAATTGTATATACTTTAAGCACAAATGTGAGATATATTTCAGCTTCATAATTTACATATTACATGTTAGTGAAGTTGATTTTGCCTTGCAAAAGGGAATTTGTACTTGGGAAAGATTTTCATTACTATTGCACTTGTCTTAGATGCTTATGATGCTGAATGATAACATTCTTTCAGTTGAGTGAAAAAGGGTGCTTAACTATAATGCTACTTTCCTTACACTGTAGTCATAATTTTATTTTTAAAAATGATACTTTGCATATTGTCATTTTAGAAAGAAATCTTTGATAGAAAGTAATAAAAAAAGAAAGAAATTTAGTTAACTTCCAATGAAATAAAACTTGCCAAGAAATCAAGGCCAAGTCCAATTTAATAGTGATTAAATAGCAATTATAATTTTAGAGCTATTAAGGCAACAGTGTGAATTGATTTGGGTTCTATTCACTCCGGAGGAGGGACAGACGCACATTGTGTCAACAGATGCAATCACTTCACTACATAATGCTCTGGAGGGAAAATAGGGAGAGCTGAATCTATCATCAGCTTTACCAGTAATTTTGCAGAGCTCCTATTTTGTATCACAGAATTTTAATCTATGGCTATTATTGCTATTCTTGCCTTTTTCTTGTAGAGAGAGTTTGATGGACAAAGAATTCTGAGACAGTGGTAAATTTAAGCAATGTTTTGCATGTTTTCAAAGCATTTCACTACTGAGAATATAGTTGTTGTTATTGTTAGTCTCTAAGTTGTGTCAGACTCTTTGGAACCCCACGGACTTCAGCATGTGATGATTCCCTGTCCTTCACTATCTCCCAGAGTTTGCTCAGATTCATGTCCATTGACTCGGTGATACTATTTAACCATCTTATCCTCTGCCATCCTTTCTGTTACATAAAGTTGTTGTTTGTTCAACGACTAAATACTTAAGTAAAGTAATGCTCAAAATTCTCCAAGCCAGGCTTCAGCAATATGTGAACTGTGAACTTCCAGATGTTCAAGTTGGTTTTAGAAAAGGCAGAGGAACAAGAGATCAAATTGCCAACATCCGCTGGATCGTTGAAAAAGCAAGAGAGGTCCAGAAAAACATCTATTTCTGCTTTATTGACTATGCCAACCTTTGACTGTGTGGATCACAACAAACTGTGGAAAATTCTGAAAAAGATGGGAATACCAGACCACCTGACCTGCCTCTTGAGAAACCTGTATGCATGTCAGGAAGCAACAGTCAGAACTGGACACGGAACAGCAGACTGGTTCCAAAGAGGAAAAGGAGTACATCAAGGCTGTATATTGTCACCCTGCTTATTTAACTTCTATGCAGAGTACATAATGAGAAACGCTGGGCTGGAGGAAGCACAACCTGGAATCAAGATTGCTGGGAGAAATATCAATAACCTCAGATATGCAGATGACACCACCCTTATGGCAGAAAGTGAAGAACTAAAGAGCTTCTTGATGAAAGTGAAAGAGGAGAGTGAAAAAGTTGGCTTAAAGCTCAACATTCAGAAAACAAAAATCATGGCATCCAGTCCCATCACTTCATGGCAAATTGATAGGGAAACAGTGGAAAGAGTGGCTGACTTTATTTTTCTGGGCTCCAAAATCACTGCAGATGGTGACTGCAGCCATGAAATTAAAAGACGCTTACTCCTTGGAAGGAAACTTATGACCCACCTAGACAACATATTAAAAAGCAGAGACATTACTTTGTCAACAAAGGTCCATCTAGTCAAGGCTATGGTTTTTCCAGTGGTCATGTATGGATGTGAGAGTTGGACTCTAAAGACAGCTGAGTGCTGAAGAATTGATGCTTTTGAACTATGGTGTTGGAGAAGACTCTTGAGAGTCCCTTGGACTGCAAGGAGATCCAACCAGTCCCTCTTAAAGGAGATCAGTCCTGGGTGTTCATTGGAAGGGCTGATGTTGAAGCTGAAATTCCAATACTTTGGCCACCTGATGTGGAGAGCTGACTCATTTGAAAAGACCCTGATGCTGGGAAAGATTGAGGGCAGGAGGAGAAGGGGATGACAGAGGATGAAATGGTTGGATGGCATCACTGATCAATGGACATGGGTTTGGGTGGACTCCGGGAGTTGATGATGGACAGGGAGGCCTGGCGTGCTGCAGTTCACGGGGTTGCAAAGAGTCAGACATGACTGAGCTACTGAACTGAACTGAACTGAACTGAAAGACTTAATCCAATATCTTTAACAGAAGATTTTCCTTCTCTTTCTCTTAATCCTTTATATATTTTCCCTGTGTGTAACTTTCTTTCCTTATTCTCAGCTATCACACAAAGCTTGATATCTTGAAAATCTCACTTCAGGTTAGTCACTCTGCTAAGATTCAAGCTCTATTTCTACATGCCAGTTTGATCTTTCCAAATGGATGTCTCATATGCACTTCAAACCTACTAAAGCTCTGAATTTAACTTTCCTGTTATCTTTCTTATTAAACACCTTTCTTTCTTCCAGAAGCTTATTACTTGTGCTAGGAAATTTAGAACTGCTTTGTATAAAGTTCCTAGCTTGGTGTCTAATATGTTAAATTACTAGCAATGATAGCCTCATAAGTACACTATCTTTTCATGAATTTGGCTGCTACAATTATCTCACGTTCACCTTGAGTAGCCTTTATAATGCTGCCCAAAGTGAATACTGGAGTGGGTTGCCATGCCCTCCTCCTGGATGTGTGTGTATATATATATATAGTGGTTTAGTCTCTAAGTCATGTCCCACTCTTCCGACCCCATGGACTATAGCCTGCCAGGCTCCTATGTCCGTGGGTTTTTCCAGGCAAGAATACTGCAGTGGGTTGCCATTTCCTTCTCCAGGGGATCTTTCAGACCCAGGAATTGAACCCAGGTCTCCTGCATTGCAGGCGGACTCCTGCATTGTAGGCGGACTCCTGCATTATAGGTAGATTCTTTACCAATTGAGTTATGACAGAAGCCCAAAGGGACAGGAAGGTACTTGTATTCCAAGAGTGGGGAGAAGACTTGTTATGGTGCAGAATGAACCTAGATACTTGGAGGTTGGGATGGAGATAAGAAAGGATCTCAAATGCCACCAAACTTCAGACAGTTGAGCTCTTGAAGGTTTTTAAAGTTTGAGAGAGACTCAAACTTGTTTGTTCTGCTTTTCCCATCCTGAATTGCTTTTCTCCATTTTACTTCATAGCAAAACTTCAGATATAATCATTATATCTGCTTTGAAGTTTTTCCTGACTCCCACCCCTTGTTACATAGAAAGGTGATTAATTCCTGCTCTGGAAATTCTTTATCATTTGTTAACATAGCTAATTCTAATTGTTAACCTTTGTTGACTTTTATCATGTTTTTAATACCTCTGTAAGTGTTTAACATATATAAATTTATGCATACTTTATGGGAAGACACTATTTTTAATCCACATTTTTTAGATGAGAACCTCAGGCAAGAGTGATTAAGAAACTTTGCCTAAGTTCAGACAGCCTGCTAGTGGTGGAGTCAGGCTTTGACCCAGGATGTCTGGCTTCTGTGTCTATGCGTATATCCACTTTTTGTTGCCTCCCAATAGTATTTAACACTGGATGCACTGTCATGTACCCCTGTCTTATCCTTGGCATTGAGGGAAGACTCCAGTCCTGTGCAATACATGCATCAGTTTGGCTGTAATAAGTACAATTAGAGGCAATTGAGATGTGAGCCCTTTAGGATTATTCAAATGATAGCTGATTGCAAATGGTTTTCACTGCTAACTGGTTTTGAAAGTGTGACTATCCATAATACTGAATAATCAACTTATTAAAGGAGTGATTATTCATTTTTGTGACTTGCTTCTTTGTTATTTACTGACTTTTCCTTTGGCCCGTCATCCCACCCACTTTTTGTTTTGTTTTGCTATTTCTCTGCTTATTAGTGTACCTAATAGAAGGAAAGAGAGGAGATAAATTCTAATCATACATCCTTGTAAGCTACTAGAGTAGGGAAAGGTTAAACTATTGGGCAACATAGTGCTTAGGGTTATAAGGTAAATTTTTATGCATACATACTTATTTTACATTATTTTACATTACATTACTAAAACTCATTTAAAATTTAAGAACCATGTGTTGAGTATTTACTGTGTGGTCAGCTTTGTGGATTACATTAACTGTTATTTTAGGAGCCAGGAAGGGTAAACTTCATCTTATATTTTCACCTTTTATTAACATAGAACCAGTCTGAGAAGTCTCATGTAATAACTTTTGACAGTATGTATTAATTAACTTGACAGTGTTCATAAATACATCTGTACAAAAGCTCTGACTTTAGGAAATTTGGTTCATTTTTCATTGGCTGAATATGTATGAATCCCTTGCTTTGACATTTACAGCCTCCTGTTATCTTGTATATACATTGTGCTTCAATTGCAGGTCTCGAAATCTTCCCCAAGAGCATTCTACTGGCCACAGTGAGGAAGTTCCCAAACACACCCCATTCATGTGTTCCAGGAAACTTCATTGTGTTACATTTTTCTTTCTTGTAACAATGATTTATGACACCTTTCTTTTCTTTGACATACAATCTAGAATATTTTCAGTTTATTTAATATATGTCTAATAAAAATCTATTCCTGTCTCTTTGGGTGGGCACACTCAAAGCCTGGAGTAAGGCTGAGTGTCATCAGTGACCCTCTTGTTAAAAAAGACCCTTGAGAAAAAATTTGACTCAGACAGCAGGGGTTGGCATTCTCTTTCTTATCTCTTTTGAAATCTACCAATCACTTTTATTGATACCTTTTATATCTTGTCAAGAAGCTAAATGCTTAGTTATCTTAACATTACAAGCAATCGTTTTTTACTGTGGGGAGTTGTATATAGTTATTAATAAATTTAAAGCCTCACACTTTGCATATTTTGTCCAGAAGATGCCTTTTTCCAGACATTGTTTGCTTAAAAATGTATCTTTCATTTTTAATCCACTATAAAAATACAAATAAACTCTGTGGGTACATTTTTGAGGAATCATTTCTAAATAGTAAACCTCTTAAGATGTATTTTAGCTACAGAAATTAAATTAATTTCTGCTTGGTTTCAGGTTGTTCTGTGAGCTGAGGTCCATGTCGTCTAATCATATAATTTATACTTTTTCAAAATGAACTTTCTCACCCTCTTCAAGAGACACCTCTATATTCAGGAAGGACTTAAGCAGTTAAGATTGAGGGCAGGAGGAGAAGGGGACGACAGAGGATGAGATGGCTGGATGGCATCACTGACTCGATGGACGTGAGTCTGAGTGAACTCCGGGAGTTGGTGATGGACAGGGAGGCCTGGTGTGCTGGGATTCATGGGGTCGCAAAGAGTTGGACACGACTGAACTGAACTGAACTTAGCAGTTAAGACAAAATTTTCCTTTTCATTCCATCCTCTGCCTTTGCTTGGGTCATTTGATCTGTTTGACCTTCTCAAAACTCTAGCCTTATGATCCTTTGACTTTCTCTAGTTTAAAAATCTTAGAAATCTGTTCCAGTTCATCAATTTCTACTTAGCATTTGGAACGTGTCATCACCTACAACTGCTCAAGTTGAAAGATCTCATGTCTTTAATCTCAAAGCTTTATTCTTTTATTTCTGCCACAGAACTTGTTCTTTTCCTTCCCTTGACCATTAGTTGCTTCATGCATGCGTGCGTGCTAAGTTTCTTCAGTCGTATTCAACTCTTTGAGATCCTATGGACTATAGCCTCCCAGGCTCCTCTGTCCATGGAAATCTCCAGGCAAGAATACTGGAGTGGGTTGCCATGCCCTTCTCCATGGGATCTTCCTGACCCAGATTAGTTGCTTCCCTGTATCACTAATCTCCCATCTGCCAAGCATTTCTAGACTTCACCCGTGTCTCTATTCATCCTAAACTCTTCTAGCAATTGGATCATGTTCTCTCACTCTTATAAAATTTTGGGGTTCCTGCCTTATCAATATTCAAATATATGATTTATTTATACTTGCCTTCTAGACTTATTTTGTGACCCAAAGTCACATGACTTGAAAAGTTATCTCCAGCACAAATCCCATAATTTCCAAATAAGCGTGTTATAAAAAAGAATAAACTTGAAATTAGATTTTTTTTTTCCTGGAGAAGTGTGAGTTGTTCAGCTTGATACCTTTAGTGGAAAATGAAAGAGAATGTAACTGAAAAGATGAATTAGACCTAGGTCAAACAGTAGTCTAAAATACTCCACTAAGAAGTTGAAATTCATCCCATAGATAAGAGGGAGTAGTTGAGAAAAATCTAAGTGGGTGAATAATATTCTTAAAGCTGCATTTTTAGAAATAAAAATGGTGATGTGGGAGATTATTAGCATGTGAAGAATAATTGAAAGCCATCAGACTTGTTTGGAAGCTGTTGAGATTGTACAATCATGAACCTTTATGGCCTGAATTGGGCAGCTGGGGTAAAAATGAAGAACTGTTTCTCCTTCAGTGTGTTCTTCAGTGAACTAGTATTTTGCATTTTATTTGTAATGATCTATAGCTCTATAGGAGAACTTCAGAAAAATCTCTGGTCTCTTTAATAAGATGACATATTAGTTTATTTTTCTCATGGGAAACAAAGGAGTTTACCATACTATTTTTCCTTTGTAAAATCTGCTATGTATATTTCCAGAAATGGAAATATTATACATACTAGAACAAAGGAATTTAACATGTGATGTTTGTAAACTTTTGAAAAGTATTTTACTGTGTAGAAGTTATGCCAGCTTGCTATTTAATTTCTATTAGAGAGGAGAAATGGTGTTTCCCCTCAGTGTTTCACATGGGATAAGACCACTGAACCTACCTGAAATGATTTAAGAGAGTTATAATTGAATTGTCAGCAAGATCATGCAATCTCTGCCAGGGACTTAATAAAAATGTTTGGAAGTACTTTCTACTTTTAAAGCGGCCACTGAACTTGATGATATAGCCTGGCTAGGGGTTGTTGGCAGACCCAGTCTGTATTGTCCCAGTGACTCCAGTGAGCTAGGCAAGTTAAGAGTCCTGGATAACACTGCTTGAGAACACAAAACTTTAGACAAAAGATGACAGCAACAAGAATAGCCTGAATGTTCCTTGGCATTGCCTTGGATAGGAAATAAATGTATAGTATAAATTCTTATGAAGTATTTTCTCTCTTTTGTTACTGTGAACTTTCCAACTTACTTTAAAAGAAAAAAAATATTCTCAGGCCTGGGCTGAAGAGGAGAGAAATATCTAATTTTGTCAGTACTGTCAGATACCATTATAATTTTATCATTTCATATAGTCAAATATTTTTCTCTAATTTAAGTTGATTTATTGTCTGCACTGGTAAAATAGAAGTGGCTAGAACCTGTCAGATGGCAACCTATCTTGAAAAAGAATAACAATAAATCAAAATTATATTCTGATGACTCTGATTCAAGTTGCTTGCTATATGACCTTAGTTTTGTATTTTTCCATCTTTTTGAAGATTTTAGGTGGGTGCGTAAGGTTTTATGTTTAGTTAGCTGTCATGGAACAGAAATTCAATCATTAACACTTAATAAAGCCTGTGGTATACATTTATTAATTCAGCTTACTCTAATTTGAATGAAACTGATGCTTTATATAAAACTATATCTCTTACTGTAGTTCTCTTTTCCTTCCTCTGTTAAGGTTTGTGTATATTTGCTATCTTCTTTCCAACCTTCTGCCATGTTAGGCATTGGAAAGCAGGGATTGAATCTCTCATTTTTGAATTAGTGCAGCGTCAACACAGTATTACCACCTTTTTTTCACTTAACAGGATAAAAATACCATGAAATCTATCTTAATAGTGCAACTGTTACCCCATATGAAAAAGCATTTTTATTAAATGTTAAGTCTTGAACTTATGTCAATATGGTCATGTAAATATAGGGCATCTTTTACATTTCATTTTATTCAGCAACACTACTTTGAGCACTTAGATTTCAAATTTTTTGTTAGGAACTTGAAATACAAAGAGAAAATGGAGTCCTAGTTGTCTAATAAGGATAATACTTAGGAATTAGAAATCCATTTAGTTTTTCTCAAAAAGAATCTGAATTATTCTCTCAACTAGTTTCCCATTTCACGACATTAGGCAATTATTATGTAGTGGACTTTAGCATGTTAGAAATATGATAATTAATTATTGCCTAGTAGACTATGTGGAAAACGAAGTAGTTTATTTGAGTAGAGAAGAGTTATGAGTTCTGATAGTTTTCAGTGTTCCAGAGCTTTTATTCCTCATTTCACACACACATACACACATAAACCTATACCAAAATGGCTTTATATATGTGTGTGTATATATGTGTATTTACACACACATATATAATTATATGTATATATATACTATATTGTATATATATACTATATGTATGCTTTTGAACAAAGTTATTTTCATTCTAGCATTATCATTGGAGTAGGAGACAATATAAAAAGAGAAGTGTTCTTCTTACTCCCAACAACAAACCCAACTATAGGATGTATGAAATCCTAGGTCAAATAAATCAAAATAAGACCTAATGGAAAAAAAGGAAATATCTATTGAAATTTTTCATGATTGCAATAAATGAGAGAGTGGAAATGAATATTTATGGTTGAATTGATCTCAAAGAACATGAACTATAGTCATAGCTTAGCTCTTCTTGGGTTTGGATGCTTCACATTTTTTATTTCAACAATTTTCCATGGATTTCAGACTTTTCTACATGTCTTATGAACCAAAGCACTGTCTATTTTATCTTAGACTATCTGATTAAGGATGTTTGTAAAGCAAATACTCTTAGAAGAAGTGGGCAATGTCTTGCTCCAGAGCAAAGCTGATTTACTGTTCACTATAATAAAGATTGGAGAAGGCAATGGCAACCCACTCCAGTACTCTTGCCTGGAAAATCCCATGGACAGAGGAGCCTGGTAGGCTGCAGTCCATGGGGTCGCTAAGAGTTGGACACGACTGAACGACTTCACTTTCACGTTTTACTTTCATGCACTGGAGAAGGAAATGGTAACCCACTCCAGTATTCTTCCCTGGAGAATCCCAGGGACAGAGTAGCCTGATGGGCTGCCGTCTATGGGGTCGCACAGAGTCGGACACGACTGAAGCGACTTAGCAGCAGCAGCAGCATAATAAAGATAACATCTACTTTTGGGGCAAAGTTCAAGCAGGTTTACTGCCCATTCCAAGATATTTGGGTTTCCTAACTGCAGGGTTCCGTTCTTGTAATGTGTCCTCCTCTATGTATGGGTATACCCAGCCCTCTTTGCAGTGACTCATGGGAATTTGGGCTCAGAGAACCGAGCAAAAGCAGCATCTTCTGGCTACTGCACTTCTAGTGCTTTAAGTAACAAATCATGCATTGTTTCTGACTCAGGAGCATAGTGTCGCCCATCAAACTACGGCAGGCTAACTTGTAAGCTCGCAAGTAGGGTAAAAATCTCAAACCCTTCATAGTTCTTAACAGATACAAGAGGTTGATTTCCTATTATAGAATCATATAAATGGACCATCTTTAACTATTTATCAGTAACTTGATATGGAATTGTTTTTATTTTTTTTCCCCAAAGTCATACAGCTTTATTACTATAATTATTATAAATATGACCAAAGCAAGGACAATGGAAGCTTCAGGTAGAAATATTCTCCTAAGAAATACTAAATAGAGTAATTGCATGGTTTTTTTTGTTGTTGTTGTTGTTGTTGTTCTTTTAGTTAAACTTTTAGGCTACTACCCTTCTACACAGAGATCTACTTTATCATTTTCACCTCTTCACAATGCTATGCCTTTTGAGATTCTTAGCAGACAAAGTCTAGGTGTATTATAGGAGCTAAATAGAACTACAAATACAGAGCATTTGCAGACCAACCCTCACCCACAACTCTGTGGGGAATCAAGCAAACGGCAAGAGTGTTCTAAATGCAAAGCTTCTAATTTCAGTCCTCTGTTTTGTCTTTTCTGTACTAATGTGAATTTCTATCACGTAGTTATTGGAATCCTTTTTGAAGTGAAGCTTGGACAAGTATTTAATTGAACATTATGTAAGGACTAAAAGGAAAACACTGTATGTTTTAAGTGTACTGTGTGTGTGTGTGTGTGTGTGTGTGTGTGTGTATGCATGTGATGAACCCATTTAGGAAGCCTGAGATGATTTCCCCAAGTCTATTATCAACATCTCTCTTCATAAAGAGAGTTTAGAGAGACAAATACATAAAAAAGACAATTATTTTGCTCTTTGTCTTCTCTCCATTGTCATTAACTATGGGCTGCTCACTAAGACATTTTAAAAATAAGCCTGTGAATCAGGTAGTGGGGTAAAGCAAATTTTTGGTGTGTAATTTGTTTCTGTGCCAATATAAATTTTTCTTTAGACCATTAACTTTTAGAAGGCAAAGCCTCTGCCTTATTTATCTTTGAATTTTCACTCGACTCCATTGGGTCTGGCTAATAGGAGGTGTTCAGTGAGTGTTTATTTGTTTGAATTAATGAAAAAAATAACAGAACTAAAAAATAGTAGATGGGCATTCAGTTCAGTTCAGTCATTCAGTCGTGTCCGACTCTTTGCGATCCCAAGAACCACAGCGCACCAGGCCTCCCTGTCCATCACCAACTCCCAGAGTCCACCCAAACCCATGTCCATTGAGTTGGTGATGTGATCCAACCATCTCATCCTCTGTCATCCCCTTCTCCAGCCCTCAATCTTTCCCAGCATCAGGGAAGTCAGCTCTTCACATCAGCAAGTCAGCTCTTCACATCAGATGGCCAAAGTATTGGAGCTTCAGCATCATTCCCACTGATGAATATTCAGGGTTGATTTCCTTTAGGACTGACTGATTTGATCTCCTTGCTGTCCAAGGGACTCTCAAGAGTCTTCTCCAACACCACAGTTCAAAAGCATCAATTCTTCAGGCTCAGCCTTCTTCAAAGTCCAACTCTCACATCCATACATGACCACTGGAAAGACCATAGCTTTGACTAGATGGACCTTTGTCGATAAAGTAATGTCTCTGCTTTTTAATATGTTGTCAAGTTGGGTCATAACTTTCCTTCCAAGGAGCAAGCATCTTTTAATTTCATGATTGCAATCACCATCTGAGTGATTTTGGGGCCCCCAAAAATAAAGTCAGCCACTGTTCCCACTGTTTTCCCATCTATTTGCCATGAAATGATGGAACTGGATTCCATGATCTTCGTTTTCTGAATGTTGAGCTTTAAGCCAACTTTTTCCTCTCCTCTTTCACCTTCATCAAGAAACTCTTTAGTTCTTCTTCACTTTGTGCCATAAAAGTGGTGTTATCTGCATATCTGAGATTATTGATATTTCTCCTGGCAAGTTGGATTCTAGCTTGTGCTTCCTCCAGCCCAGCATTTCTCATAATGTATTCTGCATAGAAGTTAAATAAGCAGGGTGACAATATACAGCCTTGACGTACTCCTTTTCCTATTTGGAACCACTCTGTTGTTCCATGTCCGGTTCTAACTGTTGCTTCCTGGACTGCATACAGGTTTCTCAAGAGGCAGGTCAGGTGGTCTGGTATTCCCATCTCTTGAAGAATTTTCCAGTTTGTTGTGATCCACACAGTCAAAGTTTGGCGTAGTCAATAAAGCAGAAATAGATGTTTTCTGGAACTCTCTTGCTTGTTCGATTATCCAGCAGATGTTGGCAATTTGATCTGTGGTTCCTTTGCCTTTTCTAAAACAAGCTTGAACAGCTGGAAGTTCACGGTTGATGTATTGCTGAAGCCTGGCTTGGAGAATTTTGAGCATTACTTTACTAGCGTGTGAGATGAGTGCAATTGTGTGGTAGTTTGAGCATTTTTTGGCATTGCCTTTCTTTGGGATTGGAATGAAAACTGACCTTTTCCAGTCCTGTGGCCACTGCTGAGTTTTCCAAATTTTGTGTCATATTGAGTGCAGCCCTTTCACAGAATCATCTTTTAGGATTTGAAATGGTTCAACTGGAATTCCATCACCTCCACTAGCTTTGTTCATAGTATATGGACATATTTTCAGGCAAATTATTGTCAAAAGAGAATTAAGAAAATGGTTTACTTCTGACAGAATAATACGTCTCATTTCAAATATCCAGGTATGTTTTAAAAATGGGTCTTCAATAATCTTCATCTACTCTTTTTATAATTTATAATTTTCCTCATTATAATGGGTCAAATAAACAAATAATTACAGCAAAAATTAACTGAAAGCTTACCAAGTGCCAGCTATTGTTTTAAGCTTTCTTCATTTTTACCTCATTTACCCATCAAAAAGCTAAAAAAAACTATTATCTTTATTTCTATTGTGCAAGTGAGGAAATGGGTTAAAGGGAGGATAGATAATTTGCCCAAGGGCACACAACTGGTTTTCAAGACAATATAGAGTCAAAGAAAGACTGCTTGATTCTAGATTTGTGTCTTAATCAATACTGCCTCTTAGAGAAAGGTTAAAGTACAAGTGCATCCGTTAAAGATAATCTGCATCTGCAGTAACTAGCTGTGTGTCGTGTGTGTTCAATCGTGTCTGACTCTGTGTGACCCCATGGACTGTAGCTCACTAGGCTCCTCTGTCCATGGGATTATCCAGGTATTAATACTGGAGTGGGTTGCCATGCCCTCCTACAGAGGATCTTCCTGATGCAGGGATCTAACCTGTCTCTTGAGTCTCCTGCACTGGCAGACAAATTATTTACCACTGTGTACCTGGGAAGCCCTGACACAACTATTAATAGGTATTAATTGGAGAGGTTAAAAGGAAATTGAAATGTGAACTATTTTGAAACAACTTTCTGTTGTAGCAAACTAGCAGCTGGCTTTAAAATCATTTTTGTTTCTTCATCCTTGGCAAAACTTTACTTTCCAGAGATTCTGGCTGGAGTCCATTAAACCTGGATACTGGAAGGGAGAAAAAAATACATTTTGTACTTGACCCGAGGCTGAACTTTATATAAAGATCATGCCACATAACAGGTGTTAAACAAATTATTTTATGGTAGACTGAGGATGGCATTAGATTCTAAATTGCTATCTCATTTTAAACTGATTTGTTTAAACTGATTCCAGTTTACAGACTATCTCATTCCCATTACTCCTTTGATGGAATTTATATCTAAATCTTAAATGAGAATATGACATTGATTCTGCAGTAAATTTTATATGTGTTTTGTATGGTATCATAGTTAGGAAGTGAAAGTGAAAATCACTTAGTCATGTCCGACTCTTTGCAACCCCATGGACTATATGGTCCATGGAATTCTCCAGGCCAGAATACTGGAGTCGGTAGCCTTTCCCTTCTCAAAGGGATCTTCTCAACCCAAGGATGGAACCCAGGTTTCCCACAATGCAGGTGGATTCTTTACCAGCTGAGTATAAGGGAAGCCCAAGAGCACTGGAATGGATGGCCTATCCCTTCTCCAGTGGATCTTCCCTACCCAGGAATTGAACTGGGGTCTCCTGCACTACAGGTGGATTCTTTACCAACATAGCTATCAGGGAACCCCATAAAGTAACTGGCAAACATTTTCTGGTGGTGATTCAATTTTCTGACATTTTAGAGTAATTCTGTATGTGTATAAATATATAGGCTAAAAAAAATTAATAGATCAAGAATCAGAAGTCCTAAAGCTTAGTGGGGATTTCATAATATTATGTAAAGAAATTAACTTCCTCGAAATGGTGTTAATAACTCTGAGTTCTTGGACTTTTAATATTCATATCTAGTGGAGTTCAGGGACTTTTCAAAAGAATGGCCTCTAAAATTTTAAAAATCACAAATATAATCTAAAATTAATTGATATAAAAACATCTGGGGATATTTAAGGACCACGTAATCTAGTACTGAAACAAGATTTGACGGTTGGTGGTTGGCTTTTACCTTGGGAGTGTTTTTCGACCTTCACACTAGCAACACTTTGGACTAGATGTCTCTTTGTTGTGGATATGTCCTGTGTGTTATACCACATTTAGCAGAATTCCCGGTGTCTAGATGATAGTACCCCCCCTTCCAGTTGTGACAATCAAAAATGTCTCCATATGTTGTCAAATATGCCATGGAGGCAAAATTGCCCCCATGGAGAACCATTATGCATTAGTGTCTAACAACAAGTTTAAGTGAAGAGGTACTTCCTTTTCTTTTTTTTTCTAAATTGAAGTGTATGTGTGTGTGTTCAGTTGCTCAATTGTGTCTGACTCTTTGTGACCGTATGGACTGCAGCCCGCCAGGCTCCTCTGGAATTTTCCAGGCAAGAATACTGGAGTGGGTTGCCATTTCCTACTGCAAGGGATCTTCCCAACCCAGAGATTGAACCCAGATCTCCTGCATTGGCAGGTGGATTCTTTACCACTGAGCCACCTTTGATTTAAATTATTATATTGGTTTCAGAAGTACAGCATAGCGATTCAGTTTTTTTTATAGATAATGCTCAATTAAAAATTTTTGCAAGATAATGATCATAATTTCCTGTGCTATTCAATATATCCTTGTTGCTCATCTATTTTATATGTAGTAGTTTGTGTCTCTGAATCTCATACCCCATCTTGTCCTTCCTCCCTTTCATCTTGTCCTTCCTCCCTTTCCTCTCCGCACTGGTAACCACTAGATTGTTTTCTATATTTGTGAGTCTGTTTTGCAATATACTTTATTTTTTAGAATCTACATATCCGTGATAATATATTATTTTTCTTATTTTAGCTGATTTATTTCATTGAGCATTTCTCTAGGTCCATCAGAATTCTGCAAACGGCAGAATTTAATTTCTTTTTAAGGCTGAGTTATATATATATATTTACATATATATATGTATATACACACCACTTTGATGAGAGTTTTTTTTTTATCATGAATGGGTGTTGAATCTGATAAAATTCTTTGTTTACCTGTATTATCATGTGATTTTTATCCTTTCTTTTGCTGTGTTCTGTATCATATTGATTGATTTGTAAATATTGAACCATTCTTATATTCCTGGAATAAATCCAACTTGATCAAAGTGTGTCATTCTTGTTATATATTGTTGAATTCAATTTGCTAATTTTTTTTTTTAGGATTTTTGCACCTCTATTCAACAAAGATATTGGCCTGTAATTTTCTTCTGTTGTAGTCTTTGTATGGTTTTTGATATGAGGGTTATGCTGGTAATCCATCCGTGTAGAATGGATTTGGGGGTGTTCTGTCCTCTTCAATTTTTTGGAATAAGTATTAGCTCTTCCTCCCTGGTGACTCAGTAGAAAATGATCTGCCTGTCAATGCAGGAGACACAAGTTCCATCCCTGGGTTGGGAAGATCCTGTGGAAGAGGGCATAGCAACCCACTCCAGTATTCTTGCCTGGAGAATTCCATGGACAGAGGAGCCTGGAATATTACAGTCTGTGGAGCTGTAAAGAGTCGGATATGACTTAGCAATGAAACAACAATATGTTTGGTAGAATTCCTTTGCGAAGCCGTCTGGTCCTGGGATTCTATTACCTGGGTATGTGTGCACTGTTAGCTGGGAGTTTTCTAAATTGCTAATTCAATTTCACTCCTAACAATGTATGCGTCCTCTAGGAGTGGAGTCTCTGTTTCCTCCAGTCCTGTGTAACTCCTGTGACCAAGACCCACTAGCCTTCAAAGCCAAATACTCTGGGGGCTCCTCCTTCTGATGCCAAACTGCCAGACTGAGGAGCTTGATGCAGAGCTCAGAACTCTCACCCACATGGGAGAACTTCCATGATATAATTCTTCTCCAGTTTGTGGGTTATCCATCCAGGGATATGGGATTTGAATATATTATGAATGCACCTCTCCTACCATCTCATTGTGATTTCTTATCTTTATATGTAGAAAATGTTTTTTAGTAGATTCCGATAATATTTACTGATGGTTGTTTGGCAGTTAGTTATGATTTTGGTGTTCTCGTGGGAGAAGGTTAGCCCAAGGCCTCTACTCCACCATCCTGTCTTCTCTATCATATTTCTGGAAGAGAGAGGCACTGATTCTTTGCACCAACTCTGAGGAATTTAGAACTCAGTTGAAGGACCTACCTGAGTCATGGGAGGTGGAGCTCATAATAGTTTTAATAGAGAAAAATCTTAGAATACTTGAGTCATCAGATATCATAGGATAGTGTAAACTTTCTGAAATAAGGGGACAAACCTGTACTGAAGCATGTAAGTATTATATTTACATTTCATTGCAGCATAATAATTTCATCTATCACACTACATTAATGTTGTTAATTTGAATTTTATTGCTTTTCAATTTTGTTTGTATATATTTTTAACTCATTTTGGTGGTAGAATTAAAGCCCTAAGCATAAGCTCTAAGCATTAAGAGTTTATACATAGTTGTTGCTGTTCAGTGGCTAAGTCATGACCGATTATGACCACATGGACTGCAGCAAGCCAGGACTCCCTGTCCCTCACTATCTCCAGGTGTTTATGTATATTTAACAAACATGATAATAAAAATTATCAACACCAGAAAGACTCAAAGATGATTTTTAAAATTGAAAGGGATTAGTGCATTTCTGAAGTTTGAGAAACACTGGATTTGAAGTATCAGAGGTTGAATGGAGGCAAGGGCAGCAGATGAATGGGGGAAAGTCATCCCTGATAAATTTGGGGGCAACTCTAGACTTAGATGCTGAACTTGTGCTGCATCATCTTAACTTATGTCAAGCACATAAGAAATTAAAATACCTAAATTTACACCTAAAAAAAAACTAGAAAAAGAAGAAACAAAGAACCTCAGGGTTAGTAGAAGGAAAGAAATGATAAAAATTAGGTCAGAAATAAATGAAAAAGAAACAAAGGAGACCATAGCCAAAATCAAAACTAAAAGCTTGTTCTTTGATAAGATAAATAAAATAGACAAACCAGTAGCCAGATTCATCAAGAAAAAAATGGAGAAGAATCAAATAAAAAAAATTAAAAATGAAAATGGAGAAATCACAATAGACAACACAGAAATACAAAGGATCATAAGATACTACTATCAGCAACTATATGCCAATAAAATGGACAACTTAGAAGAAATGGATGAATTCTTAGAAAAATATAACCTTCCAAACCTGAACCAGGAAGAAATAGAAAATCTTAACAGACCCATCACAAGCATGGAAACTGAAACTATAATAAAAATCTTCCAACAACAAAAGCCCAGGATCAGAGGGCTTCACAGGTGAATTCTACCAAAAATTTAGAGAAGAGCTAATACCTATCCTACCCAAACTGTTCCAGAAAATTGCAGAGGAAGGTAAACTGCCAAACTCATTCTATGAGGACACCATCACCCGAATACCAAAACCAGACAAAGATGCCACACAACAAAAGAAAACTACAAGCCAATATCATTGATGAACACTGATGCAAAAATCCTCAACAAAATTCTAGCAAACAGAATCCAACAACGTATTAAAAAGATCATACATCATGACCAAGAGAGCTTTATCCCAGGGATGCAAGGATTCTTCAATATTCACAAATCAGTCAATGTGATACACCACATTAACAAATTGAAAGATTAAAAACCATATGATTGGTTTTTAAGAATCCTTGCATCCCTGGGATAAAGCTCTCTTGGTCATGATGTACGATCTTTTTAATATGTTGTTGGATTCTGTTTGCATGATACTGGATGCTTGGGGCTAGTGCACTAGGACGACCCAGAGGGATGGTATGGGGAGGGAGGAGGGAGGAGGGTTCAGGATGGGGAACACATGTATACCTGTGATGGATTCATTTTGATATTTGGCAAAACTAATACAATTATGTAAAGTTTAAAAATAAAATAAAATTAAAAAAAAAAACCATATGATTATCTCAATAGATGCAGAGAAAGCCTTTGACAAAATTCAACATCCATTTATGATAGGGAAAAACAAAACAAAACAAAACAGAAAGCAGGCATAGAAGGAGCATACCTCAACATAATAAAAGCCATATATGATAAACCCACAGCAAACATTATCCTCAATGGTGAAAAATTGAAAGCATTTCCCCTAAAGTCAGAAACAAGACAAGGGTGCCCACTCTCACCACTACTATTCAACATAGTTTTGGAAGTTTTAGCCACAGCAATCAGAGAAGAAAATGAAATAAAAGGAAACCAGATGGGAAAAGAAGAAGTAAAACTCACTGTTTGCAGATGGCATGATCCTCTACAAAGAAAACCCTAAAGACTCCACCAGAAAATTACTAGAGCTAATCAATGAATATAGTAAAGTTGCAGGATATAAAATTAACACACAGAAATCCCTTGCATTCCTGTTCACTAACAATGAGAAAACAGAGAAGTTAAGGAAACAATTCTATTCACCATTGCAATGAAAAGAATAAAATACTTAGGAATAAATATACCTAAAGAAACAAAAGACCTCTATATAGAAAGCTATAAAACACTGATGAAAGAAATCAAAGATGACACAAATAGATGGAAAAATATACCATATTCATGGATCGGAAGATTCAATATAGTGAAAATGAGTATACTACCCAAAGTAATCTATAGATTCAATGCAAGCGCTATCAAGTTACCAATGGTGTTTTTCAGAGAACTAGAACAAATAATTTCACAATTTGTATGGAAATACAAAAAACCTTGATAGCCAAAGCAATCTTGAAAAAGAAGAATGGAATTGGAGGAATCAACCTGCCTGACTTCAGACTATACTGCAAAGCTACAGTCATCAAGACAGTATGGTACTGGCGCAAAGACAGAAATATAGGTCAGTGGAACAAAATAGAAAGCCCAGAGATAAATCCACACAGCTATGAACACCCTATCTTTGACAAAGGAGGCAAGAATATACAATGGAGAAAAGACAATCTCTTTAACAAGTGGTACTGGGACAACTAGTCAACCACTTGTAAAAGAATGAAACTAGAACACTTTCTAACACCGTACACAAAAATAAACTCAAAATGGATTAAAGATCTAAATGTAAGACCAGAAACTATAAAACTCCTAGAGGAGAACATAGGCAAACACTCTCCAACATAAATCACAGCAGGATCCTCTATGACCCACCTCCCAGAATATTGGAAATAAAAGCAAAAATAAACTATTGGGACCTAATTAAACTTAAAAGCTTTTGCACAACGAAGGAAACTATAAGCAAAGTGAAAAGATAGCCTTCAGAATGGGAGAAAATAATAGCAAATGAAGCAACCGACAAAGACTTAATCTCAAAAATATACAAGCAGCTCATGCAGCTCAATTCCAGAAAAATAAATGACTGAATCAAAAAAATGGGCCAAAGCACTAAACAGACATTTCTCTAAATAAGATATACAGATGGCTAACAAACACATGAAAAGATGCTCAACATCACATATTATCAGAGAAATGCAAATCAACACCACAATGAGGTACCATCTCACATCAGTCAGAATGGCTACTATCAAAAAGTTTACAAACAATAAATGCTGGAGAGGGTGTGGAGAAAAGGGAACCCTCTTACACTGCTGGTGGGAATGCAAAGTGGTACAGCCACTATGGAGAACA
>NW_011494807.1:2123567-2123833 GCF_000754665.1 Bison bison bison | reverse complement strand
CAGAATTGAAAGAGACATGTGTACCCCAATGTTCATTGCAGCACTGTTTACAATAGCTAGGACATGGAAACAACCTAGATGTCCATCAGCAGATGAATGGATAAGAAAGCTGTGGTACATATACACAATGGAATATTACTCAGCTATTAAAAAGAACGCGTTTGAGTCAGTTCTAATGAGGTGAATGAAACTGGAATCTATTATACAGAATGAAGTAAGCCAGAAAGAAAAACACCAATACAGTATATTAACACATATATATGGAA
>NW_011494807.1:2123006-2123467 GCF_000754665.1 Bison bison bison | reverse complement strand
AGCATTGAAAGATGTATATTACCATATGTGAAATAAATCCCCAGTCCAGGTTCAAGGCATGAGACAGGGCACTCAGGGCCATTTCACTGGGAAGACCCTTAGGGATGGGATGGGGAGGGAGGTGGGAGGGGGGTTCAGGATGGGGGACATATGTACACCCATGGCTGATTCATGTCAATGTATGGCAAAAATCACTACAATATTGTAAAGCAATTAGCCTCCAATTAAATTAATTTACAAAAAAAAATCAATGTTCTCTTTTTTATAACTAATAAAATTACAGAGACTGCTCACTGAGTTATTCGGTATATTTCCTGTTGACAATATAAAAAAGTTTATAAACACACTGTTGCCTTGTGTAAAGTGCAATGTGAAAAGAATGCTTATTTAAGCAAGATTGCTTCAATTTTGATCATAACTGAAGACATAAGAAACAGAGATGGAATTGGGTATATTTTCAG
>NW_011494807.1:2115100-2122906 GCF_000754665.1 Bison bison bison | reverse complement strand
AGGTGACTTTGACAATTTATTGTGTCACATTGTCCAAACAAATCACCCCTTGTGATTTTAGGGCAAGTGTAATGGCCTCACAGGCTGAAGATCATGCTCTCTTCATCTGATATGCTCCCATTCCCTTCAGTTGTTGTTACTTTACTTCTCTGTTGTACTGATTTGAAGAACCCTTGAGACTTCACTGCCCTATATACCAAAGGAACTGGAAAACCTTCTGCTTCCAGCCATAATAATCCTTTGCCTCTTTTTTCTTTCATTATCTTCTTGTGGAGAGTGTTTTGGACTGGTGGTCAGCAAAGTACAAGGGTAAAATTGGTCATGAACTCGTCATGGTTGCAGTGGTTGAATTGGAAGGGTTCAGTCTTTCCTACTGAACCCATCTCTCTTTACTCCCAGAAAGGAGAGGTCCCTGGAATGACTGACTCCTCTAGCTCCAGGAGAGTTGTAGATTATACTCATCCAGTCTATGGCCAGACCACACTGAACATGCCTGATCGTGTCTGAGCTCAGAAGCTAAGCATGGTTGCGCCTGGTTAGTACTTGGATGGAAGATTATACTCATCCTGATAAAAATATAGGCAATAAATCAGACAAAAATTTTACTACAATATTAGGATGGGCCTTTGTTAATTAGGCTCACTCCTTCAAAAAGTTAGATGACTCAGGTTACATTTTAGATACAACTTTTTGGAAGGAAACATTATTTGGTAATTAATTGGACATAATTTTCACAAAGTCTAACTGAAAAGAAGACTGTTTATGCAATTTATCTGTCACTTTATGAGCTCTAATAAATAGTATTTATGCTTTGAGGTCCTGATGTTTGAAAAAGGAAATTCTTCAAATTACTTATTTTTGAATCAAGTCTCTCATTCTTATAAATAAAATCAGCATTGTTTGATAGAAAAATTTAAGTCCCTGTTTCATAATGTCAGATTTCAGTAAGATAAGTGAAAATGTAGGTCTAGATTCTTGTCAACATAGTTGGGTTGTAAACCCCAATACTTTTTATGGATGTAACTTGTACTGAGTTTGTTAAAGCTATGGAAAGAAATCCCAAGAAACAGGAATAGAGACTGTAACTTTCTGAAAGTTCATAAGCTCATTGAAAATTGTTTGGACATATTTCTGATTATCTTTGTAAAAGAAACAAGGTCTGATCTCTTCCAAAAGACCAGTCTTCCAGAAGATGCACAAATGTGCTTTATGTATTGACATATTTCTCAGAACTTTAAATTGTTGAAACCAAGTATATCTGAAATTTTATGAAACAAGTTCTCTCTTGACTATATTATTTGTTGTCTCTTGAACTTATATTTATATTATAGGGGAACAAGCTGTCATGGTTATTTTAAAATTGCATTTTGAAATTCACTTATATTATGGGTAAATCTGGTTCTATATTGATAAGAAATAAAAAAGCTAAATGATGAAAAATTCATTCCTCTTAAAGATTCAAAAATCATTCCTTTTAAACATATTTTTATTTTATGTTTTAAATAGAAGTAACTTCTAAGTGGAATGCTTTCAGGTATGTGCATCACAAGCTACCTATTATTTTTTATTCTTGAGGAAGAATTCTTTTCTAAGAAGATAATGCTCATGACTGTGGGCATTGAAAGCTGGAATTTCAGGTATCAGACCAGAAAAAATACTTTCAAGCCTTTGATCTGAAATAAAGAGCCATCTGAATAAAGTAGAGACTGATCATCAATCACAAAGAATCTAGACAACCCTTTCCTGGAGCTGGTTTTATAACACTACAGCACTTTTTCTTCCCTGTTGCAACTTTTCCCCATTGTTCTTATTATGCATGTTTTCCAAGTACAGACTAAAGTATCATGTTTTTCTATTTCTTCTCTGCATCAGAGAGGATTACCTAAGGAACATGGAAATATATTTTCATTGCTAAGTTTTGAGACATATACTTCATTTTCCTTCTATTTCTCTCCATTTTCCTACCTTTCTCCTCATTTGGGGGAGATTTCTTCTCCATCAGTTATAGAATTAACTTTGTGTATAAAGAAAGGCAATGTCTCAGATGCTAATAAAGAATAATTTTCATTGAAGCATTTTTCATAAGATTTGAAACATTACAAAGAGATCTAAATAATTCTTGTCAGAGAGGGAACTCTAATTCTCATGACTTTGGCAATCATTCATTCAGCAACTACTTCCTGTATGCCTAAGATGTACAGGGCACAGTATATAGCTCCATATATTAATTAGAAATTGTCATCTAAAAAATATAGTCACAACCTGAAAGTAAAGAGTTATTTTAGTTGGTGGGAATGTTTACGACTCTAAGCCTGGGAGATAGCATCTCAGTAGCTCTGAGAAAACTGCTCCAAGGAGGCAGGAGGGGAAGTCAGGATATATACAAGTTTGCAACAAAGGAAGCAGGCACTCTGAACATCAAAGATCAGGTATCAAGTTAAGGAATTTGGCATTCTATGTATGGGAAGATGCAAGCCTCTGGGCTCACAGAATTCATTCTTTTCATATGCATTTCAGCTATCTGAGGCCAATCCTGCTTCCTTGATCACCATGCTTCTTGCATTCTCCCAGCTCCTCATCTTGCATTCGCCTAGCTCCTCATGAATCAAGTGGCAGCATCTGCAGGATCACAGTTTGGGGAACCAGAAATCACTGATGGCTGTGACAATTCTTGTTTATGGATATGGCAGATATTTTCATTTCACAAAATTGCCCATGTCTTCCTGTAGGAGAAATAAATACTTAATTCAAATTAGAACTATGTCTAGTCAAAGCTATGGCTTTTCCAGTAGTCATGTATGGTTGTGAGAGTTGGACTGTAAAGAAAGCTGAATGCCGAAGAATTGATGTTTTTGAACTGTGGCCTTGGAGAAGACTCTTGAGAGTCCCTTGGACTGCAAGATCAAACCAGTCAATCCTAAAGGAGATCAGTCCTGAATATTCATGGGAAGGATGGATGCTGAAGCTGAAACTCCAATACTTTGGCCACTTGATGCGAAGAACTGACTCATTTGAAAAGACCCTGATGCTGGGAAAGATTGAGGGTGGGAGGAGAAGGGGACAACAGAAACAAGATCATTGGATGGCATCGACTCAATGGAAGTGAATTTGAACAAACTCTGGGAGATAGTGAAGAACAGGAAAGGCAGGCATGCTGTAGTTCACGGGGTCACAGAGTCAGGCACAACTGAGAGACTGAAAAACAAATTTATCATAAACCCACTTGAAGAGCCAAGAATGCTTCCTAGAAAATAAATGGCATTTGAGCTGGATCTAATATATAAACAACAGTTTTACCATGGAAGAACAGAGAAAAGGACATCCAAAGAAAGTAGAAGAATATATTCAAATGCATAGAGGTAGTATCTTATGAAATATCAGGAAGTGTGGTAGACTAAATATTTAAACTTTTTTTTTTAAGCTCAAGACACAGCATATCACTGACTTTTCCCACTTTTCACCAACCATCTTTATGCTGTTTAACCAACTTTTCCCAGCCCTACCTAGTCACCCCAGTTGAAAGATCTGGTGCAGCTTTGCCCAGCACTTGGAACATTCCTGATCAGAGTTGAAGTCTTATTGATTTCTTTGGTCCCAGCAACAAGGAGAGTCTGGAATCAATCCTGTTATCCTGAATCCAGGTTCAGCTGTGTGGGGGTGGGGAGGTGAGAAGGGGGGGTGAGCTACATACCAGCTCTACCACTTCTTTGGTCCACTGTGCTAAACTTCAGCTAAACTGCCAGTCTCTTCCTCTAGTTCAGGGTCCTACTCCCAGCATCCTCATTCCTAGATGCCCTACTATTTTGAAGGGCTTGATTGGTCCATACTGACAATACAATTGTTTATGTAAAACTATAGTTCCTGCTATCTGTTCTCCTGCCAATGTGCATTTTTCCCTGCTATGAATCTCCTTTAATGTCAAACCTTGACATAACCAAGACTGATGAGTCCACATCACTTTGATACTGCTGTTGGAACACTGACTTTGTCTATCAGCATCCCTTCTCTCTATTTTGAGGCCAGTTCTAAACTCAGGCCAGCTTCTCAGTGAAACACTTGGGATATTTTTATGAAAGTAACAGAAAACTTATTTGAGCTAATCTAAGAGTGATTGAGACTAGGAAACATTTATTGGAAGAGTATGGGACTTCCTAGGTGGCTCAGTGGTAAAGAATCCATCTATCAATGCAGGAGACACAGGAGACACGGATTCGACCCCTAAATCAGGAATATCCCTGATAAAGGAAAGAGCAACCCACTCCAGTATTCTTTCCTGGAAAATCCCATGGACAGAGGAGCCTGATGGGCTACAGTCCATGGGATCATAAAGAGCTGGACATGGCTAAGCGACTAAGCACACATGCATATGGGAGTTTCTCCCACATAGACAAAAATTGTTATAGGATTAAATCTTTGTAAAGGTAATATTGAGTCCAGAGGCAGCAGGAAATGATGGGCCGTTTGTTCAAGATGCCATCACCTCGTAATGAAATCAACTGCATATCTTTTCTCTTGAGATCCTGAGCTTAATTCCAGAGAGAGTTAAGTTCCTTAGAGTAATTGTGTATGTTTGAATGGTCTAGATTAATCTATGTTTTCCCCTTCCATTTGGGCCCCTTAATTGGTGTCCCACAGTCAGTGGGAACAGAGTAAACATCCAAACAAAATGATAGTACTACACACAGAAGTTGTCATGGAGATTGGGTGAGCTATTCCAATACTATCAACGGTACTCAGCCTCTCTTTTTGTGTATGGTCTAAGTTATTTTCTCCACACTGGCTGATACTATTTGGGTCCAGTATGCATCAAGATTAAGCCCTTTCAATGTATGACAATACTAGAAACTAGAGTTGCATTTTCCTTTATGGGGCTCCTTGAAGGATTCTCTTAAATGTTGGTCATCTAGGTTGCTTCCATGTCCTGGTTACTGTAAATAGGGCTACAATGAACATTGGGGTATGTGCAAATTATGGTTTTCTTAGGGTATACACCCATGAGTGACATTTCTGGGTCATATGGTTGTTTAATTTTTAGAGTTTTAAGGAATCTCCATACTGTTCTCCATAGTGGTTGTGTCAATTTACATTCCCACACTACTGTTAAGAAAGTTCCTTTTTATTCACACCCTCTCCAGAATTTATTATCTGTACATTTTTTGATGATGGCCATTCTGACCAGTGTGAGGTAAAATAGATAGCTAGTGAGATGCTGTTATATAGCACAGGGAACTCAGATCGGTGCTCTGTGATGACATAGAGGGGTGCGAGGGAGGTATATGTATCAGATCAGATCAGTCGCTCAGTCATGTCCGACTCTGCGACACCATGAATTGCAGTATGCCAGGCCTCCCTGTCCATCACCAACTCCCGGAGTTCACTGTGACTCACATCCATCGAGTCAGTGATGCCATCCAGCCATCTCATCCTCTGTCGTCCCCTTCTCCTCTTGCCCCCAATCCCTCCCAGCATAGAGTCTTTTCCAATGAGTCAACTCTTCACATGAGGTGGCCAAAGTACTGGAGTTTCAGCTTTAGCATCATTCCTTCCAAAGAACATCCAGGGCTGATCTCCGTCAGAATGGACTGGTTGGATCTCCTTGCAGTCCAAGGGACTCTCAAGAGTCTTCTCCAACACCACAGTTCAAAAGCATCAATTCTTCGGCGCTCAGCCTTCTTCACAGTCCAACTCTCACATCCATACATGACCACAGGAAAAACCATAGCCTTGACTAGACAAACCTTTGTTGGCAAAGTAATGTCTCTGCTTTTGAATATGCTATCTAGGTTGGTCATAACTTTCCTTCCAAGGAGTAAGCGTCTTTTAATTTCATGGCTGCAGTCACCATCTGTAGTGATTTTGGAGCCCAGAAAAATAAAGTCTGACACTTTTCCCACAGTTTCCCCATCTATAATCTAATTCATGTGGTTCTACAGAAGAAGCTAGCACAGCATTGTAAAGCAATTATATTCCATTAAAAATTATAAATTTCTTCAAAAAAATAAACAATGTTTGGTCAGACTTGGGTTGTTTGCCTAATGGAATTAGAATCCAACAGTCTATAGTCAAGGGACCACATTTACTTTACTTCTGTTAGACTTGAGAGGAATAACAAGATACGATATCATAACTATAACTAATTCTGGTAAAATCTACTGAAGCCTGAAAATGAAAAAAGTAATTTGAATACAAATTACATCTGTGCCTGTTGTAGTTTAATATATTTTGCAACTGTTAATTATGTAATTAATAAGATTTGATGTTTCTTATTATTGACTTGAGATTCAATACATATTTAAAAAAATTCTTTCTCTTAAAACAATACTGTAACATTTTAAATGTATGTAGTCCTTGTTTTTGTTTTTTTTTTTAATGTTGTTTCTAAATACCTGTCCTTAAAACATTTCTCTCTTTCCAATTGATCAGCCATGAATTTTATTGTTTTGCTTCACTTGAACAAAAGCTGAGTGGTCAACATATTAAGACAAGATGATATTTAAAGCTATTTTCAGTTAAAATATCTGTAGTCAGTGATTCTTTGACACTTCATTATATTGCTGGGCTTTATCTTTCCCTCTTGTGATGAGCATCTTCATACATATAAAAGAGTGCTTAGTTCAATAAATTATAGCCAATTTTGTCTCCTAATTTTGTTCGACTGTGATGCTCAGTATGTCAAAGTGGCTAACTTTAGCATTATGTCAACCAGACACTTTTTTTTTTTTTTTCAAGTGTATGGATGGATGATTGAATGGATGAATTTATATAATCATTGCTTCTCTGGCTTATCAGTGCTTGCTGTACAAATTATTGATCCCTCTGAAACCCATTAGTCCTTTTTAAAAATATTTATATATTTATTTATTTATATATTTGGCTGTGTCAGATTTTATCTGTGACACTCAGGATCTTTTGTTGCAATGCCAGGGCTTCTCTCTAGATGTGGCATTCAGGCTCTCAAGTGTTGGCTGGCTCAGTAGTTGCTGCACTCAGACTTGGCTGTCCCAAGTCATGTGGTATCTTAGTTTCCAGACCAGGGATTGAACCCACATCCCCTACATTGAAAGGTGAATTCTTAACCCCTAGACCACCAGGGAAGTCCCACATAATTCTTGATGTACCACTTTGCTAAAGATGGTGAAAAATTACCACTAAGTAATTCTGTAGAAAAAGAAAAAAAAAAAGGGCTGAATTTTGGGAAAATTCCACAATCTTATTCAGAATAATTGTACTCTATCACCACCTTTGGATCAGAGATGAAACTTCTATCCTTTATTGTTTTTTATTTTTTAGAGGATGGTGGCATAATGCAGGACTTCAGACCAAAAAATTCTGGGAAAAACAGGTTCTCCCCAAAATATCCACTCATTTTCAATGTCCTCCAATTAACTAAAATTTACTGAACAGAATCTGAAGCTTATTGAACAAATATATTAGGGTGGCAACTGACCATTGTGGGAGCAACCATTACCTCAAGACTCTCCCTCTTATCATTTTAGCTCATGCAGGAAAATAAACTTAAAAGATTTTTTAAAACAACTTGCAAAGCAAATTAACTTTATTTATTTTTTTTTTCTCATTAAACTTTTTTTTAATGGGTCTCAAATTCTGTGTTTTTTTTTTTTTTATCTTTGAGGAAGGTGTTATCAACATTCCCAATTTATAGATGAGGAAACTGAGGCACAGAGGTATTAATGAAGTTACTGGAATGTGAAGAGATGCTTTTTTTATAGCATATTTATCTAAAATTAGTAAACTTTGTGGGAAAGGGCATAGTCTAGATTTTTTGGAAAAAATAAACTTGATTTC
>NW_011494807.1:2113830-2115000 GCF_000754665.1 Bison bison bison | reverse complement strand
GTAAGTGAAAGAGATGCTTTTTGGTGAGCATATTAATGTATACTTAGTAACCTTTTGGGAAAGGATATTTCCCTTTCCTACTTAGAGTGATGGGGGAAAAAAATCTCGATATCAATTCTATCTGTTAAAGAACAAAAAAGAAAAGTTAACTATGTCACTTAGATCTACTAAGCAATGTTCTGGGTGTTTTACATGCTCTGCTTCATTTAAATAAAAAAAAAATCTTTGAGGAAGGTGTTATCAACATTCCCAATTTATAGATGAGGAAACTGAGGCACAGAGGTATTAATGAAGTTACTGGAATGTGAAGAGATGCTTTTTTTATAGCATATTTATCTAAAATTAGTAAACTTTGTGGGAAAGGGCACAGTCTAGATTTTTTGGAAAAAATAAACTTGATTTCAATTATCTCTATTTAAAAAAATAACATAATTAAAGTATGTTACTTCAATCTACTAAGCAATGTCCTGGGTGTTTTACATACTCTGCTTCATTTAATTAAAAAGAAAATCTGTGAGGAAAGTGTTATCAACATTCCCATTTTATAGATGAGGAAACTGAGGCACAGTGGCATTAACGGATTACTAGTAAATGAAAGAGATGCTTTTTGGTGAGCATATTTATCTACACTCGGTTAACTATTAGGGTAAGGGCATTGTCTATGTAGATTTTTGAGGAAAAAATACTCAATTTCAGTTCTATTAAAAAAATAATTAAATATGTAACTTAGATCTATTAAGCAATGTCCTGGGTATTTTACTTGTTCTGCTTCATTTAATTAAAAAGAAAATCTATGAGGAAGGTGTTATTTATTTATTTATTTATTTTTGATAAATTTAACGCCTTTTATTGCCATACCTCATTTTACTGTGCTTTGCTTTAGTGAACTTTATAGATACATGTTTTTTTTTTTTTTCCTTGTTAATTTTCTGTTTAGTTGATCTATCCATAAGTGTGAGTGGGGTATTAAAGTCTCCCACTATTATTGTGTTATTGTTAATTTCTCCTTTCATACTTGTTAGGATTTGTCTTACATACTGGCGGTGCTCCCATGTTGGGTGGATATATATTTATAATTGTTATATCTTCTTCTTGGATTGATCCTTTGATCATTATGTAGTGACCATCTTTGTCTCTTTTCACAGCCTTTGTTTTAAAGTCTAATTTATC
>NW_011494807.1:2112361-2112655 GCF_000754665.1 Bison bison bison | reverse complement strand
ACTGTGTGTGGGTATGTAGAGGTGGCTTGTCAAGGTTTCCTGGTTAGGGAAGCTTGTGTCGGTGTTCTGGTGGGTTGAGCTGTATTTCTTCTCTTTGTTCAGTCGCGCTATGGGGAGGGAGGGAGGGATGCTGCAAACGAATAACACTGGCGTGCGCTCGCAGTGCCTCAACCACACTGGGTCTGCCCCCGCTCACGGCGCGTGTAGCCTCCCTGCCCACACTGCTCAGGCTCTAGGTTGTTCCGCCGGGAACAATCCGAGGCTGGCCCCGGGCTGCATGCACCTCCCAGGTCC
>NW_011494807.1:2108907-2112261 GCF_000754665.1 Bison bison bison | reverse complement strand
GGGAAGGTCTGCAGCCGGCTACCTCTGTTTAGTCCTTTGTTCCGTGCGTGGGCTGGCGGTGTCTTAGGTTAGGGCTGGCTTTTCGCATGGTAGATATCCCACAGTCTGGTTTGCTAGCCCAAATTATTTCGCTCAGATAGTGCTCAGGGTATTCAGGCCAGATTCTTACTCTCAGCGATGCAGCCCGCGCCGCGCCTCCCTGCCCAGCCCCCGCTTGCTAATGGCGGATGCAGGCGTCTGCGCTGCTTCTCCGCTGGAGGAGTTACCGTAGGGCTCGCAATCTGCGAGTTTTAATTGTTTATTTATTTTTTCTCCCTGTTATGTTGTCCTCTGTGCTTCCAAAGCTCAGCACGGATTCGGCAGTGAGAAGGTTTCCTGGTGTTTGGAAACTTCTCTCTTTTTAAGACTCCCTTCCCGGGACGGAACTCCGTCCCTCCCTCTTTTGTCTCTTTTATTGTCTTTAATATTTTTTCCTACCTCCTTTCGAGGAGTTGGGTTGCTTTTCTGGGTGCCTGATGTCCTCTGCTGGCATTCAGAAGTTGTTTTGTGGAATTTACTCGACGTTTAAATGCTCTTTTGATGAATTTGTGGGGGAGAAAGTGTTTTCCCCGTCCTACTCCTCCGCCATCTTGGCGCCTTCCCCCCCAGACACTTTTGCAGAGAACTTTCCTCTTTTGATTACTCTCTAATTATTGGGTTGGCCAAAAGGTTCATTCAGTTTTTTTTTCTAGATAGCTCTAGTAGTGATTAGATGTCCAACTGAACTTATTCAAAACAATTTTGTATTGTGACAGCTGTCAAATCAGCATGCAAAAACAAATTGGTGAATTTGTATGTAGCCATTTTGATATTGAAGATGGAAGAAAAAAGCAACATTTTTGGCTTATGCTTTATTATTTTAAGAAAGGCAAAAACACAGCTGAAGCACAAAAGAGATTTGTGCAGTGTGTGGAAAACGTGCTGTGACTGATCAAATGTGTCAAAAGTGGTTTGCAAAATTTCATACTGGAGATTTCTCACTGGATAATGCTCCATGGTCTAGTAGGCCAGTTGAAGTTGATAGCAATCAAATTGAGACATTAATTGAGAACAATCAGTGTTCCATGGGAGATAACCAACACACTCAAAATATCCAAATCAAATGTTTATAATCATTTGCACCAGCTTGGTTATGTTAATTGCTTTGATGTTTGGGTTCCACATAAATTAAGTGAAAAAAAACCCCTTTTGACCATATTCCCACGTTATTCTCTAATTAAACATAATGAAAATGTTCTGTTTTTAAAACAAATGGTGACAGGCAATGAAAAGTGGATACTGTACATTAATGTGGAGTGGAAGAGATTGTGGGGCAAGTAAAATGAAGCACCACCAACCACACCAAAGGCCAGTCTTCATCCAAAGGAAGTGATGTTGTGTATATGGTAGGATTGGAAGGGTGTGCCTATTATGGGCTCCTTCTGGAAAACCAAAGCATAAATTCCAACAAGTCCTGTTCCTAATTAGATCAACTGAAAGCAGCACTTGATGAAAAGCATCCATAATTAGTCAACAGAAAACGCATTGTCTCCCATCAGGACAATGCAAGACCACATGTTTCTTTGCTGACCAGGCAAAAACTGTTAAGCTTGGCTGGGAAGTTCTGATTCATCCACTGTATTCACCAGACACTGGACCATCAGATATCCATTTATTTCTGTCTTTACAAAATTCTCTTAATGGAAAACATTTCAATTTCCTGGAAGACTGTAAAAGGCATCTGAAATGTACTTTGCTCAAAAAGAAAAAGCTTTGGGAAGATGGAGTTCTGAAGTTAGCTGAAAAATGGAAAAACGTAGTGGAACAAAATGGTGAATACATTGTTCAATAAAGTTCTTGGTGAAAATGAAAAAAAAATATGTCTTTTATTTTAACTTAAAAACCAAAGGAAGCTTTTGGCCAACCCAGTACATACTGTCACTCAACCAATTTCTAGATATCAATGCATGTACTCTGTCACCAGGAAAAGGTATATCAGGTGGATGAACAACTCAATATAACACATAACCAGGACTGGAGAAAAAACAACTTAGACTTGCTTTTTTTCCCTCTAACAATAGTCTTGTAATATTATCTCAGTTGTAGTACACAAGTGAAATGGTAGCATTGTCAATTTATAAGAAACTCAATTAAAAAGTAAATGATAAGATATTTTCAATTTATTTCTTTTATTGTAACTACTATTTATAGCAATAGTAGTTACATCATCTGGCACTCTTAACTAGAACTTAGCTTTCTGTGCAACACATTTCAGAAATATTTCATGAAAACAAGAAAAGCTATCATATTGTCTTGGGTTAAAAACAGTGTACAAGTTGTAGGGAGGTGGGAGGTGAAAGACTCTCCTGATATTAAATATAATAACATTTATCACTGCACTTCTTAGAAAGCAATGGAACATTTTTAATCTGTGCTCAGCTCCATTGATTTCAATGAATTCTTACTATAAATGCACTGGATCAATCTGGACTCAATTGAAAGCAATAATGTAATATGCGAAATAGTTCTCCCAGTTCTTTGCTGTCAATGAATCAGCTCATGGTAGAAAACACTATTGATTTCATTTGAAAAGTTGTTAAATATATAGTATGAGTATATAAAAGTATAATTTAAAAAATATTATAACCAAGCCTCAAAAATGCTAATATTTGAAATTATGAAAAATATATATTAGGAATTACCTTAAAATATAGCATATTGAAATACATGACTCTTTTCTATGAGATGTATGATAGACACATTTTGTTACAGGAAGAAAGAAATCTAAGATTGGCATGAAAGCAGTAGATTAACAGAAAGTCCTTATGAAATCCACAAATCTATATTAAATACCTATTATAGCTCAGCATAATGCTAACATGGTAGGATAATGATTTTCAAAGGGTAGAGATGGGGACATAACAGAATATGTCATGGAATTTTGAATGAAATACACCTATTTTTGAAAAGAATTTGAAACTATATCCCTGTACTATATATACCTTCAATATTTTTGAGTGTGAATAATGTGATCCAATTGTTATTGAGAAAAACATGAAATGAAAGGTAATTCAAATGAGTTCAAATATTATGTATGCAATAAATCCTCTAGTGTAAATATGAAAAAAGATGTTTATATTTCTGTGAACATAAAAATAATCAGGTTTTTTCCATACAGGGTAAATGCTAAACTTATATATAAGGGCTCTGAATTTGATGGAATCCTAGGTTTTTTGTTTGCTTGGACTAGCTGTGAAAAGAAGAGAAGCAAAAAGCAAAGGAGAAAAGGAAAGATATAAACATCTGAATGCAGAGTTCCAAAGAATAGCAAGAAGA
>NW_011494807.1:2104958-2107435 GCF_000754665.1 Bison bison bison | reverse complement strand
GGAAGGAATGATGCTAAAGCTGAAACTCCAGTACTTTGACCACCTCATGTGAAGAGTTGACTCATTGGAAAAGACTCTATGCTGGGAGGAATTGGGGGCAAGAGGAGAAGGGGACGACAGAGGATGAGATGGCTGGATGGCATCACTGACTTGATGGACGTGAGTCTGAGTGAACTCCGGGAGTTGGTGATGGACAGGGAGGCCTGGCGTGCTGCAATTCATGGGGTCGCAAAGAGTCGGACACGACTGAACGACTGATCTGATCTGATCTGGACTATCTTGATTTGTCCCCAGCTTTTAAATTCAGAATAAAATCTAGTATAAGATGGCCTAGTGCAGTCATTATTAATCCTGATTGATAAGGTAGAATTAAGAGAAATATTGAGAATTGAGCTGACCCAGAAAGGAAGTTCAGAAACTATTTAGAAAAGAAAATAAAGGATGATGAGGGCCTTATTGACTACTTCCTGAGATGTCTTTTTGTCCATTTGTTAAATGCTTTTGTTTTAGTTAACTGCATTTTTAGTTCAATAAGTTAATAGTCACATATGTTGCTACAAACAATGCTTTATCAAATTTCCAAAATAGCCAATTGGCGTTTTTGCTTTTTAAAGGATTGCACAACAGCAATAAGAGAGACCAAGGGCTTTTCTCTGGTTCCATCACCAAGACATCTGATCACCTTTGTAACTAAACTATTTGAACCGTCTGCAGTTTGTTGAACCTTGACCCTACATTAACTGAAGCAGCTTCAAATCCATTACAGGAAAGGTAAGTCACCTTTGTAAGTCAAAGATTATAATTAATTATTTTCATTATAGACTAATGATCTGTGGAAATTTAAGGCTTTCCAAGAGTTGAATGTACTGTTTTCTGTACTGTGGTGCAGGAGGGAAATTACAAATTGTTTTAAAACTTCAGCCATTTAGAGGAAATCAATTCAGACTCCATCAAAGTAGCATTTTGGACCAGATATTCTGTGGCCATTAGTGCAGAACAGCATTATTTCTTTTACAAATATTGTGAATGATGGATATGCTCTGGCTTATTTTCAAGTTTGGGGAGAGGTCAAATTAAATAGTATTCATTTATAATAATTCTGATAAACTTTCATTTTTTGCCATATCCCACTTGACACAATTCAATCACTGTGGCAAATGCTTTACACACTTTAAAGTAACACTCTTCAGAACCCTTTCAAGAAAATGAGAAAACAGAGAGAAAGCTCTATAATTTACCCAAAGCAACACAACTGGTAAGTAAAGAGGTCAGATTTCAAACTCAGACCTGAATTTTAAATCCCTTCACCATTAAGCAGGTGTAATTGCTTTCCCCAAGTCACATGGCTGATGTGTTAGCCAAGATGGTTTATATAAGTTTTTTTAGACCCTGCCCAAAAAAACCTTATGGAAAGGAAAAAAGAAAATATGTTAGGAGAGTGTAGGGGTGATCAACGTCATTTTTTAAAGTGCTAAAGAAACCAGCTGTCAGGGTCAGGGCTTGAAAACAAGAATAAATTGGACCCATTACTCTTTTCACTTCCTATATTATGGTGGACAAAGAAATTTGGGGCTTCCCTGGTGGCTCAGTGGTAAAGAATCCGCCTGATGATGCAGGAGACATGGATTCAACCCCTAGGTCAGGAGATCCCCTAGAGAAGGAAATGGCAACCCTCTCCAGTATTCTTGCCTGGAGATCCCCATGGACAGAGGAGCCTGGAGGGCTATAGTCCAGGGGATCACAAAAGAGTCAGACATGACTTAGTGACAAGAAAGAAATTTTACACATAGTGTTTTGTGAAAGTGTTTTATACCTTTGCAAATACTGTCTGGTTAAGCTGCCATTATTCCTTTTGTCAGCTGTGATAACTAAGACAAAATAAGTGAATTGATTTGTCCAAGGTGGTTGGCTGTTCCAGAAATAGTGCCCAGCCCTCCAGACACTATGCTCTGATAATCTATTTCTCTTTCATAAAGTCCTATTGAATCAATATTCCTATAAGTATTAAAGACTTTTTGATTTTAGTGAGGCTAATGTAAATGTTAATACATTTTAAGGAGAAAACCAATTTGATATTTGAGATTCTTAAGTGAAAAGCAAAGGAGGAAAGGAAAGATATACCCATTTGAATGCAGAGTTCCAAAGAAAGCAAGGAGAGATAAGAAAGCCTTCCTTGGCGATCCATGCAAAGAAATAGAGGAAAACAACAGAATGGGAAAGACTAGATATCTCTTCCAGAAAATTAGAGATACCAAGGGAACATTTCACGCAAAGATGGGTTCAATAAAGGACAGAAATGGTAGGGACCTAACAGAAGCAGACGATATTAAGGAGAAGTGGCAAGAATACATGGAAGAACTGTACAAAAAAGATCTTTACGAACCAGATAATCATGATGGTGTGATCACTCACCTAGAGCCAGACATCCTGGAATGTGAAGTCAAGTGGGCCTTAGAAAGCATCACTATGAACAAAGC
>NW_011494807.1:2097270-2104713 GCF_000754665.1 Bison bison bison | reverse complement strand
TACATCATGAGAAATGCTGGGCTGGAGGAAGCAAGAGCTGGAATCAAGATTGCCGGGAGAAATATCAATCGCCTCAGATATGCAGATGACACCACCCTTATGGCAGAAAGTGAAGAAGAACTAAAGAGCCTCTTGATGAAAGTGAAAGAGGAGAGTGAAAAAGTTGGCTTAAAGCTCAACATTCAGAAAACGAAGATCATGGCATCAAGTCCCATCACTTCATGGCAAATAGATGGGGAAACAGTGGAAAGAGTGGCTGACTTTATTTTTCTGGGCTCCAGAATCACTGCAGATGGTGATTGTAGCCATGAAATTAAAAGATGCTTACTCCTTGGAAGGAAAGTCATGACCAACCTAGACAGCATATTAAAAAGCAGAGACATTACTTTGTGAACAAAGGTCCATCTAGTCAAGGCTATGGTTCTTCCAGTGGTCATGTATGGATGTGAGAGTTGGACTGTGAAGAAAGCTGAGCACCAAAGAATGATGCTTTTGAACTGTGGTGTTGGAGAAGACTCTTGAGAGTCCCTTGGACTGCAAGGAGATCCAACCAGTCCATCCTAAAGGAGACCAGTCCTGGGTGTTCCTTGAAATGACTGATGTTGAAGCTGAAACTCCAATACTTTGGCCACCTGACGCGAAGAGCTGACTCATTTGAAAAGACCCTGATGTCGGGAAAGATTGAGGGCAGGAGGAGCAGGGGATGACAGAGGATGAGATGGTTGGATGGCATCACTGACTCTATGGACATGGGTTTGGGTGAACTCTGGTAATTGATGATGGACAAGGAGGCCTGGCATGTTGCGGTTCACGGGGTGGCAAAGAGTCAGACACGACTGAGCGACTGAACTGAACTGAACTGAGTATACCTCATACGGAAACTCTTCCTGGTGGCTCAGACAGTACAGAATCTGCCAGCAATGCTTGAGACCAGGGTTTGATCCCTGGGTTGAGAAGATCCCCTGGAGAAGGGAATGGCAACCCACTCCAGTATCTTTGCCTGGACAATTCCATGGACAGAGGAACATGACTGAGTCACTTTCACTTTCACTATACCTCAGACATCTTTATCAATATTGACCATATGAAACCCAGAAGTGTTTGGCACTAAATTATATTTAATATAATTTAATTATAATTATATAAAAATAACCTTCACTAATACAGATTTCATTAATTCTCTGAAAATTTTTTTTCGTTAAAATGCCTTGATATTTTTTTTTTTCATTTTTTTTTAATTGAAATATAATTGATTCACAGTGTTCTTTTGTTTCAGGTATACACCAAAATGATTCAGTTACACATATTATTTTCAGATTCTTTCCCTTATAGGTTATTACAGAATACTGAGTAGAGTTCCCTGTGCTATACAGTAGGACTTTGTTGCTTTTCTGATTTATATATAGGAGTGTATCTATTAATCTAATATCCCTAATTTATCCCTCTCCCTCTTTCCTCTTTGGGAACCATAAGTTTGTTTTCTATGTCTTTGGGTCTGTCCGTTTTGTAAATAAGTTCATTTATATCATTTTTTAAGATTTCACATATGTGATATCATATGTATTTGTCTTTCTCTGACTTTGTTCACTTAGTATGATCATCTTTAGGTCTATCCATGTTGCTGCAAATGGCATTATTTCACTCCTTTTAATGTTGAGTAATATTTCATTGTATACATGTACCACATCTTCTTTATTCATGCTTTCATTTCTTGGCTATTGTAAATAGTATTGCAATGAATATTGGTTTCTTTTTTTTTTTTTTTAAGAATAAATTCTTAATATCATCAAATATCCAGTGATGTTTAAATTTCCAGTTGCCTTACACACCTCTTTTTTTTTTTTTTTCCTTGTTAATTTTCTGTTTAGTTGATCTATCCATAGGTGTGAGTGGGGTATTAAAGTCTCCCACTATTATTGTGTTGTTGTTAATTTCTCCTTTCATACTTGTTAGCATTTGTCTTACATACTGCGGTGCTCCCATGTTGGGTGCATATGTATTTATAATTGTTATATCTTCTTCTTGGATTGATCCTTTGATCATTATGTAGTGACCTTCTTTGTCTCTTTTCACAGCCTTTGTTTTAAAGTCTAATTTATCTGATATGAGTATTGTGACTCCTGCTTTCTTTTAGTCCCTATTTGCATGGAAAAAAAAAATAAATAAAATCTTTCAGCGCTTGCAAAGAGCTGTCAGTGAATGGTTCAATCCTGGTTTCCTAAAAGAATGTCAAGTGCGACCCCATGGACGTATCCTGCCAAGTTCCTCTGTCCAAGGAATTTTCCAGGCAAGAAAACTGGAGTGGATTGCCATTTCCTACTTCAGGGGATCTTCCCCACCCACAGAGTGAACCCTTCCCCACCTACAGAACTCTTGCATCACCTGCTTGGCAGGCCCTGGGAAGGCACTTGCAGCTAAAATGGCATTTCCCGCATAAGACCCTGGGCATTCAGATTTCGTTTTCTGATGAGAAGGTGGACCACCCACATCAGCCTGGATGAGAGCCCGAAGGGGTCCTTAGTGGGCTTGAAGCCTTGTCCCTCAATACCAGCATTGCCCACTGCAGGGGCAGCCCAGGACCCCCGTCTAAAGGGTAAGAGCACCAAGTAGAGACCCACAAAGTGTTGGATGGCTCTGAAATGCCCTTGTGCTGGGGGTTGGTGAGAGCTTACCATGGGGTATCTCATGGCACTCAACCCAGACTCCCAAACTGTATGGTATTACTTTGGGGAAAAGTTCCTGACTACGAAAGCAATCATATATGCATTTCAAAAACAATTTGGGGAATTGAAATAAATAAAAGGAAAAAAATTAAACGTAAAAAAAAAAAAAAATAAAATGCCTTGATAACATATAGCTATTTTGAAATATAGCATTTGGTTTGTAGCTGATATACACAGGGAAAAATGCTTTTTTGGTAAAAATTATTCAGTATTCTTTTCCTAGTATTCAAACATGCTAATAAACATGTTTATTTTGTGCAAACATGGTAATAAAATAAAATAAAATAAAATAAAGATAAAGCTATGGATTTGTTTTTTACCTTTTGCTTTGTAAGTGATTTCAGATAGACAGGTTTCCAAATTAGATGCCTTATCCACAAGATGGTGTCCTAACATTAACAACCAATAGGTTGTGCTTACAAAAAGTATTGACTTTACTAGATGAAATGTTTTTCAAGTTGAAAACGTCAAGTGCCATGCATAAAAATAATTACTTCTCAGCCTGTGGTTTTGCGCAAAATATACTTGGGAAAATGTATTGTTCAACTCAATTTGATTAACTCTCATCATAGATTTGTATTTATTTATGATAATGCTATACTGGAATAGTTAGTTCATTAACTTCTAATTTATCTAAAACAATGAGGAAAACTGTTTTCCTTGCAAATCACAACAAATTTTCAAATGGTACAATAGTTGAATTTTGTGTAATGTACATTCTTTTTTTAAATGTCATGAGAAGTTCACTTAAGAACTTAATAGTTTTATCTTGCATTTTTAAATTTCCATAATGATTTGCTTTTGAAATCATGGAGGGTAACATTTAGTTAACCTTGCACCTGAATGCATTTAAAATTTGAATATGATAAGTTGTATATTGTTTTTTGCTTTTAAAAACTAACATTTATTTCCAGGATCCTGAGAAATCTCTGGTTCTAATACTTCTTACTGGTTATCACTGAATTTTGAACACATATAGATACTTTATAATACCAATTTCTGGGGAAAAGAGGTTGAATACATTATACTACATTTAAGAGAGTCTGAGTAAAAAAAGAAATTGTTTCAGATAATATTAAATAGATTGATAGCCTCTAATTCTGTTTTAATACTAATTTAAAATAAATCTGGACTTGCCCTACATTGAAAACAGTACTTTTGCTTTTAAAAAGGTATTTTCACATGGGAAAATAATCTTAAAAGATGGGAGATGTGTATATGTGTAACTGATTTATGCTGTACACCTGAAACTAATACAATATTGTAAATCAACTTCACTCCAATAAAAATAAAAAAATTAAAAGATAGTTTCCATGTTTTGTTAGCTGTTAAAAACTTGTTAAAGAGTGTTTTGGGGACCTTTCTATATTTTCACCCTGAAAAAGAAGTTTCATACAAAATCACTTGGCTATAGTAGAGGGCAAGAAAGAAGCATGTAAAATTGAAATATATAGAATCACTTCATAAGTTCTCTTCTGCATTAGTGTGAATTTTATACAGTTTTGAAAATAAATCTGCAATATATATTTGAAAAAAGTATATACATACTGAACCTAGTGCCACCTTTAGAAATCTATCCTACAGAAATAGAAGTGCATATGATATGATATGTACAATAATATCCACTCCAGCACTGTTCATGGAAACCAACCATCCAAAGATGAGTGATTGAATATATTATTATATGTCTATACCATGGAATGGGCTTTCCTGGTGACTTGGTGGTAAAGAATCTTCCTGGATGCAGGAGGATTTGGTTTGACCCTGAACGAAAGAGCCTCTTGATGAAAGTGAAAGACAAGAGTCAAAAAGTTGGTGTAAAGCTCAACATTTAGAAAACTAAGATCATGGCATCCAGTCCCATCACTTCGTGGCAAATAGATGGGGAAACAGTGGAAAGAGTGGCTGACTTTATTTTTCTGGGCTGCAAAATCACTGCAGATGTTGATTGCAGCAATGAAATTAAAACACGCTTACTCCTTGGAAGGAAAGTTATGACCAACTTAGACAGCATATTAAAAAGCAGAGACAGAAAAAAGAGACTGCGCGCACAGTCAGTAAGAGGTGGGCGGAGGGAGCGGGAGGTTTGGGTGTTTGAGTTTCACCGGCCCGGAAGGGGAACTGCGCGCAATAAAAAAAAATAATAATAATAAAATAAAAAGCAGAGACATTACTTTATCAACAAAGGTCCGTCTAATCAAGGGTATGGTTTTTCCAGTGGTCATGTATGGATGTGAGAATTGGACTATAAAGAAAGCTGATCACCGAAGATTGATGCTTTTGAACTATGGTGTTGGAGAAGACACTTGAGAGTCCCTTGGACTGCAAGGAGAACCAAACAGTCCGTTCTGAAGGAGATCATTGGAAGGGCTGATATTGAAGCTGAAACTTCAATACTTTGGTCACCTGATGTGAAGAGCTGACTCACTGGAAAAGACCCTGGTGCTGGGAAAGATTGAGTCAGGCAGGAGGAGCAGGGGACGACAGAGGATGAGATGGTTGGGTGGCATCACTGACTCAATGGACATGGGTTTGGGTGGACTCTGGCAGTTGGTGATGGACAGGGAGGCCTGGCGTGCTGCTGTTCATGGGGTCACAAAGAGTCGGACATGACTGAGTGACTGAACTGAACTGATGGGTTGGGAAGATCCCTTGGAGAAGGAAATGGCAATCCAGTCTAGTATTCTTGCCTGGAAAATCCCATGGACAGAGGAGCCTGGTGAGCTACAATCCATGGGATCACAAAAGAATCAGACTTTATTTAGTGGCTAAACGACAACAATACCTTAGAATATTATTTACCTGCTAAAAGAATGTACTAAAGCTTTGGAGCAATACAAATTGCCTAGAGGAAATCTAAACCTATATAAGTATTAATACCTATATATATTAATAGGTATAATAGTGCTTTTGAATGGGGAAATTAAGGAATTTATAATAAGATCTCATTTTAAAAAGCAAAAATCATATATTTATAATATATTATATATGTATATTTATTTGCCCATATGAGACAGTCATGGAAGGAAGCATGGAAGAATTCATATTAGCTTATTTACATGAGCTCCTTCTGGAGAGTTCTTATTGGTTCCCCAGAAAGCAGACTCTGAGATAGAAATTGGAGTGCAGGAAGTTTATGTAGGAGTGGTCTCAGAGTCAACCATTGAAGGGAAATGAAGGATAGTATAGTAGATTAAGCTGAGGCAAAGACTGGGCTAGGCTGCAATCACAAGAGCAGGTCAGTTGAGACCTCTGGAGCTGGGATATTCCTGCATAGTCATTTCCAACTGGACCAAGGAAGTCTTTTTGCTCTACATTCTCTATTTGCCTTCCCCCACCTAACCCTACATGTTGGCTAACCCTCCATGTTTGGATGTGGACTGTCACCAAAAAGGAGGTGTGATATAACTGTAGCTCTGCTGAAGGTGATCCTTAAAAAGCAGGCTTGAGCTGTGAACATCAACCATCAACATTCCCAACCACTGAAGCGGTAAGTGCTTTAGTCCTGAAAGGGCTAGGGAAATTTAGTCCTGAAAGGGCTAGGGAAATTTAGTTGGCACACCATAACATTCTCTAAAGAATAGGGTGAAGAATAATGTGATTGATCGGAGGAGAAAGGAAGAGGTAACCATACAAGAAAACAGAAAAATAATTTTAATAAAAGCATTTAAACAAGTGGTAAATGGGCATTAATATTGCAATGTGTGGGGGTAGCAAAGCTATGAAAAATTCATATTTTACCTGGAAAAAACCTTCCAAAACCTTCCTTGACCCAATTTTCTGGGTCATTCTTGCTTTTCAATGTACTGTATTTTCTTTGACAACACCCAAGAAATACAGTGCTCAGTAAAGAAGAACTGAGAAATAAGCTTAAAGATTTTATTTTTAGAAGGAATAAATGTCTGATGAAGGAAATTACATCATTCTGTACACTTACTGCAGTATTTTGGCTCTGGTAACTATATTCTTACTAAGATGCTGTATTTGGAGAAAAAAATGTCTTGGGAGAAGAGATAAACATGCTGATAATCTACTGTGCCTTAATATATATTATAGTAAGCCTCTGAACTACTTTTGCTAGACTTTATATACAGCTTTGTAGTTTTCATTTATTGAATAGCTATCATATGCCAGGCAGTTTATTAGGCCCTGGGGGACTAGAAACTACAGACTTAGTGGTTCAGAGCCTTGTAGGAAAGACAAATGCATCAAGGTAATCACAGAGTGATAAACGCCATGGTACAGACAGTTAGAGTGTTATGGGAGCTCAAATGGCTACCCAAAAAAGAAGTTTGCAGCCTGAGGGTGTCAAAGCTTTTAGGAAGAGAATACTTCTGAATTGTGGGGTGGATATTTTGAAAACTGAATAATAAAGAAAATCCAAATAGGAAAAGGAGTACATCAAGGCTGTGTATTGTCACCCTGCTTATTTAACTTCTATGCAGAGTACATCATGAGAAACGCTGGGCTGGATGAAGCACAAACTGGAATCAATATTGCCGGGAGAAATATCATTAACCTCAGATATGCAGATGACACCACCCTTATGGCACAAAATGAAGAGGAACTAAAAAGCCTCCTGATGAAAGTGAAAGAGGAGAGTGAAAAAGTTGGCTTAAAGCTCAAAATTCAGAAAACTAAGATCATGTCATCTGGTCCCATCACTTTATGGGAAATAGATGGGGAAACAGTGGAAACAGTGTCAAACTTTAATTTTCTG
>NW_011494807.1:2074535-2097170 GCF_000754665.1 Bison bison bison | reverse complement strand
TGAAGAGGAACTAAAAAGCCTCCTGATGAAAGTGAAAGAGGAGAGTGAAAAAGTTGGCTTAAAGCTCAAAATTCAGAAAACTAAGATCATGTCATCTGGTCCCATCACTTTATGGGAAATAGATGGGGAAACAGTGGAAACAGTGTCAAACTTTAATTTTCTGGGCTCCAAAATCACTGCAGATGGTGATTGCAGCCATGAAATTAAAACAGGCTTACTCCTTGGAAGGAAAGTTATGACCAACCTAGATAGCATATTCAAAAGCAGGGATATTACTTTGCCAACAATGGTCCATCTAGTCAAGGCTATGGTTTTTCCAGTGGTCATGTATGGATGTGAGAGTTGGACTGTGAAGAAAGCTGAGCTCCAAAGAATTGATGCTTTTGAACTGTGGTGTTGGAGAAGACTCTTGAGAGTCCCTTGGACTGCAAGGAGATCCAACCAGTCCATCCTAAAGGAGACCAGTCCTGGGTGTTCATTGGAAGGACTGATGCTGAGGCTGAAACTCCAGTACTTTGGCCACCTTATGCCATTTGAAAAGACCCTGATGCTGGGAGGGATTGGAGGCAGAGAAGAAGGGGACGACAGAGGATGAGATGGCTGGATGGCATCACCAACTCGATGCACATGAGTTTGGGTGAACTCTGGGAATTGGTGATGGACAGGGAGGCCTGGCATGCTGCAAAGAGTTGGACACGACTGAGTGACTGAACTGAACTGAAGGATAAAAAGGCCTCCAAAATCAAGCAGATGGTTACTGCAGCCATGAAATCAAAAGATGCTTGCTCCTTGGAAGAAAAGCTATGACAAAGCTAGACAGTGTACTAAAAAGCAGAGACATTACTTTGCCACCAAAAGTCTATATAGTCAAAGCTATGGTTTTTCCAGTAGTTGTGTATTGATGTGAGAGTTGAACTATAAAGAAGGCTGAACACTGAACAATTGATGCTTTTGGACTATGTTGTTGCAGAAGACTTGAGAGTCCCTTGGACTGTATGGAAATCAAACCAGTTAATCCTAAAGGAAATCAGTCCTGAATATTCATTGGCAGGACTGATGCTGAAGCTGAATCTCCAATGCTTTACCACCTAATGGGGAGAGCCAATTCATTGGATAAGACTCTATGCTGGGAAAGGTGGAAGGTAGGAGGAAAAGGGAATGACAGAGGATGAGATGGTTGGATGGTATCACCAACTCAATGGACATGAATTTGAGCAAGCTCCAGGTGATGGTGATGGCCAGGAAAGCTTGGGGTGATGAAGTCCATGGGATCTCAAAGAGTCTTACACAACTGAGTGACTGAACAACAGGGAGCTGTAAATAGTCTAGTATATTGTAGTCAAGACTGTACGTTGTTTTGACTGGCATGAGGGCATAAGTCTTAGGAGACCATGTTGGAGAAAGAACCATTAGGAGGAGCGGGAACAAGATTATAGTCAGGATCCTGATACAGGGCACAAATAAGATAATTCAGAGAGAGTATAATAAAGCAGCTATTTGTAAAGAAGTGGTGGGGGAGTAGGGCAGGGATTGGACATTTCCACCCCAGGTCTAATACAGCCAGAGATAGAGTGGCTTATTAGAGCCTAGAGACAGAATGGCTAAGTAGAGGGAGCTGCCTTCCTCACAGGAGGCATTGAGTCTGTGGAGGGATGCTGCAGAGCTGCAGTGACATTGAAAGGAGGGAGCTGGGAGAACAAATACCTTGATGGGACTGCAGGGAAACTGTTGTTATGTCCTTGCACGTTAGAATGGAGAGAGGGAGAGAAGAGAGAAAGCTGTTCTGGAAAGGGCAAAGAGAAGATCTCCTCCCAGCATAAGTGACACTTGTAGAATTGAAGATTAAGTAGGAGGTGAGTTGATGGAAAAGGGAAGGAGGCAAACAGAGCAATATGGCAAGAGGCTGTGGCATGAGTGTGCCTGGTGAATCTAGAGATGAAAATAATGCCAGTGCAGCTGGGGTGGAGAGAGCAAGGAGGTGGGATGTGAAGTTATGAAGGCAGACTAGACAGGGCCAGTCATGCCACATTAAATACTTTTGCCTTTTTCCCAAGAGCAATGCAACATCACAAAGGAGTCTGCTCCTGAATATTAGACAGTGGTATGGGGAATAAGTTAACTTTATGTGAAGGTTCTTTATAAATCACACAGTACAATGTTAATAGTACTTAGTGTTATTAAACTTTAAGAACACTGTCTCTATTTCTAGTTTTCTTGAATTCACAATAAATTGGTTCCTATTTTACTATCTATAATAATTCAAAGATACTTATTAAATGAATAAAATGCCTGACAAAAATCAGAAAAAGTGTTTTTAGAATGACACTCTTAACAGAAAATTGGTTTTCTGCTTTGGTGGATATACAGATAATTCTTATTTTTCAGGGCAGTGCAGGGCTATAAAAATGATCTTGCAAGTTGAAACCATCCTAAGTGATCTTAATAATCACTGGGAAAATTATGATCATTATATAACCTTTAAATATTTTTTGGCAAAACATGAAATACTCCCTTACTGTTGGTTATAGATGTAAAGGGAAATGAAAAAAATGGTAAAGCCAATATTTATTTAATACTTAAATTTAAAGTATTTTATTTCTTTGAAAAAAGAGACACAAATGGCCTACACAATGAAAAAGTCTTACTAGCACTGCTTTCCCAACTACCGGGTTTTTTTCTTCATTGAGGGCAAATGACATTATCCTTCCAGAGGTAGTCTTTGCATATGTAAGCAAACATACTCACAAATACACTGACAAAATTTTCTCCCTTTTAAAAACCCCCATTCTAAGCAGCTAATATTTATTGAGCATTTGCCATATACCAGAAAATGTGCTGACCTTTCTATTCTTTTCGAGAAGAAAACGGCAACCCACTCCAGTATTCTTGCCTGGAGAATCCCACAGACAGAGGAGTTTGGCACTGAGCTACAGTCCATGGGGTTGCAAAGAGTTGGACACGACTGAGCAACTTTCACTTCACTTTATATTCTTTATTTCATTTAGTCTCCCAGTAAACGTTGCAATAGGCTGTCATGGCAGAGGGAAATCCGTCTCTGAAAATTTAACGTCTTTTCCCAAGATCATGCGTTTGGTATGTGGTAGAGCAGTTATTCTCATACAAGTATTTTGAATTCTCGAGTGCAGGCTATTAATAACCAGACTACACTATCTAGGATCTGTGTGTAGGTCACGCAATAGTATTTTATTAGTCCGACAGTCCTTTTATGGTAGGGGAAATTCTTTTTTACTAATTCAGTCTATGAAAACATGGTGCTCAGGGGGTTTGAGAGAGACTAAGGTTTGTCCAAAATCATTAGATATCTCTCTCAGGAGATTGTTTGGCCACCATCTGCACTGGGAAATTGGCCAGGCCGCTTGGAAGGAGTCCACTCCTGAGTGCGTGTCTATGTTCTGTTCTCTGAAAACCGTCAGGCAGTCCCTCCTTGCTGGGCATTCTCACCCAGCCCGGGAGAGCCCCTGCACTCGCACGTACACACAGGCGTCGTTTTGCTCATTCCAAAGCAAATATACCCAACAAAGTGTCTTAAACCTACATGATAGAAATATGGAGCTTAGGAAAACTAATACGTGCCAAAGTCTGTGCAACTGAGTGCCCTTGGCAGATTATGTTTAATAGTCTGTTGTAAGCAGAGATACCACCCTGGTCAGCTCTGATGAGCAGTTGTGTGTGTTTTCTAGCTGTCTGCTTCCTGAGTGTGTCTCTTGGAGCACTCTTGTCTCATGCTCCCTTTTCTCCACCATGGACACCTCACCTTTGTTTGTGACAGTGGTGATGCTGAGTGTTTTCTCCAGTGTCTTTCATTTGAGAGTGGAAAGTTTGAAGGTGAAGTTCAACTTTTAAAAAAAGTCAGGTGAACTGTATTGGCTTCAGAAACTCTGGGTCAAATTTCAGAAAGAAATGTATACACTCTGTCCTGAGATATTTTGTCATGCAGACTAAGTGCTTCCCCAAGGAAGTTTTCAAAGGAACTGTGCAAAACCTGATTAACAATTGCGGGTGAAGGACGATGACTTACAATAGATGCTAATGTTCAGGGGAATACGCTATATTTTCCCGCCAATCTGAGGGCCTTGGACCTTGGCATCATTGGGTGTTTGTGTTCAAGAGTAAAACAATGTCTCAGGATATTTAAGTGTTTGGAGTCATTTCTTTCTTATACTAGGTTTTTGTTTAGAAATCTAGTTTCCACTTGGTTCAGCTCCAGGCACATACTCTTTGACTTGTAGCTTTTTATAAATACTAGACAAAGAGCAAAGATTATATCCCATCTGTAAAATGATTTATATTTACTATTTTGTAATAATATCTGGTAAATGAAACTGTTACGGGAAGCACACTGACTGAAACTGCCCACCCTGGCCAGGCACCATAGTAACCATTTGCATTAGTTGTTTTATGACAGGAGGTCCTGGTAAGGAACACAGAACTAATAACCCACCACCAACCACAAGAGTTCAGAAAAGGTCAAAAAGACACCACATGTGCGACCACCTCCCGGAATCCTTCTTGGCATCCATCTTGGCTGAACAAGGCCTGCACCACTGGAAGGACTTTGAGTCAGAATGATTGGCTAAAGACAACCCGGAAATTAATCCCATAAATTAATCACCATAAAACCTGAGACTGCTAGCAGAGCTGTTCTCCTGGTTTCCCTTACCCTACTGCTCTCCATGTGGGTGCCCTTTCCCAGTAAAATCACTTGATTTGTCAGCATGTGTCTCCTTGGACAATTCATTTCTGAGTGTTAGACAAGAGCCCAGTTTCAGCCTCTGGAAGGGGTGCCCCTTCCTGCAACAAAGCTAATTAAAATATTTCTAGGTAGAGGTTGCTATATCTCAGTAGATGACCTAATTTGCTACTTTTGATCCTGCGTGGCCTTGGCTTGCAGTCGGGATTTTAGTTCTGGGCCAGAGGTTGAAGTCAGGCAGTGAGAATGTGGAATCCTAGCCTCTAGACCACCAGAGACCAGTGACCAGTGACAAGGCCCTTGCCCGTCAGCTGTGTAGAAATGAATTTTCACATAGAGATGGGATGTAAAGAAGCAAGTAAAGTACTTATTAAAAGGAAAAAGAGTACATGTGGATAGATAACACAGGTGGGCTCAGAGAGAGTTCTGCCCTTGTGGTAGTTTGAATTACTTTTGTGGGGCGTTTTTCTGTGTTTCTTTCTGCCAATCATCTTGCTTTGCCTGGTTTTGAGTTTGTATTTGGTATATCTCAGGGTCCTCCCACATGTGTTGATGGATCTCTTAGGATGGATTCTAGCAAAAAGGCCTATGAGCTGGTTGACATCACTACTCTGGGGTGGCACCCCCTCCCTTTTTGAATTCCAAGAAGCCTTCCTGTGCGTGTGTAGGTGGGAAGGTCTCCTTGACTTCAAGAATGAGAAGTGTGGTCTTTCGTCTGGTCAGGGCTTAGCCCCCTCTCTTCTTCATCTTGAAGTATCTGTCCACAGGGCACAAACTCCAGCTTCTCAGCCTGAGACCCATCTATCTCCTGCCTCACTTTATTTGGAAGATTGAGTTCAGCCAGGGTGAAGTGACTTTCAGTTTCATCTTAAAGCTTATTTTCTTAAAGTTTAATTTCTTCCTCTTTTATTCATTCTGTTTTTGGAGAACATGTCTTTCCAGGTCATACCTAGGTTTTCTTTTAATCTTGTGCTCTATTCTCCACTAGAACCTGACTCTATCACTTGCTTCTCAAATCTTTTCTTTTTACTAGCTTCTCTTGTCCTGAAAGCACTCATAGGCATTCTGTACCCTCTAGTAGCTTCAATTACTTAAAAAAGAAAAACTTTTCAAATAAGAATTCTATATTCTCTACCTGTTTACCCCCATGAATATGGCTTTCTATCTCCACCACTCCTAAAGCCACTATTCTGAAATAACAAATGAGTTACTGATTTGCCAACTCTGATGCCCCTTTTTTAAATTGAAGAATTAATGACTTACAATAAAAAAAATCCTAATAGTTACCAGTGAGGGGAGGGGAGGAAGGAAGGGCATGATAGGGATATGGGCTTTAGAGACACAATCTGCTTTGTGAAAAACAAACAAACAAACAAACAACAGGCCAGGGATGTATTTTACAGCACAGGGAAATGTAGCCACTTTTTTGTAATAATTTTAAATAGAATATAATCTGATGCCTTTCAACCCACAATCTAATTAAGCTCTATAGCATTTGATGGAAACTCTCTCTACTACCATGGCTTCCAAGACAAGAGTTTTTTTTTTTTTTGGTTTTGATATTTTTATGTTCTTTTTCTGTATCCTGTCAAGGTTTCTTCATCTAATATCCCCTAAATATAGAGCTACTTTAATTTTCCGAGTGTCTCTGTCTGGACCCCCCTCTGCTGTCTTTCTTTTTATTAATATATCCTCTCTTCTTTGTCATTTCAGCCTTTTCAATTTTACTTATGATCTCTATGTGGATAACTTTCAGGTAACCAGTGTTACAGAAAATAATGCAGGGGGATAAAAAGACAGGAGTTTGTACTAAAGGGGCAAGATAAAAATTGTTAGCATTGGTAAGATTCAGGATTTTGCTGAATGTCTGGTAGAAGGTATGAGAGAAAGCGAGTGGTCAAGAATGACAAGACCCTAGAAACTGGTAGAATGGAATTTTCTTTTACTATTAAGCAAAAGATTTTAACTAGGTTGTGGAGGATGGAGAAATCAAGTGTATGTTTTTGATGTCTATGTTTCGTAGACATTTCATATTTAATATCAGACCACCTTAACTGCCTCTTGAGAAGTCTGTATGCAGGTCAAGAAGCAACAGTTAGAACCAGACATGGAACAGTGGATTGGTTCCAAATTGAGAAAGTAGTACATCAAGGCTGTATATTGTCATCTTGCTTATTTAACTTCTATGCAGAGTACAGCCTGTGGAACCAGGGCTGGATAAAGCAAAAGCTGGAATCAAGATTGCCAGGAGAAATAGCAATAACCTCAGATATGCAGATGACACCACCCTTATGGCAGAAAGTGAAGAGGAACTAAAGAGCCTCTTGATGAAAGTGAAAGAGAAGAGTGAAAAAGCTGCCTTAAAACTCAACATTCAAAAAACTAAGATCATGACATCCAATCCTATCACTTCATGGCAAATAGATGGAAAAACAATGGAAACTGTGACAGACTTTATTTTCTTGGGCTCCAAAATACTGCAGATGGTGACTGCAGCCATGAAATTAAAAGATGCTTGCTCCTTGGAAGAAAAGCTATGACAAACCTAGATAGCAGAGACATCACTTTGCCAACAAAGGTCCATCTAGTCAATGTTATGGTTTTTCCAATAGTCATGTTTGGAAATGAGAGTTGGACCATAAAGAAAGCTGAGTGCAGAAGAATTGATGCTTTTGAGCTGTAGTGTTGGAGAAAACTCTTGAGAGTCCCCTGGATTGCCAGGAGATCAAATGAGCCAATCCTAAGGGAAATCAGTCCTGAATATTCATTGGAAGGACTGATGCTGAAGCTTAAGCTCCAATACTTTGACCACCTAATGCAAAGAGCTGATTCATTAGAAAAGACCTTGTTGCTGGAAACGATTGAGGGCATGAGGAGAAGGGGACAACAGAGGATGAGATGGTTGGATGGCATTACAGACTCAATGGACATGAGTTTGAGCAAGCTCCAGGAGATGGTGAAGGACAGGGAAGCCTGGTGTGCTGCAGTTCATAGGCCTGCAAAGAGTCAGACATGACTGAGCGACTAAGCAACAACAATGAAACATCTAAGGGGAAATATCAATAAGTATTTACATACATAATTTATTTTTTTAATTGGAGCATAATTGCTTTACAATGTTATGTTGGCTTCTACCATACAACAGTGCAAATCAGCCACAATTATACATATATCCGCTCCCTCCTGAACCTCCCTCTCACCCCTCTGCTGCTGCTATGTCACTTCAGTCGTGTCCGACTCTGTGCGACCCCATAGATGGCAGCCCACCAGGCGTCCCTGTCCCTGGGATTCTCCAGGCAAGAACATTGGAGTGGGTTGCCATTTCCTTCTCCAATGCATGAAAAGTGAAAGTGAAGTTGCTCAGTCGTGTCCGACTCTTCGTGACCCCATGGACTGCAGCCTACCAGGCTCCTCCATCCATGGGATTTTCCAGGCAAGAGTACTGGAGTGGGGTGCCATTCACCCCTCTAGGTTATCACAAAGCACCAGGTTGAACTCTATATTATATAGCAACTTCTCACCAGCTGTTTTGTTCATGGTAGTGTGTATATGCTGATGCTACTTTCTCCATTCATCCCACTCTTTCCTTCCCTCACTATGTCCAAAAGTCCATTCTCTATCTCCATTCCTTTCCTTCAAACAGGTGCATCAACACCATTTTTTCTAGATCCCATATATATGCGCTAATATACTGTATTTATTTTTCTCTTTCTGACTTACTTTACCCTGCATAACAAACTCTATGTTCATCAATTTCACAGCTGCTGCTGCTGCTAAGTTGCTTCAGTTGTGTCCGACTCTGTGCGACCCCATAGATGGCAGCCCACCAGGTTCCCCCGTCCCTGGGATTCTCCAGGCAAGAACACGGGAGTGGGTTGCCATTTCCTTCTCCAATGCATGACAGTGAAAAGTGAAAATGAAGTCGCTGAGTCATGTCCGACCCTCAGCTACCCCATGGACTGCAGCCTTCCAGGCTCCTCCGTCCATGGGGTTTTCCAGGCAAGAGTACTGGAGTGGGGTACCATTGCCTTCTCCGTTCCATGTCCTAGCTACTGTTAAAAAAAATGGGTGTAAAACTTAGACAGACACTTCCCCAAGAAGGATATACAGATGGCCATAGAGCACATGAAAAGCTACTCAACATCACTAGTTATTAGAGAAATGTGAGTCAAGGCTACAGTGAGGTATCACCTCACACTAGTCAGAATGGCCAATATAAAAAAACCTACAAGCAATAAATCTCGGGGAGGATATGGAGAAAAGGGAGCCCTCTTGCACTGTTGGTGGAAATGTGGATTGGTACAGCCACTGTGGAGAACAATATGGAAATTTCTTTAAAAACTAGGAATAAAACTACAGTATGACCCAGAAATCCCACTAATGGGCATCTACTCTGAGAAAACCATAATTGAAAAGCACACATGTACTCCAATGTTCATTACTGGTGATCTTGACAAAAAACAAAACAAAACAAAACAAAACAAAACAAGGTTGGTGTGGTGAACAGTGAACACAGCCTTACTTGGGAGGTACCAAAGAGAACAGAAAAATTGGACCCAGGAAGCAGGAACAACTTTTTCAACTTTCATTGTAAAAGAGAAAGTGGTAACTTAGTGTTTGCAAAAAGGAATGTAGATCCAAAGGTGAAATTTTTTATTAGAAAAAATAACACTATTTTTGTTTCTCATGGGAACCAACCAATAGAAAGTGAAAGAATAATTGTAGGTGTGACGTCCTTTTGTCCTTGAGTGTGTGGGAGGGTTGGGACTCAGGGCAAAGCAGGAGATTGGTTTTAGAAAGCAAAATATGTGCTTCAACCTTTGTAGCAGAATAAAGTGCTTTATATGTGAACACCGGGGCAAATACGTAATCAATTCAATGAGGAGAATATGTGAAGTTCTTCTGTGATTACTTCTGAATTTTCAGTGAAATAAGAGGCTTATCAAATGACATTGTGGAAGGAGAGGAGACTGAGAGATTTGAGATGAGAATGTATAATAATTTTCTAGGATAATGGCTATTGAATGTTTTTGACAGAAACACAGAATAAGAAATATCACTATCCAAGATGTAAATACATGAAAACACGCACACACTAAGAATTTCAGGATACAATATCCTTACTTCACTTACTTTCACTTCAATTCTATTTTATTAACAAAAGGTGGATAGCAACTCACTAATCTTATGACACATCTATAGGCTGCAATATGCAGTTTGAAATACACTCATCTAGAGGAACTGAAGAGGACATTTTCTGCAGAAATGTAATAGCACTCCTGTGAGGCAAGATAAACCAACTTAAGTATAGACTGTATAGTGAGATTGATCCACATAATCAAAAGCAAATCATCATGGACTCTCCAACCTCAATTATTCCTCTTGTTGTGATTCCTGCTTTTTTTCAACTTGTCTATTCTGTGGTTTGAACTCTACACATTTTCTTCCTATACCCCACTTCTGAATTCTCTTCATTAAAGCATCTGCAAAATTAAAAAGGTTCTATCTCTAAACTCTCTCCAGCATGTCTTTGTTTCTATATTCTTTGGTTTCAACATGGTTCAGCCCTTTTTGCTTTATTTTATAGTTTTACTTTTCTATCATTATGATAATTGGTGCCCATGATAAGAAATTTATTTTAAAAAGACAAGTAGCTAAAGAAAATAAATATCAAACACAACATCACTAAGAGATTTTCCAGTTACATTTGTTGGTATATATATTTCCATTTTTATATGCATATATTTTATATAATTTCCCCTGGAAGTCTATACATATGCAATTATGTAATATAACCCTACCTTGCAATATGCTTATTTTTAAGATAACACATTGTGAATTTCTGTCCACCTCATTATGTGTTTGACAAAATTGTATTTCATAGCTGCAGAACACTTCCAAGTATGCGGTTTTAAATTGTTTTGTTGAGTTTGTGCAGTCATGTGTGTGTAGCTCTCAAATCTGGTACTGAAGGGTGCACAATTTGCCAAAGACCCAAGCTGCTGTGCTCTAAAATCGATCCATCCCTTAGTTTGTTGCAAGGCTGCACTTCCTATGGCCATGACTCTTTGCAAGCCTATGGACTAACCCGCCAAGACTTTTCTGTCTATGGGAGTCTTCAGGCAAGAATACTGGAGTGGGTTGCCATTTCCTCCACCATGGGATCTTCCCAACCCAGAGATTGGACCTGTGTCTCCTGCGTCTCCTGCATAAGCAGGCAGATTCTTTACCACTGAGCCACCTGGGAAGCCCCTCTTACGGATCACTCTAGTCAATAACTGAATGCCAGAAGTGTACATAAGCAGGCCCATTTCTCGGATGCTTGATATTCTTCTGATGAGCAATTTTAGCTGGAGGTCTCCCAGACAGGTCTCTCTCTACTCTATTCAATTGTAGAATTTCCTGGAGAACTATGTACAACTTCTTTTTCTTCCTTCTCTCAGGATCAGACTCACACAGAGTCTGAAGTCTCTCTGCTTCTCCCAGCTCTTTTCCCATTTCCTTTCAACATCCTTTATTTTTTCCCTAATACAGTTCTTCCCTGCACTTAATCCCATCTTGGCATCTGTTTCTCAGAGGACCCAAACTAACACCAACATTGAGGTTGTTTTCAGATTTTTATTCTCTACAACTAAACTTCTGATTGTTCAACATTTAGCACAGCATTCTTCTGTTGGGATCCCTTTGAAGCACTGCCATTGCTCCCTAAACTGAACCTAACCTTTCCTTCTCACCTCCGTAGTTGGGCTCTAGCCCATCTTTCCAAACACCACCCAGCACTCTTAGTTTAGCCAAAGGTCTACTGACCAAAATACATTAAGTCCCCTACATACGAATGAGTTCCATTCCAAGGGCAAGTTTGTAAGCCCAATTTGTTAGTAAGTCCAACAAGGTTAGCCTAGTAATCCAACTAACACAATTGCATATAGTACTGTACTGTAATGGTTTATACTGCTTTTCACATAAATAATACACAAAAGACAAAAACTACGATGTTTCTAATCTTACAGTTTAGTACCTTGAAAAGTACAGTAGGGCAGTATAACATCTGGCATACAGGGGCTGGCTGGTATTGAGCAAAAAGGCCAAGAAGAGATACTGGCTGGAGGATGGAGACAAGGTGGGAGAAAACAGAGTTGAAGGATCCATTTGCAATAGAAGATGGAGGACAAACTGCAATTTCACTCATGCCTGGTGTTGCTGGCACAGGTTCTGGTTTCTTGCTGGATTCAATTCTACTTAAAAAGATACTGTACTACTATACTCTATGTAGTGTGTATGTGTGCGCGCGCGTGTGAGCTAGTAACTCAGTCCGACTATTTGTGACCCTATGGACTGTAGCCTGCCAGGCTCCTCTGTTCATTAAATTCTCCAGGCAAGAATACTAGAGTGGGTTGTCATTTCCTTCTCCAGGGAATCTCCCTGACCCAGGGATCAAACCCTGGTCTCCCGTATTGCAGGCAGATTCTTTACCATCTGAGTCACCAGGGAAGACACTCTATACAGTGCTATACAGTAAAGTACACAAAAGCACAACCACTTGCAGAGGATGCACACATGTGACAAAGTACGCCAAACACATGAACTAACTTAACATGATTGGACATGTGAATGCATGCTTGCATCTTTGAACGCTCGAAACTTAAAGGTTCGTATGTAGGGGACGTACTGTATTCTCCTACTCACTTTATCGCCCCTTCTCCCACCTCCCCAAGAAAACATCTGCCCAGCTGATGCTTCTTTTACTCTGGATCCCTTCTTGACTTTTCCATCCTAATGTTCTTTCAGCTTCACTTTAAAGGCCACAGGAATGTGTTTTCTGCAATGTATTCACTCTTTTTGGTATGTTAAAAGGGAGGCTGTATAGTCTATTATCAGATACATAGGTATGGTTATATTATCATTGCTACCATGAAAAGCTAGCTGAGATTGGGTTTGTTTGGGAAACACCGAGCTAAATGAAAAATAAACCAATAATTTTTTTGGTTTGGATTTTGTTTTTAATTTCAAGATTTACCAGAGCCCTGAAAGTGTTAGCACACATTGTGTCTTTCCAAATCCAGCATTTATACTCTTTTAGCTTTTCTTGAATTTGGTTGATCACAAAATCCTTCAAAAACAGATTGCACTTTTAGAAAAGGGTAAAACTTGTTACAGAACTTTGCTCGGATTATTTTTGCAGTACTACATATCCTTCATCTTGCTATAGTTATTTGCATATTTATCTTACGCATGTTTCCACTTTAGCCTTTAACATAACGTCTTGAAAATAACAGGCATTTGTTGAGTTGAAATTCATCGATATTTATTGCAGGGTCATGGTCTGGAATAATATTTGGTAACTGTAAAAATTTAGTTTGCATCTATTTCAGTAGCTTTTTTGCAGTCTTTTTTATACCATCTCATTCTGGGCTGGGAAAATCATCTTGTTGCTGGGCAAACAGCCATTGTTAACATGGAGCTAAATACATTTTCTCTACAAATCACTTTATTGAGACATTATAAGAGAAGAATATAAAATGAAAGGAGGAAACAGCTGCCTCTGGGTTCTGGCACACCTTGTTTGTGAAGGCAGCCTTTGGGTTAGTTGTGATTGTTTTCATTTCCAAGGGTATGCTTGTCAAAAAGGTACTCTGCCAGACCAGACTCGGGGGCCCCCATCTTAACCAAGTTATTCACGTGGTCACCTAGTTCTTTGATAGACTTCACCTGCTCATTCAGATAGTGGGTTTCTAGGAAATCGCACAAATGGGGGTCACCTTTGTCTGAAGCCAGAGTGTGCAATTCCAGCAACGACTGGTTCACATTCTTTTCCAAGAGCAGAGCACACTCCATTGCATTCAGCCCACTCTTCCAGTCGTTCTGGTCCGGTTTCTTGATGTCCTGCAAGCAGATCAGTCCTCCCCGCTGGTTCTGCAGCCTCATCAGCTTCTCCGCGTGCTCGGTCTCCTCCCGGGACAGTCGAAGGAAATATCTGGCAAAGTTGTGCAAGGCCACGTCATCTCGGGAGAAGTAATAGGCCATGGACAAGTACACGTAGGAGGCATACAGCTCCAGGTTGATCTGGCGATTAATGGCGGCCTCGGAGTCCGGGTGGAAGTTCTGGCGCACCCGGGAGGGGGCGCCGGCGCCATCCGCCGGCCCCCGGGAAGAGGCGGCTGCGGCCAGCAGGCGGATAGGGGCAGCGGGCGGGTAATCCGAGGACAGCCTGGGGACCCAGCGCGGCAGCAAAGCGAAGCCGTGGCGCGCACTGCGCAGGAACACCAACGATGTGCTGATGTGCTTGGGCAGGAACAAGAAACAGGGTAGCATGGCCTCCCCTATTTAGAAGTAGGGAAACTGAGGCCAGGCCGGCTCAGCGCGCAGTCAAGCGCCGCCCGGGCACCAGATCTGAATCAGAACGCAGCCTTAGGCGACAGCGACTGCGTCACACGCCCCTTCGCTTCCATACTCACCGAATTCCAGGCGGAGGGCTGCTGCGGGCACGGGCGCGCGTCATTCGCGGTGGGGAAAAGGCTGATAACAGTTATAAACATTGCCCCCATCGTCGACGCGAGGTTTCTGGTCTTGGGCGTTTCTAATTTACTATTTCATCTAAGTTTAAAATGCTGTCGAAAAAGTAGATGCTGTGACTTGAGTCAAACCTTACTTGGCCTCCCTCTCTGACCTTTTTCTGTCCAAGGACCAAGAGATGGGGGAGACAAGGCAGTGAAATAGGATAAAACAAAAATCAACACTGATTCATCTGAGAGTAAATAAAGGTCCACATCCAAAGAGGATGTTTACAAATTGACTTTCTGGTTATTTTTACAAATTTAAGTATGGAAATAGTTGCCAGTATTGCAGTAGGTGTATACTGGTGCGTGCATGCTAAGTAGCTTCAGTTGTGTCCGACTCTTTGCCACCCTGTGGACTGTAGCCCAGCAGGCTCTTCTGTCCATGGAATTTTCCAGGCAAGAATACTGGAGTGGGTTGCTGTGCCTTTCTCCAGGGGATGCCTCCGACTCAGGGATGGAACACGGGTCTCCTGTGGCTCTTGCAGTGTGGGCAGATTCTTTACTGCTGAGCCACCAGGGAAAGTGTATACTGGTATTTCATTGTATTTTTAGTTTGCACTTCCATAATAATTAGTGATGTTTAGTATATTTTCACATATTTCTTGCCAGCCATATGTCTTTGATGAAGTGTATGTTCAAATCTTTTTCTCATTTATATATTGGGTCATTTTTTATTCTTCAGTTCAGTTCAGTTCAGTCGCTCAGTCGTGTCTGGACTATTTGTGACCCCATGAATCACAGCACTCCAGGCCTCCCTGTCCATCACCAACTCCCGGAGTTCACTCAAACTCATGCCCATTGAGTCGGTGATGCCATCCAGCCATCTCATCCTCTGTCGTCCCCTTCTCCTCCTGCCCCCAATCCCTCCCAGCATCAGGGTCTTTTCCAGTGAGTCAATTCTTCGCATGAGGTGGCCAAAGTATTGGAGTTTTGGCTTCAACATCAGTCCCTCCAGTGAACACCCAGGACTGATCTCCTTTAGGATGGACTGGTTGGATCTCCTTGCAGTCCAAGGGACTCTCAAGAGTCTTCTCCAACACCACAGTTCAAAAGCATCAATTCTTCTGTGCTCAGCTTTCTTCACAGTCCAACTCTCACATCCATACATGACCACTGGAAAACCCATAGCCTTGACCAGAGGGACCTTTGTTGGCAAAGTAATGTCTCTGCTTTTCTATATGCCATCTAGGTTGGTCGTAACTTTCCTTCTAAGGAGTAAGCGTCTTTTAATTTCATGGCTGCAATCACCATCTGCAGTGATTTTGGAGCCTCCCAAAATGAAGTCTGATGCTGTTTCCACTGTTTCCCCATCTATTTGCCATGAAGTGATGGGGCCAGATGCCATGATCTTAGTTTTCTGAATGTTGGGCTTTAAGCCAACTTTTTCACTCTCCACTTTCACTTTCAACAGGCTTTTTAGTTCCTCTTCACTTTCTGCCATAAGGGTGGTGTCATGGTTGTTTAATTTCTTATGGTTAATATCTGAATCTTTGATAGTAGTACTGCTTCTGTTCAGGTCTTGTTTATATTATCTATATATTACTTTCCTATATTTCTGTGTGCAAGTCAAATTTCCTGTCTAGGTCAGTTTCCTCAGTTGTAAATTTAGGATCCTCCTTGCCTCCAGTGAGTGGTTGAAAATATTAAATAAGAGAATGTATACAGAGGACTTATCAGAGTGCTTGACATGGAATAAGCACTAGAAATATTGTTTCATAGTTTTTATTGGATAATTTCTAAGTGGTTATTCATAATCAATATATTATTGAGCAAGTGATGATGGTTATTATTGCATTTGGTAAGACTTACACAACTTATAAAGAATGCTGACATGTATTATATAGTTGCTATCATGTATGGGTAGTGAGGTAGAAATTCTTTTATTATATGAACATATCAAGCTTGTAGCTTTGGAGTAAGCTCCCTAGTCTCAAATGAGCTTCTTAAAGTGTACCATAAATAAAGATGGATGCCTCAAATCTAAGCTTCCCTGATAGCTCAGTTGGTAAAGAATCTACCTGCAATGCAGGAGACCTCAAATCTAGTGATACTCAAACTCTGTAGTAGAATGTGATTGATATTCACTGAGCAATTTCTCACTAATTTTTGCTTCTCCAAACCCATTTCTGCTTTTATTTTCCTCAAACTTTTTCTACTCCTAAAATGTAGTTCCCTAAGGAGAGGTTATGAAAATGATTCTTTAGAGTGGTATTAAATGCCAACTGCTCCTACTAGTGTTTTAGGAGAAATGATGCTCTTCATATAAATGCTTATCCCTAAGGTAATAAAAAGCACAGATATAAAACAAATGAAATACATGAGATGTAATGAAAAATAACGCCATAAAATAAAATGCACATTTAAATATCACATGTTAACTTGTCAAAAATGTTTCTTTTTCTCATTACAAAATTTGTCATATATTTTGCTAGACTTCTAAAACACAAAGATCTGGTAGGTGTTATTTTTATCTTATGGACATTTTAAAAAATCTTATGGACATTTTGATTTCTAGTATTCACAGTAAAATTAATGTTGTTATACTAAAAATATGAAACTAGATCATCACCCACCCCTCTTCACAAATCATTTCTTCCTCAGTTTCAATGGCTTCTTTTATTCTTTGAACTCCTCCTTAAGCTTTCATGCTTCTCTAGGATTCCCTCTGCTTCTTTACCTTCCTCTCTTCCTTTTTTTCACTGTCTCATGAAATCTATCTCATCTTTTAATTTCCCATCAAATATATTCCCTACTCTTGTAAGTCTTACATAACCTCATGTAGAATTCATGACTACTTTTTGTTGTTGTTGGCAAAAATTTGTTTATCTTGAGAGCTTATCATATATTGTATCATAATTATAATCATTATCATAGTTATAATTCCTTGTGTAAAGTGTATGTATGTGTCCTTAAGGGCAGAACCATCATCTTAGTCATTTTAGAATCCTCAGGCCTAGCATAAAGCTTGACTATTTTTAAAAAGCACAAATAAATCCTTTCAGGTGCCAAAATAGATAGGGACAGAAATTTTTACTTCATATTACATACCAGCTTGGTTGGATGCACTTTTATAAAGTATATTAGTAGATGGCTTCACTTTAAGTTCTCTGAGCCTGTCCAGAAAAACCTCTGTACTTAAATTTCATTCTCCAAATGAATAACAAGATTCACTCATCTCTTCTTTTTAGATATATTGGTTATTTATTTTATATACTAAAATGCTTTGCAAATTGGAAATTAAAAATTATATGAATGTGGATTGTTATTCATTCAGTCATGTTTTGATTTATGTAATATACATGGATCAAATTTTATGACATTATTTTCTTTAAAGCATTTGGTTGTAAATACTAAATTTTTAAAAAAACTTACCTACTTTAGAAAATATTTAAACAACACTCTACACTTCTGCATAAAATAGATGGAAGCAGTTTTATAATAAGGGAAAGAAAAGATGAAAAGTAACTTCACTCTCATATTTGTTTTTGTAGTAAAGGTATTTTTTTCTCCTGTTTTCATTTCTTTTTATTCTCATTGCTGTTGCTGTTGCTAAGTCACTTCAGTCGTGTCCGACTCTGTGTGACCCCATAGACGGCAGCCCACCAGGCTCCCTCGTCCCTGGGATTCTCCAGGCAAGAACACTGGAGTAGGCTGCCATTTCCTCACTTTTATTCTCATGTTTACATTCAAAAAAGGTTAGTAGCATAAACAACTCTTCATTTTCACTGATTCTGGTCCTTTCTAAAATTGCTTTTCTGTGAGACGTGACAAAGCCAGGGTGGAGAAAAGTCCATTGATTACTAAGGATCATCTACTTGCTGTTAATAGAGTATTTGAGAATTTTGAATAGAGAACAATAGAGGAAGTTGTCTTGAAAATATAAAAAGTATCATATATGTATTGCTAGTCTGTGTCTTATCACTAGGAAATCTCTCAAAATTCCACAGGGAGTGTTTGGACTCAGCTGTGGAGCCCTTTCTGACCTCACTCTGGGATCCTTTCAAAACTGGGAAACCTTCTGGCTCACCTGATCAATGAGCCAGAACTGAACTCTCAAGGGCAGTACATGCTGCCTCTAAAACTGGAAGAGGTCTAGCAAACTGTTTTGTTCATTTTATTCACCCAGGGTCAGAGGGGCAAGGTGCAGTCACTCTTACTTTACCTTGGAAGAGGTACCTGGCAGGCCTCAAACTGTTAGACTCCAAAAACTACACCACTATCCTAGCCACTGATTATCTTCCATCTTCTAAACCTGAGTATCCAGAGTATTTCTTTGCTTACCAGATCTGATCAGCTTACTGCCATCTTTCTAACACGATGCCCTGTGGAACGTTCAGATGAGCCAGACTGTCTTTGGATGTATTGTAACAGAGGGCAAGCACTTTAGCATATCTCTGAAGTGAGAATGAGAAGACACACTGCTGCCTATCCTAGGTGAATGTGAACTACTTCAGGTGCTCCTTCCTGGTAGATATTGAAAATCATACATACTCTAAGTTCAAAAGTCACATACATGAACTAGAGGCTTAGCTGACCTGTTTCAGTAAAGATGCCGTACCTAGAACAACAACTTCAATTAGGGCTCCTGTTTGGATAAGTACACTATCCTCCAGTATGATTCATGGGACTTTGCAAAGACTAGATTGGTGACTTAAATGGTGACGTACGTAGTAGTAGTAGGGACCATTACGCTTGCCTCTTTTAAGCCTTTAGGGATGGCCCTGATCGTTGCCATTGTAGCCAGCGTGTGGCACTCATTGGCTTTAAGAACTCTGATGGATGGGGGCTTGTTCTCACCCTTTCTGTCAGCTCTTATTCCATATGTCAAGGAATCGGTGTAAGGATCCTGGGACCTGCTAAGTGTCCATTCCAATTATGCATTCAGAACTGAGATGATAACTAGATAGGTCCACAGATATATTGGACCCAAAGTGAGATAATCCTGGGAACCGAGGCCTTTATCTATAACAGCACCCTTTCTAGTCAGTCCTGGCCCACATTTCTGAGCTTCTGATGAATGCTGGTGATTGCCTCACCATCACATTATATTTTGTCTTGTGTAAACAGTGAGTACCACCAGTCAGTGGACTGTTGGATCTTATATACCAGACCAAATCTATCATGCTCACTTTCTAAGCCTTTCCTCACTTAGAATTCTGCATTCTGCCAGCATTTTCTTACTTAGACCATGCTGAGATTTGAGCTTAATTATTCATATAAGGGTGGATGGAATGAATATCTGTGTGCTAATGGCACCCCACTCCAGTACTCTTGCCTGGAAAATCCCATGGATGGAGGAGCCTGGTAGGCTGCAGTCCATGGGGTTGCTAAGAGTCAGACACAACTGAACGACTTCCCTTTCACTTTTTACTTTCATGCATTGGAGGAGGAAATGGCAACCCACTCCAATGTTCTTGCCTGGAGAATCCCAGGGATGGGGGAGCCTGGTGGGCTGCCGTCTATGGGGTCACACAGAGTTGGACATGACTGGAGCGACTTAGCAGCAGCAGCAGCAAGTCACTTCAGTCGTGTATGACTCTGTGCAACCCTATGGACTATAGACCTCCAGTCTCCTCTGTCCATGGGATTCTCCAGGCAAGAATATTGGAGGGGGTTGCCATACACTCCTCCAGGGAATCTTCCCAATCTATCGATGGAAACCATGTTTTGTACATCTGCTGCATTGGCAGGAGGGCTCTTTATCACCACCTGACAAGTTCTTTGCAGATATAATCAAGTTAAAAGGAGACCATACTAGATTTGGGTGGCAGTGACTTGAATTCCCACGTGGCACAAGTGGTAAAGAGCTCTCCTGCCAGTGTAGAAGATGTAAAAGACATGGGTTCCATCCTGGGTCGGGAAGATCCCCTCGAGGAGGGCATGGCAGTCCACTCCAGTATTCTTGCCTGGAGAATCCCATTTACAGAGGAGCCTGGTGGGCTACAGTCCATAGTGTCACAGAGTCAGACATGACTGAAGTGACTTAGCATGGACACAGCACGTATTTAAGTGACTGGTGTCACTAAAAGAAGAGGGCAATTTAAAACAGACACATAGATACACAAGGGAGAAAACCATGTAAAGTGAGGAAGAGATTAGAGTGAGAGACTCCTTGGTCAAGGAATGCCAAGGATTGTTAGAGATCGCCATAAACTATAAGAGGCATGGAAGGATGCTTCCTTAGCATCCTCAGAGACAGAGTATGTTCCTGCCAATATGTTTCAAATTTCTAGCACCCAGAACTGCAAGAGAATAAATTTCTGTTGATTTAAGCCAATTGGTTTGTAATACTTTGTTATGGCAACCCAGGGAAACTAGATTTATGCTGTTCTACAAACCCAGGCTTGTAGGACACCTGCCTCTGTTGATGCCTCTGTATAGACTCTAGACTAGCTAGAGAGGGGCATGCTTCTCCCTTTTAACAGGAGGAAATGGGCTGCTTTTGCAAGCCAAGAAAATCCCTGTAAAATCTGTCAGTCAAATAAACTTGAGTGCATCTTACCCAGATGTCTCCATTCCAACTCTCTGTCCTTCTCTATCAAAATCCTGATTTTGGTGAGGGCTGCAAATTCGGTCTTCACTGAAATTCTCCCTTCACAATCAAGTTGTATGTCTTGTCTATAGCTCAGGCTACCCTCAGACTCTAGGACAGGGATTTGCAAGCTTTTTCTATAAAGGACCAGATAAATATTTTAGACTTTGTGGACCATACAGCCTCTGTCACATCTGTCAGCTCCACTGTTGTAGTGTGGATGCAGCCATAGACTATACATAAGCGATAAGCATGTCACGTTCTAATAAAACTCGATTTTCAAAAACAATAGTTTGTCTCATTGTGATCAGGGCAGGACCAGTTAGACAATAGATGGCACATGTAAAAATTAAAATAGTTCTAGAAAATTTCAATAAAGGGATTATATATGGATATATGTGAAAGGAAGATAGATGAGATAGTTCATCAACTCTGGAGCCAATCTTAAGAGCAGTGCTGTGCTTAGTTGCTCAGTTCTGTCCAATTCTTTGCAACCCCATCCCCTGTCCATGGGGATTCTCCAGGCAAGAATGCTGGAGTGGGTTGCCGTGCCCTCTTCCAGGGGATCTTCCCAACCCAGGGATTGAACTGGGGTCTCTTGTGTTACAGGCGGATTCTTTACTAGCTGAGCCACTAGGGAAGCCCTCAAGAGGAGTACTGGTTACCAGAACCCAGGTGAGATTGTGCTGTTGAGAGGGACCCACCTGGGAAGGAGCAATGACACTTAGTCAAGGGACAAAGCCCATTCAGGAAACCTTATGGGAAGAATCCAGGGAAATAAATACATGACCTCGCTCACTTCTTTCCCTTGCATCTCTGGCTAGAGCTCCACACAAGTGTAGCTCCATTTTGCATTCTAAAATGTAAGTATGATTACATCATTCCCTACATCAAATCTTTTACTGATTCTACATTAAACTATAGTCCTGCAAGATACATTCTCCCTTGCTTCTCTGTGACATTTCTTTCTCATTCCCACACCTTTTACACTTCTGAACACTTGATATGCTTCAGTCATTATACATTTCTTTTTAGACACTGGAATGTACCCTTTTTCCTTTCCCTAAGGAGTCTACAGGCTGTCTCCTCTACCTCGAGCACTGTTTTGCCCAGAAGTAATCACAGAGGGTTTGTGGGTAGAGGGTTAACAAAATCTTTCCCATATCTGCATGAGATTGTGACTGCTGATTAGTCTAGTTCTGTTAAGATGTGGAGTGTATGTCTAGGCAATCTCGCTTGTAGAAAAATTACCTCTGATTGGCAAATTAACATTCTTACTTCCTGGAGTATGGTGACTCTTGTTTCTGGGAATGCCTTTAGTGCATTTGCTATGAGAGATACTGGCTCCTCTGGGACAGGAGGCTTTTTAGCAAGGGCATCTTCCATACTCATTTTATGGGAATCTTGAGAGGAAGCTTGGGATATTCTGATGCCGGGAAGCTGTGGTTCTTATCCTCTGTTCTTCTGAGTGGTATGGTGCTAGTCTTGAAATATGAGTGTTTAGTTGAATCCAGGAAGGCCCTTTGTGGTTGCTACAGGGACTAAATAGATTAACATTAATTTACCTTCTGACCAACCCCTGACTGCTGCTGCATCCCATAGTCATGCAACTGTGTCTGCCACTCTTCCCTCTGCATCTTTGTCTTCTGGCTAATTCCCACTGTTTTCTTGATTACATTTTAAATGGTTTTTAGAAGCCTTCAGTGAGTCCCATAATCTCTTTTACTAACCCTATTACCAGTCCAGGTTCGATGCACGATACTGAATGCTTGGGGCTAGTGCACTGGGACGACCCAGAGGGATGGTATGGGGAGGGAGGAGGGAGGAGGGTTCAG
>NW_011494807.1:2074324-2074435 GCF_000754665.1 Bison bison bison | reverse complement strand
AGTCTGCAGGGACCCTGCGATCGGAGTCTGAAAACAGAGGAACCCTGAGGTTCCTGCCTCAGCTGGAGAAGAGGCCCTCTTCCAATGCACCAAACCCCGTGACGTCCCGAG
>NW_011494807.1:2062578-2074224 GCF_000754665.1 Bison bison bison | reverse complement strand
AAAAGAATAAATTATAATTATCTATTTAGGTTTTTTTTTTACCCCAATATATTGAAAAATTCTGATTATTAGGAGAATTTCCATCTTTTTCGTTCTTATATTTCTAGTGTTTAAGATGCACTCAATAATACTGTTAATAAAGTGAATTAGGGACTACAATTTCCTCAAGTCTCCAAACTTTCATTTCCAAATAATACTTAAGTAGCAAAGTTAAGGGAGTTATAATTTAACGATTTAGTTGCAGTTCATTTAATAGCTTATTTTTTGTCATGCTCCACTACTACTAGAAGCCAGTGAATAATTATTCATTTTGAGCCTTATATTCTTAGAGGTTGAACATGCATCATCTTCAATTTGATTTGACTTAATTGGATTCAATTCCAAGTAAATATATTGAACACTTGATGCTAGAAGAGTAAGTATATGATATGGTTGGATATTGAGGCCTTTGTGGATTCAAAAAATTGATATAGATGATTTTATTTACAAAGCAGAAATAGAGACAAAGTACCAAACAAGAGGCTTCCCTGATATCTCAGTTAGTAAAGAATCAGCCTGCACTGCAGGAGACCCGGTTCAATTCCTGGGTTGGGAAGATCTGCTGGAGAAGGGATAGGCCACCCACTCCAGTATTCTTGGACTTCCCTTTTGGCTCAGCTGGTAAAGAATCTGCCTACAATGAGGGAGACCTGGGTTTGATTCCTGGGTTGGGAAGATCCCCTTGAGAAGGGAAAGGCTATCCACTGCAGTATTCTGGCCTGGAGAATTACACGAACTGTATAGTCCATGGAGTTGCAAAGAGTTGGTCATGACTGAATGACTTTCACTTTTTTTTTTCTCCCCACAAGTACAGAACAAATGTATGGATGTCAAGGAGGAAAATGGGGGGGTGGGGTGAATTGGGAGATTGGGATTGACATAAATACGCTATTGATTGCTGTTGTTGCTTAGTCTCTAAGTTGTGTCCAACTCTCTTGCAACTTAATGGACTCTAGCCCGCCAGGCTCTCCTGTCCATGGGATTTCCCAGGCCAGAATACTGGAGTCGGTTCCCATTTCCTTCTCCAGAGGATCTTCCCAACCCAGGGATCGAACTTGTGTCTCCTGCATTGGCAGGAGGGTTCTTTACCGCTGAGCCACTAGGGAAACCCTGTATACTGTTAATACTGTGTATAAAACAGATAACTAATGAGAACCTACTGTATAGCACAGGGAACTCTATTTAGTGCTCTGTGGGGGTCGAAATGAGAAGGAAATCCAAAAAAAAAAAAAAAGAGGATATGTGTATATGAATAGCTGATTCACTTTGTTCTACAGTAGAACATTATATAAAGTATAATTTTGTAAAGCAGCTATATTCCAATAAAATTTTTTTAAAGATAAAATAGAAGAGCCACATTCAATCATTGAAGTTTGACTGCATTAGCATCTCAAACCAAGTTCAGGATTATTAGTGACTGCATTGTAGAGAAGGTCAGATTTGACTATGGTCTTAAAAGAAGTTGGGAGATGGGAACTCTATGCAGAAAAAACATCATGGGAAGTTCCCAAAGGAGAGAGGATATAGTTTCATTTGAACAGAAAGAGGGTAGGCAAAACTTCAATGGCATTTGTTTGCAATAGGGACAGTGTATACACTGTATCTTAGGAGAGAATTGATTTAATTGGATCAAAGTTTTGAATCTTCTAGGTCTAAAGAATTTAATTATTGATGCCATCCTTTTGTACTGTAATATGTTGCAGTTTGAAATCTTTTAAAACAATAAAGTGCATAAAACATACTTGTGCTGACCTTTATATATGCTTGGAGTAACTATTTTAAGTGCAAGAACCCTGGGATGCCACTTCCACCAAAGATGTGCTTTGCCAATGTTACTTAAGTTACATAACAAAGGGTTCTTTCGGTTCATGGGTTGGATACCAACAATGGTTTATGACAATAAATGTATTCTTTTTAAGCTCCATTCTCTCTCAACATTAGCTCAGGACTAATTATGTTTGAAAGAATTATTTTCTTTATAAAAGGAGCAGGATCACATACTTATGTCATAAAATTTTGCTATAATGATTTATTACTTAATTCTGCTATTGTGAATAATTTTATAATTTAAAACAGGATATAGTGATACAACATTTTAAATTTTATTTTTATTTATTTTTAACACCAAATCATTTTGTATTGGGGTATAGTCAATTAGCAATGTTGTGATAGTTTCAGGGGAACAGTGAAGGGACTCAGCCATGTGTATTAATGTATCCATTCTCCCCCCAAAGCCCCTTCCCATCCAGGCTGGCACATAACATTGAGCTGAGTTCCATGTGCTATACCATAGGTTTTTGTTGGTTATCCATTTTAAATATAGCAGTGTGTACATGACATTCCCAAAGTCCCTAACTATCCCTTCCTCCCTGGCAACCATGAGTTCATTTTCTAAGTCTGTGAGTCTCTTTCTGTTTTATAACTGAGTTCATTTGTATCATTTCTTTATAGATCCCACATATAAGGGATGTCATATTATATTTCTCCTTTGTCTGACTTACCTCACTAAGTATGATGCTCTCTAGGTCCATTCATGTTGCTGCAAATGACCTTATTTAATTCTTTTTAATGGCTGAGTATTATTCCATTGCACACACACACACACACACACACATATACTACATCTTCTTTATCCAGTGATACAGAATTTAAACATAAACTCAAAACCTTCTCCAATGATCATGAGAAAAGTAATAGTCACTAATTAGCTGTATGTGAGAAGCCCTATACAAGTTATTCTAAGTACTTTCTCTCACTGTATCTTCACAAAAGCACTGTAGAAGGAATAAGTACATCCATTTTGACTGTTTACAAATTAAAGAGAATATACACACATGTAACTCAAGTTTTACATAATCTGAAGGGATTTAGGAAAAAATGTTTCTAATACTTTCATTTTCAATCAAAATAGGAAGAATATTTTAAAAGTTGAATAGTATGGCAATGCTATCTTTAGTGACATGAATTATAGTAGAGAATTTTAGAGCCAGAAAGGACCATAGGGTTTGTCTACTTCACTTATCTGTTTTAAGAATGAAGAAGCTGTGTACTAGAGAGTACTGGCACAGAGCGACAAATTTGGATAGCAACACACTTGCCTTAAGAGTGTATTTTTTTTCAAGTATACTATACTCACTTAATACATGCTCTATTTTCCCAAAAATGATTAGTGTTTTAGAATTCAGTAAAATCATGAGATGCTGGTGCTTACTCAGTGACAATGCAGTATGGCTTTCCTTTCTATCAAACAGAATAAAACATTACCTCTCAGTAAAGAATTGCCTATCACCAGAACCTTGTAAACTGAAGCTTTAGATGGCTGTGTAGATAGTTTTATTTTTTGGTTGTAGGGAAAAGTGATGGAGAAAGCAATGGCACCCCACTCGAGTACTCTTGCCTGGAAAATCCCATGGATGGAGGAGCCTGGTTGGCTGTAGTCCATGGGGTCGCTAAGAGTCAGACATGACTGAGTGACTTCACTTTCCACTTTCATTCATTGGAGAAGGAAATGGCAACCCATTCCAGTGTTCTCGTCTGGAGAATCCTAGGGATGGTGGAGTCTGGTGGGCTGCCGTCTATGGGGTCGCACAGAGTTGGACACGACTGGAGCGACTTAGCAGCAGCAGTAGCAGCAGCAGGGAAATGTGAAATGGCCATTCAATTGTATTTGTTCAGATTGTTTACTAGAGCCAGTGTAGACAACCACTAACACCATTTGATAACTACCATGGGCTTCCCAGGGGGCTCAGTGGTAAAGAATCCACCTGCCAAGCAGGAAGCTTGGGTTCTATCCCTGGGTTAGGAAGAACCCCTGGAGAAGGAAATGGCAACCCACTCCAGTATTCTTGCCTGGAGAATCCCATGGACAGGAGAGCCTGATGGGCTACAGTCCATGGGGTCACAAGAGTTGGACATAGCTTGTTGACTAAAGAACAAAAAACTACCATAGTTAGAATGTTATATGAGTCCTGTAGGAATCTACATATAAATTCTATTTACAAAAATGTCATAAAATGTTTTGATTTAGCAATCCTATTTTGAGAAATTTATTATAGGGAAAAATATGGTACATAGTAAGTACATAAACACATGTTAATCGCAGTGTTGCACTTAAAAATAAAACTATCATTCATTGGAGCATTGATAAGTTATAAGTTATGAGTTATACAATGAAACATCATACAGCCCTTTAGTAGAATAAAATAGTTCTCTTTGTGTTAATATGGCTGCTGCTGCTGCTAAGTCGCTTCAGTCGTGTCCGACTCTGTGTAACCCCATAGACGGTAGCCCACCAGGCTCCCCTGTCCCTAGGATTCTCCAGGCAAGAACACTGGAGTGGGTTGCCATTTCCTTCTCCAATGCATGAAAGTGAAAAGTGAAAGTGAAGTTGCTCAGTGGTGCCTGACTCCCAGTGACCCCATGAACTGCAGCCCACCAGGCTTCTCCATCCATGGGATTTTCCAGGCAAGAGTACTGGAGTGGGGTGCCATTGCCTTCTCCAGTGTTAATATGGAGAGGTATTCTAAAGATATTCTCAATGGAAAAATCAACATGTCTGTGTTTTTATACACAATTTCATATTTGAAAGGAAAAAAAGAGTGTATATATAAGTGTAAAATATTAATATAGAATAGTTGTGAGAAAGATTAAGAGCAAGTGTACTTACTGGAAGGAGAAATGACAATTTGTGATAGCCTAGAACACAACTGAGCAATTGAGCACACACACACACACACACAGAAAAAATATATAGATTCTAGATAATTTCCCAGGAATCTAGGGCTTTTGTATTGTTATAGGTGGGTGTTGCAGAGGCTTTGATTTTAATTACCTTTTAAAATGTTATTCATAGTTTATCAGCATATTTTCTATTACTACCAGAGATATTTTCTATTACTCTTCTTATAATTTGTCCACCTAAATATAACTTATAGTGAAGAAAATATAGTTAAGAGAATATATTTCAAAATTGAAATATAAGCTTATTCTTGTTTTAAAAACTAAAAATAATACAAATTTCAGTTCAGTAACCTTTACAATAATTTCTTGTTGCCTTTGAACATGAATAAATTTCTGTTCAAAAAATCTGCAATGTGTTTTAATAAATAAGTTTTGTGGTTCATTTAATTGTAAGCCTAAAGCTAAGTTGTGTATTTATCTTCATGATATAGAAAAATGGTGTTATCAAACTTCTCACTCACTGAATTGATGACATGCACTCATGCATGCCTACTGGAAAAACACTAACCAAAATAAATGAAATATGGAGTTATTTTAGGGTAGTGTATGCAGGACACTTTTGAGACTGTCTCACTTCATCCAATAATTGTTTCTGTAACTATAGATATTAGTCATTTTTACCCAACTAATTTAAAAAAGATCTCACTTTATTTTTCATTCTGCATAAAGTAAGATTGTATTGCTTTGCATAGTAAGTACTCATAGGTCTTCCCTGGTGGCTCAGTCGATAAAGAGTCTGCCTGCAATGTGGAAGACCGGGTTCAACCCCCAGGTTGGGAAAATCCCCGGGAGAAGGAAATGGCAACCCACTCCAGTATTCTTGCCTGGAGGATTCCAGGGACAGAGGAGCCTGGTGGGGCTGCATGGGGTCACAAAGAGTCAGACACTACTGGATGACTAACACTTTCTTTTCACTTTCAAACTCATAGGGTACATGGCATTCATAGTTTAGGTCCCTGTTCATAGTCCATTTATAATCCAACCAGAAGATAGATGACTGGGACAAGCATACTATAAAGGCATTCTACCTTTCTTTCCCTCTCTAGCAGATAAAAGAGTTCCTTGGGACAAAATCAGTCACAAAGCTTGCAGGAATTTCATTGCTGTGGAATTGACAGTTATTCACATCTTTTGGCTTTGGGATTCTCCTGACTGTTCTCTCTGATCTCTGTATTGGCCCCCAAATCTCCTACATTTTAATCTTTCCAGCTTAATGTTTTGGATTGCAGGGGTGGCATTGAGTTGGAATGTTTGCTGGGGGCCTGTGTTGTTCCCTAATACATTCTAAGTCCCACCACCTGGAAGAGGACTGCCACATATGATTGTGCAGTTTGAACAAGTGGGTATAACTGAGGGATCTATAGGTGGCCAAAATCCTGCCTGTGATTCCTGTGTAGGCTGTGTCCCTTGAAAAAGGGGGTGCTCATTGTACAACAGCATTGTTCAAGTGTCAATCTGAGACCAGTGGGGTTGCTAGTTTTTAATTTGTATGAAGGCACTGTATGGCTCAGCACTGATCTTGACTTGGAAGAATTTTAATTTTGATCCACATTTTAATGATATTTACATTGACATAGTGATTATGTACTTCAATCATAGGTCCAAGGGTCCAAATTTTAAAAGTTTGAATTTAGTTCTCATCTATGAATTTTTCAAGGACAGGGATCTTCTCTTCCTTGTTTATGAATTCCCAGTGTCCTGGATATTGACTAGCATATTCAACAATAAGTAGTTTATAAGTGAAAGGGTAAATGAATAAATGATTGATTCACTCAGCTCCAAATATTACATGTATGGGTGGATATTTAGGTGATAGAGAGTGGCACCCCTATAGGATAGTAGACTGGATTGTTGTGAGTGATTGATAAATGTTTTGCTTTATTTTCTGATGTGTAAAGGAAAGGCTAAAAGAGTTTACTCTAGAAGTGCCGTTAGTTGTTTCAGTTATGCAAAGATATGACTCTGTGTAAAAAGCAGAGACATTACTTTGCCAACAAAGGTTCGTCTAGTCAAGGCTATGGTTTTTCCTGTGGTCATGTATGGATGTGAGAGTTAGACTGTGAAGAAGGCTGAGTGCCGAAGAATTGATGCTTTTGAACTGTGGTGTTGGAGAAGACTCTTGAGAGTCCCTTGGACTGCAAGGAGATCCAACCAGTCCATTCTGAAGGAGATCAGCCCGGGGATTTCTTTGGAAGGAATGATGCTCAAGCTGAAACTCCAGGACTTTGGCCACCTCATGCAAAGAGTTGACTCATTGGAAAAGATTCTGATGCTGGGAGGGATTGAGGGCAGGAGGAGAAGGGGAAGACAGAGGATAAGATGGCTGGATGGCATCACTGACTTGATGGACGTGAGTCTCAGTGAACTCCGGGAGTTGGTGATGGACAGGGAGGCCTGGAATGCTGCGATTCATGGGGTCACAAAGAGTCGGACACGACTGAGCGACTGATCTGATCTGATACTTGATCCATATACCAGGACTTTAGTCCAGAGTAGCTGAAAATCTGTGATGGAGTCTATTAGAGGTGAAGGAATCCTAGAGGGAGCACAGCATTTCCTGTGGGACACTAAAGATTTGACATCCCGAAGAGCCAGCTCATTAAGATCCTAGCACATTGACTAGTGTTATGGACCGAATTGCTTTCCCTGCAAATTCATATGTTTAAGTCCTAATTCCCAATGTGACTATAGCTGGAGATAGGTTCTTTCATGAGATAATTAGGTTAAACAAGATCATAAGAATGAAGCCCTAATCTGATAGGGTTGGTGTTCTTGTAAGAAGAAGAGGAAGAGACACTGGGATTGAGCTGCACAGAGAAAAAGCCACGTGAGGGCCTAGGGAGAAGATGATTGTCTGTAAGCCAAGGAGGGAGTTCTCACTAGAAACCAACCCTGCTGTCACTTTGATCTTAGAGTTTTAGCCTCTAAAAAATAGGCTTCCCTGGTGACTCAGTTGGAAAAGTATCTTCCTGCAATGGAGGAGACCCAGGTTCAATCCCTGGGTGGGGAAGATCCCCTGGAGAAGGAAATGGCAAACCACTCCAGTATTCTTGACTGGAAAATCCCATGGACAGAGGAGCCTGGTGGGCTACAGTCCATGGAATTACAGAGTCAGACATGACTTAGCAACTATACCACCACCACCACCACTATAAGAAAATAAATTTTTGTTGTTTAAGCCACCCAGTCTTTGGTATTTTGTTGTGGCAGCCCTAGCAGCCTAATACAGACTAATTTAAAGCTGATGATTCAAATAGCAGTTAAAAGAGCTATTTTTCTGGTTGGAATTAGACATTTATGGGGTTTTTTTGGTAATCAGATTTTTATTTTTTGGCATATGGAATAAACACATTTTTAAGGTAAAGCTTACTTTTTATCACTCATTATTTCCTTTTTACATTGTTTGACTTGCAAATCTTAGCAATTTGATGCAAATAAATTCATATATGGACCCTTTATGCTTTGGTAAAAGTGTTTTTCATTATCATTCTAAATGAAGAGCTGTTTCATTATTCTTCACATTATGTGCACTCCTCAATATACCATGTGTGTGTGTGTGTAAATACATTTGTGAACAATTCTTCCATGAACTTGTATTATCATTTATGAATAACCTCTAAACATTACCTTCTACTTCTTTTAATGAAAGCAGTTAGGAAAATAAAGTTACCTCTACATTTTTAAAAGTATCTAATTCTCAGTATTCTCAGCATGTGTCTTACATGATTGCTAGAAAAAATTTTTGAATGGCATTCTTAAAAATGATGAATCATTGTAACAGAGGGTATTCTGAAAGCCTTGAGAAGACGATTGTTCTAAGAGGTGTGATTTTTGCAGATATCCATAATCATTAGATTCTGTCTCTTGTCACATCCAACAGCTTCAGTTTAGGGCCAACCACAGGCAAGAGCCAGGTCAGGGAGACAGATGTGAAATGATTTTGTCCTCCAAGCATGACATCCCCTGTAAAACCAATAGGTCACAGGATTGGCCTGACTCCTTACTACTTAAAAAAAGTAGTAGGAATCTACTGTGATTCTAATGGTCTGGTACCATTACTTGTTTCAGGAAAGAGAGCTAAAAGTGTAATGGCCTGATATAGAATACATAGGAAAAGATCCCTTAGAAAGCTGTGAGGGTCAAAAGTGGTAACTCGTTGAAATTTTAGTCTTTGATGATGCTTATATAAAAAATGGTATAAGTGATTTAGAGCAAGACTTGAAATAAAATTTTTTACTTTGAGGAGAAGATGAGTTGAATGCTGTATGAGTGGCAGATATGGATGTTATATATATTTTTGATTGACACTGTAATTTTTCCATTTTTTATTAAAAAAATTAGAGGTAATGATATATCTGGGATGAATCAAGTTTTCCAAGTCTTTTACATTTTTGTCTGTTTCTATCTACAATTTAATCCCTTATCTACTGAATCAAAAGAATATTCTTGCCTAACTGAAATGAATTATTCTTCATCAGATTTGGTTTACTAATACTTTACCAGAGGATTTCATAAATTTCATTTCCAAACAGTATAATTCAATATTTAACCATTATTCAATAAGTAGAAATTACTTGTGAAGACAATTATAAATAGTGCAAAAAGTTCAAGTTGTTTTCTTACAATGTTAAAAATGGCCCAACTTGAAAGATATAACTTACTCCATATGAAAGAATACATTATATTTAAGTGTGCTTATTGGAACCTTTAGTGCAGGAGGTGCAGATAACTGAATTGGTCATATTGATATAGAATATTTGAATCAATGCTCACAGATAATGGCTGCTGATTAAGCAAAATTGAAGTTTAGAGGATGTATTTCCAATAAACTTTCAATACAATATGTGAAACACAGCTTTCACCCCAGATGATCCCTAGCTCCTGTTATCCACACTTTTGTATAATACCCTTCCCTTGAGTGTGAGCTGGACTACTTACTGCCTTGCTAATGAACCGAATATGGTAATCGATATGGGATGTGACTTTCAAAGCTGGATGGAAAAAAGACTATGAATTTTAGTTTGGTTGTTCTCTCCTGCCTACTCTTTCTTGGATCATTTACTCTATGTGGAAACAAATTGCTATGTTGTGAGGCAGACCTGTGGGAAGGGACAAGTGAGCGAGCTTGGATGTAGGTGTTCCAGGGCCTGCCAACCCCCACCTGACGCACCTTGGAAGGCCATCCTCTCTCAATCTAGTCTTGTGATAAGAGCTTGACCCCAGGCAGCAGCTTGACTGTAATTTCATAAAAGCTCTGAGCCACAGGCACCAAGCTGTGTTGCACCTGGAGTCAATCCACAGGAACTGGAAGGTAATAAATGTTCGTTGTTTTCAGCCACTAATTTTGTTAAATAGAAATAGAAAACCAGTACACCATGTTTATTAATTCATTAACTAATATTAGGTTATTAAGCCATCTGTCACCTTCTTATTTTAATTGATATAATTTCAAATGCTGTCTTACTAAAGACAGCTTGAGTTGAATAATGCAGATATTTGGCATAGCATTTGAATTGATTTATATTACATGTTGCTGGTATTTTTAGGAGAATTTATGTTTATAAGGGAAAACCTTATATTTACGAGAGTGTATTTGATTCCTAAATTTCAGAAATGCTTACATCCAGGGAAGGCAAGGTGAAAAATTTAGAAATGGAAATTGTAAAATGATAAGATTAAATCCATTTGCTTTAAAAGACTATTTGTCTTTTGATCTATCAGATCACCTTTTGAAGCCTTTATCTGAAATTAATTTTGTATTGCTATTTTTAACATAGTTTTGAAAATGTTTATATCCAGAATATGATTTTTCTGTCCCTCCCTCATAACTTGCTTCAGTGGATCTATGCCTACTGCTTCTAAGGATAAATAAATACAAAATAATAGAAATCTATTTCCAAGTACATTCTATTAAGGGCCTAGGTTACAGAATAATGATTATTTTACATGGGAACACACTGTCTTCTAACAAATTATAGTGTACATAAAATATTCATAGTATTTCTGAATGTATATCGGTATAACAAAAGATATCAACTGATTATGATAGTTTTCATAGATGATCTCAAAGTACTTTTTCAGAGTCAAATTCCTATTTCTGATGTTCCTAAATAGGGCAGCGGCTATTATCTTTATGAAAAATACACCTGAATTTTAAGCTTCTGTCAATAAAACAAAGAGGAATAGAGTGAGAAGGATCCAGTGACATGCACACATGCTTGACCCCTCCCAACCTGCAGAGAGAATCCAAGCCTTAAATCATAATGATAGTTTAGCTGGATCCAACAGTCATCCTACTCCTAACAGATAATTACTGTGTTTTTCCAGTGGCTGCCAGTTCCCTCTGGTTAGGTCTTCATTTCTAAAAGTGAAGCAAATGCATAATTTCATTGAAATAAGAGTCAAAATATAAATCAAGGAATTTAGACAAAACCTTTGACCGTGGAATGCAGGTCTCTTAGGAATAAAGAGTAGACTAAGCAAATGTGTTTGGCTTTCCTGGTTAAAGTCCACCCTGAATTATCAATTATGTAGGCTGGTCTGGCAGCCAGTATTCTAGCAGCTGTCCATGGTTGTCTGGAAACTGACTCAGCTGCTGCCTCTGCTTGCTCGCATGCATGCTAAGTCACTTCAGTTGTGTCCTACTCTTTGCATTCCTATGGACCACCAGACTCCTCATCCATGGGATTCTCCAGGCAAGAATACTGGAGGGGGTTGCCATTCCCTTCTCCATGGGATCTTCACAACCTGGGGGTCAAACCCAGGTCTCCCACATTGTAGGCAGATTCTTTACCATCTGAGCCACCAGGGAAGTCTGTGCTGCCTCTGCTTGGTGACTGTCATAAAGTGACCTTTGCTACAAAGTAT